>NC_140968.1:26072761-26082761 GCF_056783735.1 Eptatretus burgeri | reverse complement strand
GAGTTCGGTCTCCTCAGCAGTTCTTACTCCATTCCCGTTTCCTGGTGTCCGAACCGAGATAAACTCAATATTCCATTCCGTCCTGCTTAATTGTCACTCCTCCTCGTGCTCCTCCATGCGCACCCGGGCCGCTGTTCCATGGAGCACGCGGGCCGCCTGTACGAGGCTAGTCCATCGGTCCGTTACGACCCTGGGTCATGCAAGTTGCGAAGACCCGGCGGGTTCGAGTCCAGCGTGGGGTCTGGAGCTCAGGTAACGGGGAACGAGGTCGGTGCAAACTCGAGCGGTGGTGTTTCGGACTTTGGGGAGTTCTATGAGAATGAAAGCTCCATCGACCTGTCTGCGTACATCGAACCCAACTTGGAACTTTGTAACGACGAGTACTTCGCGGATATCCTCGCTGGTGGTGCGAAGCACGATGGAAAAGGCTTCGGGTTCACGTCACAACAACCGCCGACGGTCTTGGCATCTCCTCTACATCTCCATCCCCATCACCATGCTCACCATCACCACCATCCTCACCAGCATCACGACTCCCAGTCGGAATCTGGTGCGGTGGGGAACCCAGGCACGGCGGCCGATCACTCGGGCTCCGCGGTTTCCCATTTTGGCGCCTGCGGGCAGCAGCCCTACCTGTTCGAACCTCGTCCCGACTTTCTCTACGGAGGGTCTCCATTCGCGGGAGAGCCGCGTAAGGTGATCGTGAAGCGCGAGTCTGTGCAGGGTGAGGCTCGCATGGCATCACGGGTGGTCCAAGGTGTCTCGGGCGCCCCACTACGCCTCCAGGCGGCCGCGTGTGCCCAGACGAGCGTCCATCTGACCACTGGGACCTCTGGCAGAGCCACAACCCCCAGCCCCTCAACACCGAGGCTGAAGCTCAAGAAGGAGATGGACAAGGGCAGCCTGGAGTACCGCATCCGTCGCGAGCGGAACAACATCGCGGTGCGGAAAAGCCGCGACAAGGCGAAACAGCGCTCGGTGGAGACGCAGATACGAGTCCAGGAGCTCGCTGGAGAGAATGAGCGGCTTCAACGGAGGGTCGAACAGTTGAGTCGTCAACTGAGTGAGCTTCGGACACTGTATGGACACCTGTCCGAGCACGGCTTGCTGGCCAAGCACCCCACGTCCTACCCGTAGCGTGCTGAACTCCGGAGATCCTCCGAGCAAATTTAGTACAACAGTGGAACGTTCGGCTCGTCGCAGCCAACATCGGCTCATCGCAGCGTTCTACGTGTTGCTGATGCCTTGAAGTGAGGGCTGGTGGTGGACCGGTGCTGTCGCAAAAATGACTTGGATCAAAACCAGGGAATGTTGGAAGAGAGCCAGGAGGACCTTCGTCATGCCAAGTGGACTTTGAGTCGCGTGGCCCGCGGCGCATTCTCTCTATTATTTTATTTCGAATAATTTCTATCTTTCTCGTCCCCTTTCTGTCCTTTGTTCTCTTTTGAACATTTTCTTCTGGTTTTCGCTTTAAAAGTCTTTCGCTTGTTTGTTAACATCCAAAAATTTTATCCGTTTGTCAAAACAATCAGTTGCCTCTCCTCCGTTTTGGTTGCTCTACTCGAATTGGCCTGTTGTGTTTGCCATTGGTTTTGTCGCCATGATATGCCAATCCACATAAACTCACAAAATGGTAGTTTTCATGAAAATATCAAAATGATCATTCTAAATTTCGAAGAACAGTGATCAGTACACCTGTGGCCAAATGAGATTATGTAGTAAATCAGTGGCCTCATTAGAAGGTCTAGAGGGGTGAATGGTAGAGGGTGTGATTGGTAAAGAGGCGTTATTGATAGAGCTGGGTGATTGGTAGAGACGTGTGGTTGGTTGAAAGATGTGATTGGTATTGATGTGTGATTGGTTGAGATGGGCGATTGGTGGAGATGTGTGATTGGTAGAGATTTCTAAAAGTGATTGATCAAATACACCTGAAATCGTTGTTAAAGAATAATGAATCCATAGAGGCACCCAGTTAAAATTGTTTTAAAATAAAGAAAAACAAACTTGATCAGCATCAGATATTGAAGGTTAATGTCAGACCATAGACTTACTGATCAACCCTCCCATATTTATATGGCCTGCAGATCAATGCAAACAGTTTTAGGTCATGTGGTCAAAAGTTATTTCGATTTGTCTTTGCACATTCAGGTACGATTCAAACCCAGGTGGGATTCGTACCTTTTGTTCCGTTGCTTGTCTTTTTTGGTCCGTCTCTCATCTTTATGCTATATGCTTGGAGACTGTACATGTGTATGTGATGGTCATGTACCAGGAAGCTTACGGCACCTACCTTTTCCCTCAATGCACAGTAAGTGAAACAAAGAATGCTTGCAATGAAGTTTTTAAAATTGATTGTAAAATATCTCTCATCTATTTTAATTTTGTTCATGAAATGGAATTCTAACTGTACAACTGTTTTCACAAGGAAAGTTTATTCTACTGATTAAAACCAATTGCACGGTTATGCCCACCTGTGACATCTATATAATTATGAGGTGTGTGTGCGCGTGGAATCGACGATGACCAAGAAAAGGAACACTTTGGCTTGGTTCGGACCATTGAGGTTGCTCTGCAGTCTCTCATGGTGTACACTCGCTTGGCATACACGATACACTAAAATAGTCGTTTAACACACGACCGTGTTGATTATAAAGAGGTTTCATCCACAGCCTGAACTACCTCGCCTACCAAAATAAATTATGAGGTATGGTAAATCACCTACCAAGGAACAGCATGAGGAGTGTGGTAAATTGCCTTGCACGGTACACAATGAGGTACATGGTAAACCACCAACCTTGAACAGGGTACATGGTAAATTGCCCACCAAGGTACATCATGACGTATGATAAATAACCTACCAAGGTACACCATGATATGTGGGAAATGGTCTACCAAAGTACACAACGAATGCACATGGTAAATCACTGACCAAGGTACATGACCATAACTGAGTTTTCTTTAAACTACTTTGGGTTTCAAAACTTGAGATTTTATATAATTCAAGATATAGATTCATTCTGATGAGGTGAACATATACAGGGTGGGTCGACCAATAAGTCCTTGACAATGATGAGGTGGATACATCTGAGGGTTGATCAATAAGTCGTTGAGGTTCTGGGTGTTGGACAAAAAGGGTAAAGAGGTTGGGAGGACAGGGGGATGAACATGGGATAGGATTTGAAACTTCATTTGTTGTATGGCTGTTGTAATGTTGTCATGGACAATGTAGTACAATGATAAAATAATTATTTTATTCATGTTGGTTATATGACCTTATATGGAGTTCAAGGATTTCAAAGTCACCACTTGGAGTTGAAAGAACAAAGTTCGATCTGGAATGACAGCCCAAAGCTTTCTTTGGAACATACACTGAGACAGTTAGTGCATTTAAATACCATACAAATCATGAGAGTGGATGTAAATACCATATATACCACACTGTATTTAAATGCAATATATATCACAATAGTGTATTTAAATACCATATATACCATATCAGTGCATTTAAATAGCGTATATACCATCCTGTATTGAAATAACCATATACACCACCACACTGTATTTAAATAACCATATCCACCACAATAGTGTATTTAAATACTATATATATACATATATATATATATATATGTATATATATATATATATATATATATATATATATATATATATACCACACTATATAAATACCATATACACCATAATAGTGTATTTAAATACCATATATACCCCAATAGTGTATTTAAATACCATAAATACCCCATTCATGTATTTAAATAGCATGTATACCATACTGTATATAAATACCACATACACCCCAATAGTGTATCTAAATACTATATACACTACAATCGTGTATTTAAATAGTGTATATACCATACTGTATATAAATACCATACATACCACAATAGTGTATTTAAATAGTGCATATACCATCATTTATTTAAATACCATATCCACCACAATAGTGTGTTTAAATAGCGTATGAACCACACTGTATTTAAATCCCAATTATACCACAATAGTGTATTTAAATAGCATATATACCACACTGGTATGAAAATACCATATACACCACAATAGTGTATTTAAGTACCACATCTACCACAATAGTGTATTTAAATAGTGCATACACCATTCGGTATTTAAATACGATATACAGGTATACCCCATTCATGTATTTAAATTGCATTGATACGACACTAAATTTAAATACCACATATACCCCAATAGTGTAATTAAATTGCATTGATACGACACTAAATTTAAATACCATAGATAGCCCAATAGTGTAATTAAATAGCATATATACCACAATAGTGCATTTAAATAGTGTATTTACCACACTGTATATAAATACTGTATAAACCACAATAGTATATTTAAATAGCATATGTACCACACTGTATATAAATACCATATACACCACAATAGTGTGTTTAAATAGTGTATACACCACACTGTATTAAAATAGCATATATACCAAAATAGTGTATTTAAATAGTGTATATACCATACTGTATTTAAATAGCATATATACCGCACTGTATATAAATACCATATACAGCACAATACTGTATTTAATGGGTGTGTATACCATACTGTATTTATCTAGGCAAATATACCATACTGTATATAAATACCATATACACCACAATAGTGTATTTAATTACTATAAACACCACAATAGTGTATTTAAAGGGCATATATACCATACTGTATATAAATACCATATGCACCACAATAGTGTATTTAATGGGTGTGTATACCATACTGTATTTAAATAGCAAATATACCACACTGTATATAAATACCATATACACCATAATAGTGTATTTAAATACTATAAACACCACAATAATGTATTCAAATAGCATACCACACTGTATATAAATACTATAAACACTGCAATATTGCATTTAAATAGCATACCACACTGTATATAAATACTATAAACACCACAATAGTGTATTTAAAGGGCATATATACCATACTGTATATAAATACCATATACACCACAACAGTGGATAATATGGAATAGGCAAAGCCGAGAAGCGAACGAAGAATTCTTCTTACATTCGCTTCTGACTTTACCTATAACTTGTTGACAACTGTATACGCAATTTCCGGTTACTTCGGCCTGGATTCGGGATCAGTGGATGATCATTCAGATTCATTCGGATGATCATTTAATCTCGATTAAAAATTATTTTTTGATGATGCGGGAGATATCTTTATTAAAATCAGTGGAGGAAATATACACCATGTCTGATATTATTTGGGTCTTTCATGTCTCCGACGATGCCTTTATCTCCCGGCATGCATCATTCCCCATGACAAAAACCTGAAACAAAACAAAAACGGAAGCAAAAGGGTCATAGGCAACGTCACGGATTCACAATTGGCAGGGTATTGTGCTGTTTTTGTTGTTTCCTATTCTCTCATGTGCACGCGTTAAGTAATATTCACAAGATAGAAATAAAACCCAATCGTGTTTATACACCGCACAGTGTTTAAAAACAACCGGAAGCAAAAGGTCATAGCCAACGACACGGATTCCAAATAGCCAGGGGTATTGTGTTGTTGTTGTTGTTTCCTATTCTCTCACGTGCATGCGTTAAGTATGAAGCTCACTGCGTTCGCTATAAATAGCATGTATACCACACTGTATATAAATACCATACACACCTCAATCGTGTATTTAAATTGTGCATCTACCATTCTGTATTTAAATACCATATTTACCACAATTGTGTATTTAAATACAATATATACCACACTATTTAAATACTGTTATGTTTGTGGGGTAGATGTAGGAACTTTGAGGTAAAGGTAGGATTGTATAATGTAGCATGGTCCGTGGACGAGTAGGAGACATCTCAATGTAATCTTAGTAGGGAAAACTGTCAGCTTACGTTGTTACATGTCACCACCCGGGGGTGGTGCTGTGTTAATTAGGTTGGGTCTAAAGCTAATTTGTCCCAGCATGTGATTGCCCCTTGTGCCCTTTTCAGATATTTTTGCATTTTCAAAACCAGAAAGAAAAGAACCACGTTTTCAACAACAACAACAACAACAACAACAACAACAACAACAGAGCCGAACATTTCTGAGCAGGCAAAACGCCTCGAGGCTTATGATTGGTCAGTGTGACATTAGAGACAAGAGGGCATGATCGGAGGACAAGTAGTTGGTGTGAGGAACGCGTTTGAGACAGAGGGTCTCGTCTTTGCTCTCCTCTCAGCATGACAAAATAGCAGTGCGATTCTCGTTCATGCTGGTGTGAATTCATCCACATACTGAAACAAGACGCTGGCCATTGACTGTCCGGCTGGGTCGTGAAGTTTGTACGTTTCTGAGGAGAAGGGGCGAGGGAGAGCAGAGAGTTGGGTGAGGTATGCAGTGGAGATGGCAGGGTCTCGCTCGCTGACTTCGCCTCGACACGCCAAAGAAGGCTGGGCGAGTCTCGTGTTCGTTCTTCATGAATTTTCCCTTGTGCTAGAGCAAGACGCGAACCATTACTGTCCAGTTGAGTTGTGAAGTTGTACGTTTATGTGTGAGAGGGAGGGGGGAGAGAGAGAGAGAGAGAGAGAGAGAGAGAGAGAGAGAGAGAGAGAGAGAGAGAGAGAGAGAGAGAGAGAGAGAGAGAGAGAGAGAGAGAGAGAGAGAGAGAGAGATATATATATATATATATATATATATATATATATATATATATATATATATATATATATATATATATATATATATATATATATGCGTGTCAACAATAAATATCGGCGTTAACCAATGGTGTGTTCGAGGAAGAAGGTGGGCCATCGTTGTGAGCGGGCCTGGTGTAAGAGAGGAGCAGGGTCGGCATATTCGTTTGAGAGAATAGACTGTACAGTGATTGGTGAGCCCTGTTGTTGAAGACCACCGCACAAATTACCTCATGTACCTTTCCCATGCAAAGAGCGGCTTGCCACCATTTTGGGTGCGGTTTCCCACGCAGGACGATGCAGTTCGATCGCCAAGCTCATAAAAGATAATCTCTGGACACCCAGCTAAGTGCCAGAATAAAGGGAGAGATTTTATTATCTTTTATCTTTCTACTTGTCTGTATTTAAGTCCGTGTGGAGACGTCTCAAAATTAGCTTCAGTTTGCCTCATGTTTTTATTCTCACGTTTTGATTTATTTTCATTAAACCCTTATTCATTAAAGTTGCTTGTGTGTGTCTATTCGTTGCGGGTTTGAGTATAAACCCTTGTGTTAGTCTGGTATACGCCTTTACCACCCTCCATCCCACATGTGCTATAATTTCCAAGGATCACGTGTTCGCCTCCAAGGTAGAATTGTTCAGCTATCCGTCCATGTCAGTGTTAATCGCCCGTTCACGACAACTGGGTCAAGGGTGGGACATTAACTTAACCCCCCCCTCCCAACCATGACAATACAATAGATACCACGAGAGTGGAAAAGATCATGGTTTTGGTTTGGGGACGATCTCAGATGGTGGTGAACAGGTCTGGAAGATATGGAGGAAAAAATGAGATTGACGAGGATGTGGAAGTTGGTTCCACAGGTGGGGAAAAAGAGGAACAAATGAGTGGACATGACCAGTGATCTTGGATTTAGGTCGTTTCACCAGTCGGGGGTTGATGGCGGACCGTGTGAGACCTGCAGTCACCTGGGGGTGGGGACAAAGCACGGTGGGAGCAGAGAGTGCAAGACCAGAAAGGAGGACGTTTAAGATAGAGAGACTAATGACCTGTCTGCGATGTTGAAGTGATAGGCCCATCGACTCAGCTTCATCGTGGGAGATTCCAATAATCTTATAGGCCTTGTTTTCCATGGTGTTAAGCTAAGCAAGATGTGAGGCAGGCGAGCCAGCCCAGAGGGGAGAGCAGTACTCTATCACACTGCCGATGAAGGCCTTGTAGGTGGACAGAAATTCAGATGTGCCAAGGAAGGATTTTGTACGATGGAGGATGCCCAGTCGGTGACTGGCTTTGGAGGCCAACTTTTAAATGTGGTTCGTCCAAGAAAGATCATGGCTGATAGTGAGACCCAGCCATTTGAATGACAACTTCCTCAAGACGATTGTTGAGAAAGTAGATGGGGGGGGGTGGGGTGGGGTGGTTCTAAATAGCATAGACACCACAGGCTGGCAAGATGGCTTAGAGGTATGCACACTCGCCTCTGAACTGTTTAGCCTGGGTTGGAATCCCAACCCGGCTAAAAACTGTCATCTGAGTGTTTCACAGGCAAAGTGACTCGTTAATGTGTGTGCCAACCCTTGGATGGATATTTAACTGGTGTCTCATCTGCTGGCATTAGTTGGTAGACATTAAAGATCCCATGGTGTCCTTCGTGAAGAGTAGGCAAGCTATCGGCGGGAGCAGCAACAAATTCCTACCTTAGCTCCTGCTGGGAAGGCAATGGCAAACCAACCACTATAACCCTTGCCAAGAAACTGCTTCGGTAGCATCGACGCTCTGTAACACAGGATGGTACTGTACTGTATTTAAATATGATAGATACCATGATAGTGAATTTAAATACCACATATACCATAAAGGTGTATTTAAGTAGCCTATACACCCTCGTGTATTTAAACACCCTTTTTATCCCATGATGGTGTATTTCAATAGCAGAGTGAACCTCCAGCTCCACATCCTTTATGACACGCTTAATGATCCATGAGCTAACCTAGCGAAAGACATGAAACCTAGTGGCCCAAAACTTTGCATGCCCACTACGGAAACTCGAAGGGAGTGCATGAATGAAAACTGGCTATTTCGGTGAATTAAAAACCCCTTTTGAAGATAATTAACGGGGTGCTCCTCATGAACATACAAAAAGGCATTCCCTTGGTCAGCCCGCTCTTCCATCGCAGGGGTTCTAAGCCGCCATTTTGTTTCGGCCTGCTCAAAAATGCCTTGCCATGGAACCACAATGTACTCTCAGGGACTAATTAAGGTATATAATTGAAATCTGTCTTTGGATTTGAGGATCGGAGCATGTGGACCAATTGTCGAAATTTGGAGTGAAATCTCAAAATTTTAAGAAATTAACAATTCTTATAATTTACATATTTACTTTAAGCAAGCAAGGCTGTGATCCCTCCATCCCCATATTTACACAAGAAAATGTGAAATTGCCAAAGCATTAAACTTAACTTTTTCTCCTGTTCGGAGAATAATTATATTGAGTGAAAAAAAGATTAAGGAATATGCCGAAATTGAATGCAATGAAAATAATTGTGATAAAGCACTCATCGTCAAATGCCTGATCTTCACTATGTACATCGCTGATCGCCTACCAATCCAGATGTTCTTTCATTTTTGAACAACCGTTTCGTTGGAGTCCTTGCTTGAGAGCTTAAGCCACTTGGCGGAGGAGGGAGGGGAGGGGTGGGGAGGGAGGAAGGAAGGGAGGGGTGGGGAGGGAGGGAGGAAGGGAGGGGTGGGGAGGGAGGGAGGGAGGAAGGGAGGGGTGGGGAGGGAGGGAGGAAGGGAGGGGTGGGGAGGGAGGGAGGAAGGGAGGGGTGGGGAGGGAGGGAGGAAGGGAGGGGTGGGGAGGGAGGGAGGAAGGGAGGGGTGGGGAGGGAGGGAGGAAGGGAGGGGTGGGGAGGGAGGAAGGGAGGGAGGGTGGGGAGGGAGGAAGGGAGGAGGGGTGGGGAGGGAGGAAGGGAGGGGTGGGGAGGGAGGAGGGAAGGGAGGGGTGGGGAGGGAGGGAGGAAGGGAGGGGTGGGGAGGGAGGGAGGAAGGGAGGGTGGGGAGGGAGGGAGGAAGGGAGGGGTGGGGAGGGAGGGAGGAAGGGAGGGGTGGGGAGGGAGGGAGGAAGGGAGGGGTGGGGAGGGAGGAGGAAGGGAGGGGTGGGGAGGGAGGGAGGAAGGGAGGGGTGGGGAGGGAGGGAGGAAGGGAGGGTGGGGAGGGAGGGAGGAAGGGAGGGGTGGGGAGGGAGGAAGGGAGGGGTGGGGAGGGAGGGAGAGGAAGGAGGGGTGGGGAGGGAGGG
>NC_140968.1:26047761-26067761 GCF_056783735.1 Eptatretus burgeri | reverse complement strand
ACTACGCGACCCATGACATCATCAACTTTTTTTCTGTGGACCAATTTATCCTGACATGACCATCAAAAATTTTCATACTGATCGGATGTAGTGTTCTTTGTATGGAATTATGACGTCATAACGAAGGCACCTATGACATCATTCAAAAAAAATCAGACTTATTCCCCATGAGGAGTACATGCCATGTGCCAAGTTTAAATTTTTTCCTTGGTGTGGTTTTAGAGATACAGAGGTGCAAAGTTTTTCCTTTTTTCCAGCATGGCTGCCACACCACGTGACCTTTGACGTCACAATCATTAAAACATTCTACACGAGTAGTCGCTCCTATGGTGAAATTTTTGTCTCTATCCGACAAGTGGTTGCAGAGAAAAACACTCATGTTCTGTGCACACAAACAAACAGACAGACAGACAGACAAACGGACCCAAATGCAATTCCCTCTCCTCTGGCAAGGGTAATAAGCATATTACTATATATGGTATGTAAATATTCCTGGTCAGTATATAAATACTGGGAGCATATATATTTTACCTCGACATTACCTGTCTGCGACTGCATGTCCACCTTATTTGGTACTTAGTCGTCTACCTTACCTTGTAGGTTTTACGTCACATCCGTGTTTGGTGATACCTTACCTCTTCAAAGTAAAATTAACACATTCCAGAAATGCAGGGTTTCAATTGGGAGAAAAATATTCATGTGATATTGTTGCAGAGCCGGGTATCGGTTGCGAGCACGACCGCTAGGTGGGGCGGTAGGGTCGACTCTATCGAACACCCGGAATCTAGATCGTACCTTTCGGAAAACTCCGAGGGTACGGGTCCCTTACCGGACCGTGAATCGTCAATAATTCCACCACGTGGTACAGGGTTATTTGCCAATCTTCAAAATACCGTGAGATCCACGTGGCGAGTTACCGAGTATTCACACCCTCGACGGCACTCGTACGAGTCGAGCCGTTAGCATGCCCGACCCGTGCGCAACCCGAGCGGATGGTTGCCGAAGTCCCGTCGGTCCAAATGTACATTTACAGCGGCAACAGCCTTTATAATTCACCAACACGCGCCATGCTAAGCCAATAAAAGAAACACAACAACGAACTGATACATTTAACAAATGTATTTATTTATAATGGGGGAAAGGGGGGAGCACGCAAGCAGCAGAGTTATCTGACTATAGGAGATGCAAGTATGTACAGCAAAGAGCACTTAAACAATTCCTACTGACAGATGGGCCCACCGACACACACACGCACACACACACACACACACACACACACACACACACACACACACACACACACACACACACACACACACACACACAGATACCCAGAAGGACATGGACCTGTCCACCTCATGTGATTCGGCTGACACGGGCGAACCAGGCCAGCGTCGAGATGCGATGATGGAGTCCAGAGCTCCCTTCGGCGCTCGTACCGGCAACCAAAACTCTCCTCTGTATCCCAAACTGTCGAGAAGGCAGGCGGTTTCTCTGCCACGTCTCCAAGTCTTAGAGTTGAACGTCAAAGCGAGGGCTGATAACTCCACACTCGTTCAACCTGCCCGTCAGATTGACCACCACCTTGCCTGCTCGATGGTCATCAACTATCTCAAAAGTCTCGTTCATCGACAGAGAGACGGCGCGCAACCGAGTTGCGGTTCTTGTGGAGGAAGGATCTCTCTCCGTCCGATCACGCCGCAACCTTATTCACCCTTCTCCGGGGGGGGAGGGGACGCCTCCACCCTCCCCGCTCTTCCTCACTGGACGGTTTTGGCATACAAAATGCACTCGTAGCCCTGTCATTGGCCAAAACGGACGCCAAGACCATTGATTGGCCCGGGGGCATGGTGACGTCACGCGGACAGCCTTTCTCACCGTTACGGGGTCTGATTGGCTGAGCGGCGGCCACCTCACTCATAGCACGCTGATTGGTCGAGGGCCGCCACGAGGCTCCTCCTTGAACCCCCCCCCCCCCACCATGGCGTCGGCCAGAGCGAGGTGAAGGTGAGGGTGATGCTGGCGTTGTTGTAGTTGATATTGGTGGTGTAAAAATAAAAGAAAACCCTGACTATCAAAATAACTTCGCAGCGCATGTATATTCAATTACCCATTAAACAAGGGATGGGGAGCTATCTATCCACATTTACTTATCAAAATAACTGAGCTATAGGACCTGTATGTTGAGTGCTCATGGCTTCAGATTCACAACAATATAACCCTTGCTTAACACATTATAATAACCCTTCCTTAAGCAGAATTGGGGGTAAAAATCACACTTTTTTAACATCTCACATGACTTTGAGCATATCTTACACGTGTTCGACAGGAGGTTGAAGTCACATCATTGTGAAACAAAGGTTCTTGCTTTTCCTTGGCTTTAGTTATTCAAGTTAGGGTTAGACAAACTAAAAAGATTTTGTGGCAACACGAAATGTGAACTTTCCTCACCCTTAATATGCCTAACAAACCTAATACACCTAATAACCATTTTATATACCTAATAACCCTAATCTATCCATAATTCCAGCAAGCCTGGTGTTGGCTTAGTGGTTAGGGTGGCGGCTTGGGATCCCAGGGTCCTGAGTTCAAGCCCCGTTGGCTGCTGAATTAACACCAGGGGGTTGACTCAGCCTGTCATCCTTCCAAGGTCGGTGAAATGAGTACCAGTGTACTGGTCCCGGTGTATGCCCCGGTTAGAATAGGTGTACCATATCCCTGTGTGTCGTAAGAGGCGACCAGGGTTGGCGTCAGGAAGGGCATCCGGCCATAAAACATTGCCTCAAGAAAAAGCCAAACCCCTGCACAGCAGGGAAAAATGGCTGTAAAAATGGTCATATATATATATATATATATATATATCTATAATTCCAGCAATCTCTGTGCGTGTGTGTGTGTGTGTGTGTGTGTGTGTGTGTGTGTGTGTGTGTGTGTGTGTGTGTGTGTGTGTCTGTCTGTCTGCGACCGCCGTTTCTCGACAACCGCCAGTCCGATCTGATTGAAACTTGCCAGGAATAATGCCGGGGCCTTGCAGATGTGCCTTTTCAAGGTTTGATGTCAATCGGACGAGCGGTTCCCAAGTTACGGCCATTTTACTGCTTTTTCAGTGTTGAAAAGGTGTATATATGGCAGCTGAAGGTGTCGTTCCACCTTCTCACCTTATCATGCCAATTTTTTCCCCAAATTATTAATAACCGGACGATCACCGGTCCGATCGGATTGAAACTTGCCAGGAATATTGCCGGGGACCCGCAGATGTGCCTTTTCGAGGTTTGATATTAATCGGACAAGTAGTTCCCAAGTTACGGCCATTTATCTGTTGACCAATGACAAGACACGGTGCTATGACATCACGAATGACGTCACAATTAATGTTTATTTATTTATTTATTGCACGATTGACGGTCCGATCTGATTGAAACTTGCTAGGAATATTGCTGGGGACCCGCGGATGTGCCTTTTCGAGGTTTGATATTAATCGGATAAGCAGTCCCCAAGTTACGGCCATTTATCTGTCGACCAATATCTGCGAGAG
Source organism: Eptatretus burgeri (assembly GCF_056783735.1). Taxonomy (NCBI): domain Eukaryota; kingdom Metazoa; phylum Chordata; class Myxini; order Myxiniformes; family Myxinidae; genus Eptatretus; species Eptatretus burgeri. The sequence continues at coordinate 26,064,226 of NC_140968.1, read as the reverse complement.
AGGGGGACGGGAGAGGGGGGGATGAGAGTGGGGGTGAGAGAGAGGGGTGAGAGAGGAGGGGGGAGAGAGGAAGGGCGAGACAAGGTCAATCGGACAAGTCATTTTTCAAGTCAATCGGATGAGGTTTGATATTAATCGGACAAGCGGTTCCCAAGTTACGGCTATTTATCTGTCGACCAATGACAAGACACGGTGCTATGACGTCACGAACGACGTCACAATTAATGTTTATTTATTTATTTATTATTTTTATTTATTTCGCATGATTGAAACTTGCCAGAAATATTGCTGGGGACCCGCGGATGTGCCTTTTCGAGGTTTGAGAGAGAGAGAGAGAGAGAGAGAGAGAGAGAGAGAGAGAGAGAGAGAGAGAGAGAGAGAGAGAGAGAGAGAGAGAGAGAGAGAGAGAGGATGCACATACTGGCACTCACCTATGGGCACGCACCTACGGGCCCGTACTAGTCCTCATAATCTTAATAAGCCTAATAACCCGAATGTACTTAATAACCCTAATCCTCATACCTTTTAAATAAGCCCAACTCTTATAACCTTAATCCTCATACATTAATAAGCCTAACTCGAACCCTAATACGCCTAATAACCCAAATCCATCCATTGGGACCATACTCTGTGCAGAGCGTTGGTACTGCCTAAGCAGTCTCCTTGGCTCGTGGGCACAATCTTGGACGGGTCGCCACTCCAACACAGTATACCAGCATGCTGGCACTCATTTTGCCGACCTCGGAAGGATGACAGGCTGAGTTAACCCCACCTGATATTAATTTAACAGCTGAGTGGGATTTTAACTCGGGACCCGAGGATCCAAAGCCCACCACCCTAACCATTAAGCCAACACCCGGCATACCCAAATCCTCATACCATATTAAGCCGAAACCTAATAACCCTAATACGCCGAAAAACCATAATTCTCAGACATTAAAGGTCCACAGAATCAAAAAAATCATGTTTGGTTTAATGAATAGATATGGCTTCGCGTAACACTTAATCATTGCATGAAGTTTCTAATATTTTCTGGTGTCCTTTTACGCTCAATTGCCCCCACCCCCCACAAAGCGGCAATCTTGTGTCACGTGACCCACCGTGTAATCTTTCCGACATGTATGGTCTTGCAGGTTCCGACATGTATGGTCTTGCACCTTCTACATAATGATTTTGCCTCTCGTCGTAATCTGAGAATTGATCAGAAAATTATTCATCAAATTCACTTTCTGTTGAGTTTGAAGCAAGTTGTGAGTTCATTATCCATTGCGTGCTGAAAATCTTTCCATAAATTACGTCATGGCAGTTTATCTGGAATTTTTAGGGGTGCAACTGACGGGTTTGCTTTTTCAACTGTAACACCTCAAAAAATTAGTAGAATTAAAAACCATGTTCAGTTCTTTGTTTATTACTTAAAAATCAATATAATCACATCCAAATTTTTGTAAAAAAAAAAATTCTGATTCTGTGGACCTTTAAAAAGCCTCACCCTGGCTTCTAACCCTAATCCTAACTCTAACCCAAGCATGCCCAATAGCAGGAAGCCATCTTTAGGCTATGGTGGTTCATTTCCTGAGGGTAATACAAGCACTTATTACATAAACCAATTAGGTTTTCTATTACCTGTTGGGGCATGGATTTATTTTCATTCTTGTTGTGAACTTCAGGGGTCTTCTCTCGCTGGGGTGCTCAATGTGTACCTTATAAAGAGAATGAGCACTTTTGTCCGAATTCCAGCACACGTACAGTTGATTTCATACTGAGATACAAGGGAGGCATCTCAAACATCATCACGGTGGGTCAGCCGGCTAAACCTCACCTTCAAAAACATCACCTCACCAGGAGGAGCTGTCAAATATAAAACTGCAATCCTTGCAGAACACCAGGACTATGTTCAAGATAACTCTTAAAGGGCCACGACTCAAAAGTACTCACCCAAAGGACGGCTATTCTCCTGGACGCCAATTATACCACGATTGAATTAAGGATTGGTTGTGCTGGTTGCATCACTCCTGAAATGCACCGGTGCACTGCTCAGGCCCGGCACACAATGACCTACTCTTTTCGAAAGACAATGTGGGATCTTCAACGTCCACCAGGAAATGTTAGCAGAGGGAGAGGTGGCTTCGCGTCTCTCCAAATAACGGCACATGAATTAATTCTACATCATGCTTGCATATCACCAGGTTGGAAGTTTAAAGTGACATTGGGAATCAAATCCAGCTTAGACAGCTCAGGAGCGAGTCCACAACTTCTTCTCTTCTTCTTCTTTCGGCTGCTCCCATTAGGGGTCGCCACAGCGGATCATCCGTATGATCCGCATAGTGATTTGGCACATGTTTTACGCCGGATGCCCTTCCTGACGCAACCCTGGTCGCCTCTTACGACACAGGGATATGGAGCGAGTCCACAACCTCTGAGCTAAACTCGCAGAAAAAGGATCATCGGCATAATGTGTTGCTAAAAGCTTTAACAACAATCAGTCTTGGAGAGACCACCTGCAGTGCCGACAGGAAGTCCACCACCCCCTTTCACCATTTTCACCTTTTGTTGCCTTATCACCTGGAATTAAATTGCATTAAATCAGACTTTTTCCACCTCTATTTCCACATTGTAACCCACAACTTCCAAGTGAAAAACAAATTCTACAAATTTCAGAAAATTAATTAAAAATACAAAACTAGAATATCTTGGTTGGATAAGTGTCCACCCCCCCCTTATATTAGCAATTATAAATTAGCTCAGGTGTAACCAGCCACCTTTAAAATCACACACCAAGTTACTTGGCCTCCAGCTGTGTTAAATTGTAGTGATTCTGATTATTTCAGAATACAACTAGAAGGGCACTCGGTGGAGCGCATACCTCCGCCACGCAACGCCTGATCCATGACAACATATCGAGCCCATCACATTTTTGAAAATTCATGCTATATAATATATCGTTTTTGGCCCTATCTCTCAATGGTGAAGAATCAGTTTTAAAATTAAATAATTCTCGTATCCGGATCCGTATTCGGATTCAGATCTTCACCAAAATCGAATCAATTCGTCCTTGTCACACATCAAATCTATCCACCAAGTTTCATCCGAATCCATTCATAACTTTTTGAGATATCCTGCACACAAACAGAAACAGAGAGAGAGAGAGAGAGAGAGAGAGAGAGAGAGAGAGAGAGAGAGAGAGAGAGAGAGAGAGAGAGAGAGAGAGAGAGAGAGAGAGAGAGAGAGAGAGAGGTGAAAACATAACATCCTTCCACCTTCGGTAGAGGAGGTGTTCAGCTGTTCCTGTAGGTTTCCTCTGCTGGGTAGTGCATTTCACAGCAAAGACTCAAACATGAGCACCAAGGAGCTTTAAAAAGACCTCTGGGATAAAGTTTTGGAAAGGCAGAGATCAGGGGATGGGTATAAAAATATTTCAAAGGCCTTGAATATCCCTTGAAGCACAGTCAATACAATCATTAAGAAGTAGAAGTCATATGGTATCACTAAGACCCTGCCGAGATCACGCTGTCCCTCCGAACTGGATGACCAAGCAAGGAGGAGACTGATCAGAGAGGCCACCAAGAGGCCAATGACAACTTTTAAAGAGCTGCATTCTTTATGGCAAAGACTGGTCACTAGGTGCATGTGACAACGATAGCACTCCACAAGTCTGACCTGTACGGTAGGGTGGCGAGAAGGAAGCCATTACTCAAAAAGCCCACCTTGAGTCCCTTTTGAGGTATGCAAAAAACCACTCCAGAGATTCTGAAGCCATGTGGCAAAAAGTTTTGTGGTCTGACAAAACCAAGATGGAACTTTTTAGCCTAAATGAAAAACGTTATGTTTGGCATAAACCCAATACAGCACATCACCCAAAGAACACCATCTTTACTGTGAAGCATGGTGGTGGCAGCATCATGTTCTGGGGATGTTTCGCATCAGCAGGGACTGGGGCACTTGTCAGAATCATATGAAAAATGGATGGAGCAAAATACAGAAAAATCCTACAGGAAAATCTGCTGCCCTCTGCAAGAAAGCTGAAATTGAGACGGAAGTTCACCTCTCAGCATGACAACGACCCGAAGCACACAGCCAAAGCTACACTGGAGTGGCTAAGGAACAAAAAGATAAATGTCCTTGAGTGGCCCGGTCAGAGTCCTGACCTAAATCCAATCGAAAATCTGTGGCACGACTTGAGGATTGCTGTCCAACAATGCTCCCCACGCAACTTGACCGAGCTTGAACAGTTTTGTACAGAAGAATGGAAAAATATTTCCCAATCAAGGTGTGCAAAGTTGGTAGAGACCTATCCCAACAGACTCACAGCTGAAATTGCTGTCAAAGGTGCTTGCACCAAGTATTAACTCAGGGGGAGGGGGTGGGGAGGGGGGGCAGACCAAGATATTCCAGTTTTGTATATTCAATTAATTTTATGAAATTTGTAGAATTTGTTTTTCACTTGGAAGTTGTGGGTTGTGATGTGTAAATAAAGGTGTGAAAAGTCTGATTGAATGCAATTTAGTTCCAGGCTATAAGGCAACAAAAGGTGAAAATTTTGAAAGGGGGGGGGGTGTACACTTTCTAGAGGCACTGTGTATCTCACGAACACAAATGATAGACTCGCGACTCGGAAAGATCACAAAGTGCAGTTCACATGCTCGGAAGGACTGTAACAGTAATTATCGGAAAAGGACAAATGTATCTGTAAATGTGGAGAACAGGAAGAGGAAGGGGAGTGCAAAACAATACAAAGTGAGAAAGATACAACCAAAGAAAAGAGAAGGGGAAAAAAAAGACAACACGATTTAATAAAATGACCAACCATTGACGTCATAATGATGGGATAACCACTGAAGGAAAAGTGTGAATCAGACAAAAGCAATTGTTCATCCACAATGTGTCATCAATGGACACTATGATCCAGCTCAGAGCAGCGATGTGAGGATCCACCACCATAAAGAGGATCTATGACCCATGAGGATGATCCAAGACGGATGAGAAGGATCCACCATAAGGATGGTGATAAACAAGCATAGATACCTAGCACAATGGATTTGTATTTCACCTTTGATCCTCATTGTTTCGTTGGATTAAAGGTGACTCGTGTATGTCTCGAATGGCCAAGCTAGTTTAGGAAGGAAGAAGAAACATTTATCGAGTCGTAAATGGATTATTGCGGAAGTTGTATACATTCAGGTGCAAAGACAGATCGATGGAAACAGATAGATAATGTCCTCTTTTATTGTCCTTTCAAAACCTCCCAGAGTGTGGTCGTGCCTCTGTGTCCAAGATCGCAGACACCCCGATAGCCTCTGGAATGAAACCCCAGTGAAGGGAAGAGATTTCATTCCATGGCGCCGCTTATCCCCAAGTCTCAGGCCCAGCCTGAGGGAAGGAAGCCGGTTAACCGGAGATAACCGCTCGGACGGACATCACTTCCCTCGGACACAGGCCGAGTCAGACATCGAGAGGCGATTACACGACTCATAGCGGGTCCACTTGGCTCATCTAACACCAGCTTGCCCACCTGGATACTCCCTCACGAATGAACAGAGTCAGGGCGAGCCGGCCTACGTACCCATGCGCACTCCAGGGTCTATTTGTCCAATGTACGGATAAATAAATAAATTTAAAAAGTATTGATTCCTGGATTGTAACAATAATCATGGGTATGCGATTAAAAAGAACTTCACCAGCATGGTATCAGTTTAAATCTGCAAAATAACCGCTTCATGAAGCGATTGCCGCTTCACCACAACCTACAAACCCGAGTCACTCAAAGCAATTAGTGGTCTCACTTGTGACGTCACTAACAATGGCCTATATGCTACACCAAGCGACTGCGTACGCACCGCTGATCAAGTAAGTGCAAGGTGAAAACGTGTGGAAATTCTCTTCGACGTGATACGATTATGACATCACGGGTTTTAACAGATGAGGAAATTCTATTCCGGTGTTGATCAATAAATCAGTAACCTGCCATCAGAGAAGAATAAGATGCAGAATAAGGGCTTTGTTCATGTCACATGTTCACTCAAATTACCAATGAGTTACAACGAACTACATTGACACTCGGTAGAGCGCATACCTACACCAGGCTGAACAGTTCACGTTTTGTATCCCACCGGTCGGCCGGATCTGGATCCGGATCCGGACCTGAACCAAAATCGAATCGGGTTGTTTTTGTCACCTACCCAACTCATCCACCTGGTTTTGTCCCAACTTGTTCACAACTTTTTGAGATATCGTGCTGTGTATCATTTTGACCCAATCTCTCAAAAGTAGAGAATCACTTTAAAAAAAATTTAATCCTCATATCTGGATGTGGATCCGGATCTCCATCAAAATCGAATCAACTTGTCCTTGTCACACACCCAACCTGTCCACCAAGTTTCATCCGAATCAGTCCACAACTTTTTGAGATATCCTGTTCATGGACAGACAGACAGACAGACAGACAGACACAGGTGAAAACAAACTCCATCAACCTTTGGCAGCAGAGGTAACAATAATAGTCCAAGACACCCAGTTGGTGTGTTTTTAAATACACAATTGTGCATGTGTATCTTTGTCACTCAATATGGTGTTTGGCGCAGTGATTCGGGCAGCGGCTTGGGACCCAAAAGGTCCTGAGTTCAAACCCCGTTGGGCCACTGAATTGGTATGTATATATGTATATGTATGTATATATATATATATATATATATATATATATATATATATATATATATATATATATATGTATATGTATGTATATATATATGTAGATACCAAGTCGTATAACACCAGGGGGTTGACTCAACCTGTCATCCTTCCGAGCTCGGCGAAATGAGTACCAGTGTACTGGGCCCGGTGTATGCCCCGGTTAGAATAGGTGTACCATATCCCTGTGTGTCGTAAGAGGCGACCAGGGTTGCGTCAGGAAGGGCATCCGGCGTAAAAACCTATGCCAAATCATTATGCGGCAACAAAACTAATTTCCATACCGGATCGGTCGAGGCCCGGGTTACCAACGACCGCCACCGGTACCGGTGGTCAGCAGGGTACCAGTGGAAATTGTGCTACTGCTGGGCGAAGGAGGAGAAGGAGACGGGGAAGGCGAGTCCGGAGGCAGTGGGAGAGGGGGAAGGGTAGAAGTGTGGAGGTGAGAGTTGGAACTCTGAATGTTGGGACGATGACTGGCAAAGGGCGAGAGTTGGCTGATATGATGGAGAGAAGAAAGGTGGACATATTGTGTGTACAAGAGACCAAGTGGATGGGGAGTAAGGCGAGGAGCATTGGAGGTGGTTTCAAACTGTTCTACCATGGTGTGGATGGGAGGAGAAATGGTGTCGGAGTAATCCTGAAGGAAGATTATGTCAAGAGGGTATTGGAGGTGAGGAGAGTGTCTGACCGAGTGATGAGTGTGAAGTTGGAAATTGAAGGGGTGATGATGAATGTCATCAGTGCATATGCCCCACATATGGGGTGTGAGATGGAATATAAAGAAGATTTCTGGAGTGAGTTAGATGAAGTGGTGGAGAGTGTATCCAAGGATGAAAGAGTGGTGATTGGAGCAGATTTCAATGGGCATGTTGGGGAAGGGAATAAAGACGATGGAGGAGGTGATGGGTAGGTACGGTCTCAACGAGAGGAATGTTGAAGGGAAATTGTGGTAGAGTTTGCAAAAAGAATGGAAATGGCAGTGGTAAATACGTATTTCAAGAAGAAGGAGGAACACAGGGTGACATATAAGAGTGGAGGAAAGTGCAAACAGGTGGATTACATCTTAAGTAGGAGATGCAACCTGAAAGAGATTAGTGACTGTAAGGTTGTGGCAGGGGAGAGTGTAGCTCGACGGCATCGATTGGTGGTCTGTAGGATGACTTTAGAGGTGAGGTTGAGGAAGAGAGTGAGGGCTGAACCAAGGATCAGATGGTGGAAGCTGAAGGAGGAAGACGGTTGCGTGGAATTTATGGAGGAGGTGAGACAGGTGTTGGATGGTGGTAAAGATGGGTGGGATGATTGGGCAACGACAGCAGAAGTTGTGAGGGAGATAGCTAGGAAGGTACTTGGTGTGACATCTGGACAGAGGAAGGAAGATAAGGAGACTTGGTGGTGGAACAAGGAAGTGCAGGAAAGTATAAGGAAGAAGGGGTTGGCGAAAAAGAAGTGGGATAGCCAGAGAGATGAAGAAAGTAGGCAGGCATACAAGGAGTGGCGGCGAAAGGCAAAGAGGGAGGTGGCAAAGGCCAAGGAAAAGGCATATGACGAGCTGTATGAGAAGTTGGATACAAAAGAAGGGGAAAAGGATTTATACCGATTGGCAAGACAGAGGGACCGAGCTGGGAAGGATGTGCTGCAGGTTTGGGTGATAAAGGACGCAAATGGGAATGTGCTGACGAGCGAGGAGAGTGTGTTGAGAAGGTGGATGGAGTACTTTGAGGAGCTGATGAAGAAAATGAGAGAGAGAGAGAAGGTTGGAAGAGGTGGAGATAGTGAATCTGGAAGTGGGGTGGATCAGTAAGGATGAAGTGAGGACTGCTATGAAGAAGATGAAAAGTGGAAAGGCGGTTGGCCCAGATGGTATACCAGTGGAGGCATGGAAGTGCTTAGGAGAGATGGCAGTGGGGTTGTTAACCAGATTGTTTAATAAAGTCTTGGAAAGTGAGAGGATGCCGGAGGAGTGGAGATTAAGTGTACTGGTTCCGATTTTCAAGAATAAGGGTGATGTGCAGAGCTGTGGAAATTACAGAGGGATAAAGTTGTTAAGCCACACCATGAAGTTGTGGGAAAGAGTAGTGGAAGCTCGGTTGAGAGGAGAGGTGACGATCTGTGAGCAGCAATATGGGTTTATGCCAGGAAAGAGCACCACTGATGCGATGTTTGCTTTGAGAATGTTGATGGAGAAGTATAGGGAAGGCCAGAAAGAGTTACATTGTGTGTTTGTGGATTTATAGAAAGCTTATGATAGGGTGCCAAGAGAGGAGTTGTGGCATTGTATGAAGAAGTCGGGAGTGGTGGAGAAGTATGTGAGGATCGTGCAGGATATGTATGAGGACAGTGTGACAGCGGTGAGGTGTGCGGTAGGAATGACGGACCGGTTTAAGGTTAAAGTGGGATTGCACCAAGGATCGACTCTGAGCCCTTTCCTGTTTGTAATGGTGATGGACAGGTTGACGGACGAGATCAGACTGGAGTCTCCATGGACCATGATGTTCGCGGATGACATCATGATCTGTAGGGAGAGTAGGGAGCAGGCTGAATCGAGCCTTGAGAGGTGGAGGTACGCACTGGAGAGAAGGGGAATGATAGTCAGTAGGAGTAAGACAGAGTACATGTGCGTAAATGAGAGGGAGGGTGGTGGTATGGTGCGGTTGCAAGGAGTTGAGGTGGGGAAGGTGGATTGGTTTAAATACTTGGGATCAACTGTCCAAAGTAACGGAGAGTGTGGGAGAGAAGTGAAAAAGAAAGTGCAGGCAGGATGGAGTGGGTGGAGAAGAGTTGTAGGAGTGATTTGTGACAGAAGGGTAGCTGCAAGAGTGAAGGGGAAAGTATATAAGACGGTAGTGAGACCAGCTATGTTGTATGGTTTGGAGGCGGTGGCACTAACAAAAAGACAGGAAGCAGAGCTGGAGGTGGCAGAGTTAAAGATGCTGCGATTCTCGTTGGGAGTGACGAGGATGGATAGGATAAGAAATGAGTGTATTAGAGGGACAGCGCAGGTAGGACGGTTTGGAGACAAAGTGAGAGAGGCGAGATTGAGATGGTTTGGACATGTGCACAGGAGGGAAACGGAGTATATCGGGAGAAGGATGTTGAAGATGGAGCCGCCAGGCAGGAGGAGAAGAGGAAGGCCAAAGAAGAGGTTCATGGATGTGGTGAGGGCGGACATGCGGGTGGTTGGAGTGTCAATGGAAGATGTGGAGGATAGAGCGAAATGGAGACGGTTGATCCGCTGTGGCGACCCCTAACGGGAGCAGCCGAAAGAAGAAGAAGAAGAAGAAGAAGAAGAAGATTTTTGTTACTCAATATATATTATGGAGTTTATGTTTTCACCCTGTCTGGTGGAATGAGCTGGGCTAGAAGAATGCACACTCCCGTTTGAGCTGTCTGTCTAACCTGCATTTAAATCCTGACACATGTAAACCTCCATCTCGGTGTTTCACAGGCAGGGCGATTCATCAATGCAAACGCCGTCCCTCGGATGGCCGTTAACATGGAGGATTCGTTTGCTGGCAGTGGTCGTTGGGGGACATAAAATGTCCCGATGTGTCTTTTGCGAAGAGTAAGCGAGTTATCACTGACACCCTGAGCAAATGCCAAATTTCTGCCAAAATCATCTTCAGGGAAGTATCTGGCAATGGAATGGAGACCCAACCAAAACTAGTTGAGCCTTAAGACGTTTCTCAACTCATCATGAACACCCCACAGCTCAGTCATGAGTGCGGGCCTCCATTATGATTAATAATAAATACGGTAAACAATGTACTTTTCATGTTGACAAGTAAAATCGTTTACATGTCTTGAACTATCATGAGTATGGCATTGGAAGAACTTTCAGAACTCCTCTCATACGTCAGTCAGTCCTTAGACTAACAAGTGAGCAATGAAAGTATTTTGTGGTGCAGAGAAATGCACCTTGAATACTCATGCAGATATCAAGAGCTTAAAATAAACCTCTCAAAGTAGGCTTGGGGACAATGTCCGATGGCCAGGGTGGTGACATCCACAACTTGTGTGCACCACTCTGTCCATAATTTACTGTGACTTCCGATAAGCTTACCTCTTATTCTCCAGGGATCGAGAACCCACGTCCCGTAAACACCTTTAACGATGAACGTAAGTTATATGAATATACCATGATGACCACACCCTTGATAATGATTATGGTGTCATGATCATGATAATTATACCTGAAAAAAATAATGACAATGATGTTTTTTTTGTGTGTTTAATAATAATAACTCGTGTAGTTGATGCACATAATGGCTGCTCTTTCCGATTTGGACAATATCACTTTGATCGTCTTCCCATTGTAATAATTACCCCACACACACAAAGTGTAGAGCGGGGTTAAGCAATTGGTTCATGTCCGTCCGTCCATCTGTAAACGTTAGTTTATGATCGGGGAATGGCTTATTTAAATTGAGTGTTATATTTTGAACATGAATCGGAAAACAAACCTGTAGTTTAGTCGAACTTTGTCTCTGAATTTGTCCCAATCGCGTATGCACAGAGAGGCGTGAGATAACTATTTTATGCCGTCAGCTTGTCTGGCCGTCAACCGAAATTGAAAATCATTCCAAACAGGAGACGTAGTTTTTAAGGACTTCAAAAAGGACACAAACAACAGGCACAAATAACGAATGTGACGTGTTACGTATATGTGGTGTAATCGACACTGCGTCAATGGTGGTAAAACTCCAGAATTAATTTATTTAATATGACTTTTACAATGTTTAATTTATATAATTTGAATTATATACTTGAATACTGAAGAACACAAATCACCTTCTTTGCACTTCCAAAACCCTTCTGTTTAGCAGTACCGTACTTCGACATCTTAAATAGGATGGTGTATAAAGGCCCTGTCTCACCTTGACGATTTAGCCAGCGTATGCCTGACGTATGCAAAATTTGGCTAAAACGCTGGCACACATCAAATACGTTATGGGTAAGTTTGTATACGTTAAGAGCACGCTGGCATACGTCGTAGTACGCTGGCTTTTTTCGTAGTATGCTGGCATACGTCTTTGTACACTGGCATACGTCGTAGTACACCGAGGTGTTAGACAAATTTTCCATGCTTGAAATTTTTCGACGTATGCCAGCGTATGACTCACACGTTCCGCATAATGCCAGCCATAAGTTGTAGGCACGCTACGCGATCGTTGACACACGTCGACACACGTTACTTGTATGTTAATCATAGTCGAAACACGCCAATGTAATGGTTAGCGTCAATGTTCCAGACTCCATGTTTTTTTTTTTCTTTGGTATGACGGTGATGTTGACACTTCGATTTCTAGTGTGGTTATAATATAATATAATTAATAGGCTGCCGCTCAACGATTTAAATCATAACCGCACTAGAAATCGAAGTGTCAACATCACTGTCATACCGAAGAAAAAAAAAAACAAAAAAAAACCAGGAAGTCAGGAACACTGACGCTAACCATTACCTTGACGTGTTTCGACTTATGAGTAACGTACAAGTAACGTGTGTCGACGTGTGTCAACGATCGCGTAACGTACCTACAACTTATGGCCAGCGTATGCGGAACGTGTGTCATACGCCGAGTACGTCGAGAAATTTTCAAGATGCTGAAAATTTCTCGATGTACTCGGCGTATGACGACGTATGCCAGCGTACTACGACGTATGCCAACGTACTACGATGTCTGCCAGCGTACTATGACGTATGCCAGCGTGCCCTTAACGTATACAAAACTTACCCATAACGTATTCGACGTGTGCCAGCTTGGTTTGGCAAATTTTTCATACGTCGGCATACGCTGGCTAAATCGTCAAGGTGTTTCAGCGGCTTCACACTTCGATGTCTAGTGTGGTTATGATTTGAATCGTCGAGCCGCAGCCTATAAATAGCCTACGCCACGTCATCGTCGGCGATACGCTGCGCACTATGCATAAGTTAGACTATCGTTGGGTATAGGTTGTGAACGCCGACAACACGCTCAGCATTCGTTGGTACAAGTTATCTATATGTGATTAAAACGTTCTGTGTACGTTACTAATACGTTATGCATACGTCCAACACATTATTATATGCCCAAAACTTTTTTAAAAAATCAATAGTTCAGCGTACGCCAGCGTTTTACATACATTTTGAGACCTTGCCATACGCTGGCTAAAACGTCAAGGTGTGACAGGGCCTTAAGAGTGATACATAAGACTGCTTCAACAGTGCTAAGCTTGTGGAATTTTTTTTTAAAAACTATCTTTACAATGATTATTTTATCTACATTGTAGTACATACTCGAACACTGATTAAGGTCGTGATCATCTTTTATTCAGGAGAAGGATCCGTCCGTCCATCACCCGAAGAAGCTCGAGCTTTAATGTCGTGGTTCCTGCTGTGGGAGAATAATAAAAAAATAGTTCCATTGGAAGCTAATTTTCGATTTATTTTGTTCTGTTTCATCACAATGATACTTGTTTTAAAAGACTATAATATTTCCTACATTGAAGAAGAAGAAGAAGAAGAAGCAAGAATTGGAGCTTAATGCAGCAGTGCCAACGGTAACTTTTATTATTCTATGACAGCAGGAACACTTTGGAAGGACACAAAAGGAGCACATAAAATTATAAATACAGTAATATTTCTTGAAGCAATAAATATACAATAGTAAACGGAAGGAACACACAAACAACAACAATGGCCACCAGCAGCAGCAGCAACAACAGCAGCATCTTATTAAAAAAAATCATTTTCACCTGTTTCACTTCATTTTACATCCTCATTGACATTCACAGATACACATGCAATATGTTTGTGAAGTACAACATGTTTGTGTGTCCTTTGATTAAAGCCATCAGCGAAGAGATGGGTCGGCACGCCTAGTATTGTGGAATAGTAAAACCCATATGTGATGTCAGCTTTCAAGCAGTCCGAATCTGAAACCCACATGGAGCTCTAGCTCTATCCATACGTCTTCTTCAGAAATGGAACCCAAATCCATTGTTCGAAGGGAAAAAGTACGTATAAAAAATGTGACTTTCTGTGGCTCATTCAGCATCAGTGGGACAAACTACATGTGTTAAGGTCCTTATTTTGTCAAATTTCAGTGTTTTGTGATGATGTAACAATTTGGTAGTTCTATGAATAAGAATGTCTGTTTGGAAGCATAATCATGATAATAATAATAATAATAATAATAATAATAATAATAATAATAATCCTAACAAGAATAATAGCCTTCCCACCTTTCTACTTGGAAGCATAATAATAATAATAATAATAATAATAATATTCATAATAATCAGACAAGCCTGGTGTTGGCTTAGTGGTGAGGGTGGTGGGCTTGGGATCTTTGGGACCTGAGTTCAAGCCCTGTCAGCCGCTAAATGAACACCATGTGGGATTGACTCAGCCTGTCATCCTTCTGTGGTTAGTGAAATGAGTACCGGTGGGGCATTGCATCAGTGGCGTCCCCATACTCGGTATCAGTGGCAATGCACCATTGATCATAGCCAGTTGAAAGCATGAAATCATGCCACCACAATAAGTAGAGGTATAAAAAAAATATATATTCTAACAAGAACAATAGGCTTCTCTCTGTTTCCTTGGAATAATAATAATCCTAAAAATAATGTAGTAGACTTCCCATCTGTCTGCTTGGAAGCACAATAATAATAATAATAATAATAATAATAATAATAATAATAATAATAATAATAATAATAATAACTGTAGAGTTTGTAGAACACCTTACCCCATGTCGTCTTGAGAAAAAAGGACATGGGTGGGGTCTTTAAAACTCTTGCTTATTGCATTTCTGAGCACGATCTATATTTCCGAAGAGCCGCCATTTTGTTTGAGAATGCAAGTGGCAAATTTGGGTGGTCGAGATGATGTAAAATCCCATAATATTTTGTCCAAGTAATGCTAAACACGTTTTTTAAAAAGTGCCAAGAAGGTGATTTGTGTTCTATGGTGTTCAAACATATAATTATTTGAAATAAAATTAAAGTTTTAAAGGCTGTAGAAAAAAAAAAAAACCTTTCGGAAGTTCACCGCCGTTGATGCACCGTCTTTTACACCACCTTATTCAACGCGTTGCATCAGTTATTCATGCCTGTTGTTTGTGTCCTTTATGACATCCCTAAAAACACTAGGATTCCTGTTTGGAATGATTTTCAATTTTGTTTGATTGCCAGACAGGCTGACAGACTAGAACAATGACCTTACTCTTCTGTATGCTTGCCAGCTCGGAACGAGCTCCGTACAATTTGCCAAATTCAGAGCCAACGTACTGCCAAACTGCAGGTTCGTGTTCCAATCCGTGTGCAAAATACAAAATACAAAAGAAATAAAGTTGTTCATCAATCATAAACTCACGTTTGTAGAAACACAGCCAGACAAAGTGAACCGATTGCTTAACCCCACTTTGCGCTCCACACCGGTGGAGTAATAATGAGTAAAGGAATCAGCTACATGGTGAGTTGAACGGGACAGCATTTTCCAAATGTAATCCTTAGTTTCATTGTTAAATGTACATTTAACTTTATATATCACTGTTTGAGCTATGAATGTGTAATATGTTTTTTGTAAAATCATGATGACACTTTTAAAACCAATATGATGTCATAACGAGCATCATTAAAATTCTTTGGGAAGGTGAGGTGAAAAACCAGACTTGTAGCATTTTAGAAACTCACTTTATTACCATACAGTAAATGTGCAGTGCGTTGCACCACAACAACTTGTACGTTTGTCCACTGTGCTGCTGTGTTGTGGAAAGGCAGTAATTACAAGGCTGGGAAACCCATAAGTTTGGGTGAATCTCAGCGTGAATCTGCTCTGCTATATTAGCATCTCTGGTAGTGGTGAAGTCCGAATTCCCAGCAGCTCTGACAATAACAGGCATTCACACTACCTGGGAAAATCATTAAATTTAATATTTATTTATGGTATGTCAGGTTCATGGTTAAGCTTGTACGTATATTACGTGAAGGATAAGCACATAAGGAGATATCAAGGGACTTATTAAGTGAATTACAAGGACATAAGGATGGGAAGGAGAAATCAACAAGGTGTAGGATTTGAACTTGGTCCATGCATCATGAGCTTCGCTGGGAAGTACAAACAGGGCAAGTCAAGTTTGTGGTTTAAAACAGGATCAGAAAAATAAAATAAACGTCGCTGTGACGACTGACTGTCTGACGTCGCAAACACTGTTCAGTTGAAATTGTAAAAAAAAAGACTCGAAAAAAAGTTATTTAATCAATATCAGTCGTTGGATTTATTTCAAATCAGACGTGTAGGTATTTAAGTTAAAATTAATTCACACTTATGTGGTGTTATTGAATCTTCATCATAATGCTGTTCATAAGAGACCATCTACTTCATACATATGTGGATAGATAACGGAAAAGGAGGAGGGAATGAGTAAATAATGGGGAGATAGCTTTGTCTGGTGGGGTGGATGATAGGAGGATGATAAAAGGATTGGGAGATTGATTTGTGGGGTGAGGGGGTGGGGGTGGAAGATAAAAGGATTGGGAGATTGATTTGTGGTGTAGGGAGGGGGGTGGATGATAGAAGGATGATAAAAGGATTGGAAGATTGATTTGTAGAGTTGAGGGGGTTGGGGAAGGGAGGTATATGGCGGTAGTAGTAGTTGTAGTAGTGGTAGTAGTAGTAGTAGTAGTAGTAGTAGTAGTAGTAGTAAGTAGTTGTAGTCGATCAACTATGAACAGATGAAATTACATGCTTCTTCAAAGCTAATGATGAGTCAGCAATCATAGAGTAGGTAGTTTG
>NC_140968.1:25985261-26045261 GCF_056783735.1 Eptatretus burgeri | reverse complement strand
TCACATTATGAAAAATGGTTTCAAAATAAATACCTGGCAGATCAACGGGCTACATTCATCAGTTGGCATAATCGGATGTGAAGGCCTGCTCTGGCCTTTCCCTGGCTGAGCCACATCTTTCCAAGAAATCTGCCCGGCACAGCAGCCACGACTGGTGTCGAAACGTATGTTGCGGTTGGAGACCCATCAACCATCTTCCCTGACTTAACACCCCCCCCTCCTTTTCTCCACATCGGCCTGTTCCTCCCTCTCTGTTGTCCTCCCTTGCTCCCTCCTTCTCTCTCACCTTCCTCTCTGCTCGACCACAACCGCAGCACAACCCTCAACTGTACACTTAACAACTTCTTCCAATCCCTGTGACACCTTTTCAGATCCCCTCAAATACACTAATGCTATTATTAAAGAAATGATGATAACAAGCCAACCCTTTTAATAGTCCCTTCATATTTTTCATTCACAATGTCTCTTTTACATCCATTTTCCATTACACAATGTGTGTAAAGGATCAATTTTGAGACGTCAAATAGATACTCAGGTGTATGTCATGAAGAGATCACGATAGAATCATTGTACCATACTTGAATACACAACAGTGCTCTTTTAATCACAGGTTTTGCATTTCACATCACTTGGTACAATCATTATAACGGTACACATGGTACAACTGAGGACACACCATGCAGGACAAATTTGAAGTTGAGACATGAACCACACAGAATGGCTATTCAGCCACAAGGAAGAGACTGTTAAGAGCTTAAAAGGATTATTTTAAAGGTTTTGATGACAGTACATTAAAAAAAAATAATGTACACACTTTGTGATGACGACACCGAACAGGCATCCCAAAGGTTGTGGGTTCAAATCCACCTAAACTTCGTATATGAATGAGGATCTGGATTCTCAGGTTCTTCAAAGAAAACTATTTTCAGATGAAAATAAAATAAGATTACCAGTTAAAAACCAAGATGGCTTATTCTAGATTTTCAGGGAGGGAGAGAAATGTCTGCTCTATCTGGTTTAAACAAAGGTAGAAAAGTTTTCACCTCTTCCATCTTTGTTACATGCTCAGTATCCTGATCGTCAACACGAGAGGGCTCTCTGGCTGAGGGTTGCCCGATCTTTCCCCAACAGGGGCATTTTACTCCACTTTACAAATGAAACCAGAACGGCACTCGGTAGAGCGCATACCTCCGCCAGGCTGAACAGCTTACGTTTTGTATCCCACTGATAGGTTGGATCTGAATCCGGACCTGAACCAGAATCTAATTGGCTTGTTCTAGTCACCAATCTAAACTCATCCACCTCGTTTTGCCGTAATCCATCCACAAATTTTGAAGATACTGCACTACCAGTCGTGGTCAAAAATATTGGCACCCTTGCACTTTTTTCAAATAACTCACAATTTTCTCCAAAAATAAGTTTAAATTGACAAAAGTATTTGGTCTCCACAATTATTTATTTTACTGTTAATATTACAGAACCTTTGTTTTTGATTCAGAACTTAAAATATCCTTTTAAATCAGAAAATAAAAATAAATGGCATTGACAAAATTATTGACACCCGTGACAACATTTGGTAGCACAGCCCTTGGACAAAATAACTGCAGTCAAGCACTTCCTAAAGCCATGAGTGAGCTTCCTCCACCTCTCTACTGTCAGTTTGGCCCACTCTTCTTATGCAAACTGCTCCAGTTCTCCCAGATTTGAAGGGTGCCTTCTCCCAACTGCTGTTTTCAGATCTTCCCACAGGTGTTCAATAGGATTTAGATCTGGACTCATTGCTGGCCACTTCAGAACAGTCCATCGTTTTATCTTGAATCATTCCTGGGTGCTTTTTGAAGTGTGTTTGGGGTCATTCTTCTGCTGCATGACCCATGACCTTTGATGGAGACCCAGCTTTTTGGCATTGGCACACATTCAAGGCACCCAGTGCCAGAGGCAGCTCAGCAACCCCAAAACATCACTGAACCTTCTCCATTTTTGACTGTAGGGAAGGTGTTCTTTTCTTTGAAGACTTCATTTTGTTTTCTGTAAACATAGAGGTGATATGCTTTACCAAAAAGTCTAATTTTGTCTCATCTGTTCACAGGGCATTCTCCCAGAAGGATTTCGACTTGTTCAGGTGTGTTTTGGCAAACTCCAGTCGGGCTTTCTTATGTCTCTCTCTCAGCAGTGGGGTCCTCTTTGGTCTCCTACCATAGAACCCAATTTCATTGAGCTGGCGACGGATGGTGCGAGTTGAAACTGTCATACCTTGTGTCTGAAGGTCAGCTTGAATCTGTTGCACAGTTGATCGAGGTGCTTTCTTCACCATTCAAACAATCCTTCGCTGCAATCTTCGATCAAGTTTTCTCTTGCGGCCACGTCCAGGGAGGTTGGCTACAGTCCCATGGACCTTAAACTCCTGATAACAGTGTGTATGGTGGACACAGGAACATCAAGGTCTCTGGAGATGGACTTGTAGCCTTGAGATTGTCCATACTTGGCTACAATCTTGTGTCTGACCTCCTCGGACAATTCTCTGGTTTTCTTTCTTTTCTCCATGCAAATTGCAGTACACACAATGACACAAAACAGCAGAATGACTCCTTTTCTCTATTCAAACTGGTAGAATGAGTGATTTTTATATTGCAGGCACCTGCAACTCACCACAGGTGAGTTCAGTTCCAAAGTAAAGGAGAATCACCTGATTGAAATGTAATTATTTCTAACAACTTCTCAAAGGTGCCAATAATATTGTCCGGGCCATTTTAGGATTTCTATTTGGAATAAGCGAAGATTTAGTAATTTTTTTCAGCTTTTTTTGGTTTTGTTCCACTGCAAACCAAAGAAATACAAATGTGGATACCAAAAGAGTTTTTAATTTCAACAATTTTCTGGAAGAAATGGTGCATTATTTGAAAAATGTGCAAGGGTTCCAATATTTTTGGCCACGACAGTATATGTCATTTTTGGCCCTATCTCTCAATGGTGAAGGATCACTTTAAAATTCTAGTAGTTGGATCCAGATCCAGATCTTCACCAAAATCTAATCAGTTCGTCCTTGTCGCAAACAAACCTGCCCTCCAAATTTCATCTGAATCCGTCCATAATGTTGTGACATATCCTGCTCACAGACAAACAAACAAGAAAGATGGCATGCATAGCATGATACTTGCAAAATACAAATAAACAAGTTTCCATAGAAACAGCAATTTGGTCATTTGGAAAAAAAAATTCTATCAAGTATTTTACATGATGGAATGTTGTGCATCGCAAATTTGGTCGATACATTTTCTAATTGTGGCCTAATAGGTGTTTTACATGTCTTGGATGGCATTGACCTTGACCTTTGACTAATTTTGACCAGATTTGATGCACATATACTACACATGCATACAAATAAGCTGTGTAAGTTTCAATCTGATATCTTGAAAAATTCCTGAGGTTTGGCAATAATAAATTCACAAAAATATCCCATTTGTTTATAATGGGGCGAAATTGTTGTCAGTCATGGGCACCGTTTTCTCTTTGCCACGTGGGACTTTTCTATTCCAAGTGGGACTTTTCTATTCCAAGTGGGAATTTTCCCTATGACACCAACCAAGATGAGCAGAACCTGAAAAAGAAGAAAGAGAAATTTAAAATTCTAATTTGCACCCTCTTGGCTTGGTACTGAGGTAGTTTACCAATTGGTACTGAGGTAGTAGCTTTTGATTACGACTGGTGAACCTCAAGTGTTGTTGCAGAAGGCCTTCAGAGAAACGAAAGGTCGAACAGAGTCCACGGGGTCTTAGGGAGAGTAAGGGTTCTAACAGGGTCTATAAGGTCTCCACTCTACAGGGTCTTGGAATCTTAAAGGGTCTTCAGGGTCTTAAGAGGTCTTAAAGTTATCAAGGATCAAAGAGTTATATAAAAGGTCAAAAGGGTCTTTGGGTCTGATTGGGTTTTAGGGGTCTGAAGGTTCTAAGGGATCTAAAGGGTCTAAAGTCGAAAGTTTTTTTTATGGGTATTAAGCGTCTTTGGGTTTTTAAAGGTCGAACTCTAAACAGTCTGAGGGGTCTTGGGAGTTTTTAGGGCCTTAAAGTGTCTTAGAATACTGAAGAGTCTTCGGGGTCAAAAGGATCTAATTCTAAAGGGTATAAAAGGTGTAAGTGGTCGAAAGGTCTTCATGTCTAAAAGGTATACTCCTGTAGTCCATAATTAATAAAGGTAATTAATAGACATAGTCAAGGTCCAATAATAAGTAATTAATAGATGTACTCACGGTCCAACTCAAGTTCAAACAGTATGCAATTAATAGACGTACCTGTACTCATATGGGTTGACCAATAATTCACCTCGATGAGGGTTCACTGTCTACCCGTGTTGTTTAGCTTTATACAGTACAAGACGATCCATGAACCCAGTGGGTTCCCGTTGCGACAGCGGTTGATAAAAAACAATGATTTCAAGAAAAAACAAAAGATAGCTCTAGCGAACTATACCGCTGAGGTTGTTTGCATTGATCAAATTCTCCTGGAGGACTTGACTGAATCAGGAATTGATTTTTAAATAATTTTCCCATTGCCCGATTTTAACGAAACTTGATACTGCACACCGCAGGAGAATGGTGAGTAAGGTGGATCGAAAAGTGTACACAATCGTGTACCGTTTTGGCTGTATTTCGGGAACATACATACATATATATATATATATATATATATATATATATATATATATATATATATATATATATATATATATATATATATACAAGATGAGAGTTTTATTAATATATATAGATGTACAGATATCTTGTGAATCAGCTGAAAATTAACGATTTGTGACCTTGACTTTTGACCTATTGACCTAAAAAACAAGAGGCTTCGAGCTTGTCACTACCTCTACCAGGTGGTGAAGTTTTGTGAACAATGGAATAAAAATGTGACCTGCAGACAACTGACATACAGACAAACAGAATAAAAATCACTCAGAGCGACACTTGGCAAAACAGAACAAAGTAGAAAGGCACTCGGCAGAGCGCATACCTCCGCCAGACTGAACAGTTTACGTTTTGTATCCTACTGCTCGGCTGGATCTGAAAGAAAATCAAATTGGCTTGTTCATGTCACCTAACCAACTCGTCCACCTGGAGTCTTGTCATAACTCATCCACAACGCTTTGAGGGATATATATATATATATATATATATATATATATATATATATATATATATATATATATATATATACATACATATACTGTATATATATATACATATACTCTATATATATACATATACTGTATATATATATATATATATATATATATATATATATATATATATATATCTAGCCACTGACTGATATTAAACATGGGTACCTTCTGGGTGGCATAGAAAGCTGAAATTATGCGTGCCGATGGATATCGAAGCCGGTACACCAGAAAAAAAAATGCAGAATTGTCAGACAACATCCATAAATGAAAATGTAAATAAATGAAAAAAATAAAAGAAAAACAAAGCAGGTGAGCGACCCAAGACAATAGGGAAGCACGGTAATTTTGTGTGCGGATGGACATCAAAGTCGATACACTAGTAAAAATCACAGAACCATCGGAAAGCATCCGTAAATGAAAATATAAATAAATGAAAAGAAGAAAAAAAACCCAGGAAAAATGAAATGCAGGTGAGCGACCCGAGACAATGGGGAAGCACAGTTCGTATGCTTATATAATGTGTAAGCATACCTCACCAGTGTGTGTATATATATATATATATATATATATATATATATATATATATATATATATATATATATATATATATATACATACATACACAATTTTTGGCCTGATTTCTCAATTTTAGAAATTAGGCCAATGTTGGCCATTCAACCTCAAACATAATTGGTGGATGAATTCAGTGACCTGAAATGCAAATCCTCTTCAAATTTCAAGTCAATCGAAGAAAAATTTAGGATTTTTAGAAGCTCCACCCAAGTTGTTGACCTCAAAAAGAATTGGTGGTTGAATTCAATGAGCTGATATGCAAATCCTCTTTAAATTTCAAGTCAATGGAATGAAAATTGACAATTTTAGAAATTTGGCTGTTGACCTTCTGGCCTATGTTGACCTTTTGGCCCCTGCTGACCTCAAAAATTAGATTGATGGTTGAATTCAGTGACGTGATATTTAAATGCTCTTCAAATTTCAAGTCAATCGGATGAAAATTGACAATTTTAGAAATATGGCCAATGTTGACCTTTTTGCCCATGCTGACCTCAAACAAAGTTGGTGGTTGAATTCAGTGACCTGATATGTAAATTCTCTTCAAATTTGAAGTCAAAATCAGATGAAAATTGAGGATTTTAGAAATATGAAAAAGTTGTTGACCTTTGGCCTATGATGACCTTTTAACCTTTTGACCTCAAAAATAAATAGGATTCTGTCATACCAACAACCGCACCATTTGGTGAAGTTTTGTGAAGATCGTTATAAAATTGTGACCTGTAGGCGATTAAAGGTGGGCGGACAGACAAACAAACGGAAACAATCAACACACTTGTCAAAAAAAAAAAAATTGCCAAGTAACAAACAAATGAAAAATCACACATAGAGCGAGCAACACTTGACAAAACAGAACAAAGTAGAACGGCACTCGGTAGAGCACATACCTCCGCCAGACTGAACAGTTTACGTTTTGTATCCCACTGATAGGCTGGATCTGGATCCGGATCTGAACCAAAATCTAATGAGCTTGTTCTCATCATCTACCCAAATCATCCACATCATTTTGTCATAACCCGTTCACATCATTTCAACATACCATGCTATATATCGTTTTTGGCCCTATCTCTCAATTGTGAAGAATCACTTGAAAAATTAGAAAAATTCTTGTGTTCAGATCAGGATCTTCACAAAAAGCTAATAAATGTGTCATTGTCACACCCCCAACTGTCCACCCAGTTTCGCCCGAATCCATCCATAACTTTTCGAGATGTCATGCTCACATTCAGACAGACAAACAAACAGGGGTGAAAACATGATGATCTTTGTATCGATGGATCTTTGTATCTATCCAGACATGATCTTTGTATCTTTGGAGGTCACTAGGTCTTACAATTATTGTTGATGACAGGTCATAAGCCACACCAACTGAATGTCTTCCAGACCATTACTCCACCATCAGTGACTTGGGGGAAGTACACATCAATCATTTGAAGTGTATTGGGGTCCCATGATTCATGTGAGTCTCCAACATTAAATCTGTTGTGATGGACAGTTTCATCAACTCAAATAAAGAGTTCATAGAACACCTTACCCCATGCAGTCTTGAGAAAAAGGGCATGGGAAGGGTCTTTTCAACTCTTGCGTTGCTTTTCCATGCATTATTTATATGCGCTTTGTTCATGAACTTTGAATAGCAGGTGCGATGGCAACCCTACGAAGCCGACAGATCAAACGGAACAGTCCAGAGCTGAAGTTTTGCCAACACTTCTTGGAGAAACTGACGATTTTGGAACAATCTTTGAGAAAAAGATGCAATTAAACAAACATATCTTTTGGACAAAATTAACTCTTGAGGTTGCGTCTATTACTAAGTGCCGCCATTTTGTCTGAATCTCAGTGTTACACCGCCCTAAAAGTACACACCAAATTTGATTGCTTGACATGGCATAAAATTTTGCCAAATTACTGTTGCATGGAAGGTATTTGGAAGTACAAACAAGGCAATTTGTGTTCTGCAATGTTCAAATATATAATTGAATTGAAATAAAATAAGTTTTCAAGATTGCAGAAAAAAAAAAGATGACAGACCAATGAATTGGAAGTTTACCGCTGTTGATGCAGCGTCTTTTACACCACCTTGTTTAACACGTTGCATTAGTTTGTCATGTCGGTTTGTGTCCTTTATGACGTCCCTAAAAACAGTAAGTTTCTTGTATGGAATGGTTTTCAATTTTGTCTAACTATGAGACAGGCAGACAGACAAAACAATTACCTTGCTACTCTCTGCGCATGTGAGCTTGGGACGAGATTCTGTACAATTTCCCAAATTCAGAGCCAAAGTTATGCTAAACTGCAGGTTCGTGCTCCGATTCGTGTTCTACAGTGTTCAACATAAAACATTCAATTTAAATTAACGAATTCCTCGATCATAGAACTAGAATGACAAACAGACAGAGTGAACCAATTGCCTAAACCCACTTTGCGCTACCCGTGCGGTGTAACAAGTAGCATTGCACGGCTCAGTCAGTGTTCCCACGGCATGGGTCATCACTTATGTTGATCTTTTTTTTGTCCTTTTCATGAAGACAATCGATTTGACTGCTATACCTCTTCTGGCAAAGCCACACTGTCCGGTCCATTATCATTCGTACACTCTTCAATTGAAGTAGTAAGTACCAATGGAGCAGCTTCTGTAATTTTGGTCCGAACATTGATTGTATCTTGAAATCATCATTATCTGATTGAGCGAACTTGTGCACACCTTTCAAATGCTTGCCACTCAATTGTTTTTACTCGAATTGCTGCACCAGCGGTCGCAACTCCTGCTAGTGTGGATATTGAAGCATAAAACCATAAACCAAGACTAGTTTAGAACTACCGCAGAACTCCGACCTCTCACCACCGAAGTCGAGGGGTATTTGACATCGTCGGTGCGCTTGCTAAGTGCGGGTTGGTGATGGTGAGCAGCCATGGGAATCAGACCAACAGCAGTCAGTAGAAAAAGAAACAAGTCTTTCACCCATCAAGCAAACAGATTGTTTATCGATCACAATATTTCACCTGATGAAGTCATTGAAGAATTTAAAAAACAACTTATTGTATTGTTAGAACTCTCAAAATCGGACGGAACTCATTCGGTTAGTGTGCGTAGCATGATGAATAATGAAACCCATCTAAAGGTTCCTTTATGGTTTCCATTCGAGGAACTGTTAGACATTGACAAGGTACCCCACAGGTCGATCTGTCCACCAACAGTTCATCCTTTGACTATCTTTGAGCTGATACGAATGAGCATCAAACACTCATGGATGATTTACAGCTGCGAGAAAAATACATGATGATCCCATGGTGCAGATTTAATGATGATGGAAAGAATCTCATAATGCGAATGGAATTATAATTGCAAGGACAGAAAGCCTTCAATCCAAGTGAACCCTTTAAAGGTTGTTTTAACTCCAAATCAAACATTTATCCCAGTTTCAAGACAGACAGCATGGCGACGGTGGCTGTGGCTCGAGGGAAAAGGGGTCTGAGGATGTTCTGGCACAAGCTCTTTCCAAACCTTTAATTATCCTTTGAAGTGGGATCATTTGGCCTCATCAGCATGACGCAAGGCAAAGGAGAGACCAACGCAGAGGCACGAATTACTGAAGAACAATCTTACCGACAAGTATCTCATTCCCACCCAAAGTCTCTTGTATACTGACGTCAACAATCAACAAGATTAAATTATTATTATCATTATTATTAATAATGATATCACAGAAACAATGAGCCTTGGCTTTGATATCTTCCCTGTATTATGACGTACAAATCTAGTACAAGCGTTAACCACATTGTCACTAGAACTCTTGCTGATGTATAACCGCTTCAATGGCACCATGAGCCCTCACAGATGGTATCTCCAGTGGTACAGTAAATGAGATTGTTGTTGTTCCCGAAGGAACGGGGGGGGGGGGGGAGGTGATTTGTAACCGGTGTGTGTGCCGGTCAGTGAGTGTGTGAGTCCACACGCAGATCTACTCAAATTATAGATCGTTCATTCTCAGATCAAACGCAAGTCGTACACCTTGGGGACGCTGTTGTGATTAAGTCTGTGTCGGTGAATATGCGAGAATTGTTTCTTCGCAGCATTTCTCTCAGGCCTTGCAACGCACCTCAGACCACGGGCTCGACTAGCGCCCTCGACAGTCACCAAACGTCACCCGATGCCGAAGTCGGTCATCGGTCTGTTTCAGAATGGACACGAACAACACTTCAAACGAAAGCACAACGAGGTGCAAACATTCCGATGAGGCGTTAACAGAACGAAGGGCAAGGGATAGAGAAAGGAAGAGAAGGGCCCGATCAAGTGAAACAGCAGAGCAAGCTCAGCGACGCACGTCGCAACACAGGCAGCACATGGCGGAGGTACGTGCGGTCGAGACCCCCGAACAAAGCAGGAGACGCCGGGAACGGAATAAGCATCACATGGCGGAGGTACGTGCGACCGAGACCCCCAAACAAAGCAGCAAACGTCGGGAACAACACAGACAGCACATGGCGGAGGTACGTGCGACCGAGTCCCCCGAGCAACCAGCGGGTCGTAGGACGCAAGACAAGCACCACAAGGCGGAGGTACGTACTGCTGAGACCCCTCCCTTGCACTCACAAAGGGTCTCCAGAACAAACCAACTCGTTACCATGGCAACCCTTTGGGCCGTGTGTGCACCGACACCTGCATATGGAGGTATCAGGTCGTTTGTGATACGAGCCCTCTGATTATGACGTCATGTCTGTTCATAATTATTATTATTATTAATAAAACGAGCTGTTAATCCCGCGATTTCTTACTTGCGGCCTCCTTACCGTTTACCTGTCTCGTCTCTGTGTGCGTCGGTGTGTTCGTGTCAAGGGCCATACGTTTATTATTAATATACAAGTTAATAACGATGGTTTGAATTAGTTTCGCTTTTACTGGACACGAAACCTCAGCATGGTGCTTCACATAATGTGTGTGGATAATCTATGGAATTTTATTGGACGACATTACCCTGACACTTCCCGGCGGAAGCTATTGTAATGATGCAGCGAATGTGCGCACGCTCTGGTTCTCAGGTCTACGCTTATCTAGATAGCCCATCGAGGTCTCGGTCTCTCGGTCTCTCGGTCTCTCTCTCGGTCTCTCTCTCTCTCTCTCTCTCTCTCTCTCTCTCTCTCTCTCTCTCTCTCTCTCTCTCTCTCTCTCTCTCTCTCTCTCTCTCTCTCTCTCTCTCGGCACCTAAGGGACGGAGAGCTTATTGTAATTGGTCTGTGTTAGTGAGTGTCTGCACGCGGATGCACTTTAAATAATTTCGTGTCCATTCTCAGATCTACTCTAATCTATATACCCCCATCGAAGAAACTCTGCGTTATTACCCTCCGCCACCGAAGGTATACAAAAGGGCAGCGCCGGATCAAGCCTCGGCTGGCCCTAAGGCACATTTTGAAATTTTAGAGAATGGCCTGAAAATTTTAAATTAGATCTCGGGCTCATGGAAATGGACCCCAGACAAAAGATGAACCGATTCAAGAACAAAATATTTAATACAAAAAAAAGACAAATATTTAATGTGAAAAGAATTTTTGGCCCAAATTTTTGGCTGGGCCTAAAGCACATGCCTTGTCTGCCTAATGGTTAATCCAGCACTGCAAAAGTGTGATACAAATTCAGTGGGATACAAAACGTAAACTGTTCAGCCTGGCGGAGGTATGTGCTCCACCGAGTGCCGTTCTAGTTGCTATGTGGTTGATTTTTGTGGCATAGTTCTGATATACTGCATTTGAACACAGCATGTCGTTCATGACCCTGAGATCTGAGGTTCAAATCGCATATATTATATCAATTTGTCCATTGTCAACCAAAGTCCCTGTCATACAGGTTAGCATATACCAATAGCTCCTGTGTCCATGCCCTACCTGCAATATACGTACAAGCTCTTCCATGAGTTTTGAAAGGCAGTTTACAAGCAATCTAACAAGTATGGTTAGGTTGAGGGGTCGTCCAAACTCCAAAGTAGAAACATGATAGATTAGATAGTTCAGAAAATGCCTTAACCCACGCAGTGTTGAAAAGAAGGACATGAGAAGGGTCTTTTAAACTCTTGCTTTGTGTTTCTGAGCACAGGGGGTAAGGTGTTCTCGATATTCGATATTCCCCAACTCTGAGAGCATGAGCTGCAAATTGGATTGGTCGAGATGGCAAAAACAACGGCTTAATATTTTGCCCAAATAATACTAAATGGAAGGTTTTTCGAAAGTGTCAAGAAGGCAATTTGTGTTAAACACGTATTCAAGTATATAATTCAATTGAAATAAAATAAGTTTTAAAGGCTGTTCAGAAGAAAAAAAAAATTGGGGGGGAAGTTTATCGCACTTGATCACTATCTTTTACAACACCTTATTTAACACATTACATTCATTCTTCGTGTCTCTAATGTGTGTCCTTTATATCGTCCTTAAAAACAGTACATTTCTTGTTTAGAATGAGTTTCGATTTTGTTTGATTGCCAGCAGACACGCAGACATATGGAAAATATTACCTCACTCCTCTGTGCACATATGCCTGGTGTTGGCTTTTAAATGGTTAGGATGGTGGGCTTTGGATCCAAGGGTCCTGAGTTCAAATCCCGCTCAGCTGTTGAATTAATACTAGTTGGGATTAACTCGGCCTGTCATCCTCCCGAGGTCGGCAAAATGAGTGCCAGCATGCTGGTATCCTGTGTCGGAGTGGCGACCCATCCAGGATTGTGCTCAATAGCCAAGGAGACTGCTTAAGCAGCACCACCGCTCTGCACAGAGTATGGTCTCAATCTCCTCCTCCTCTTCCTCCTCGATGCACATGCTCGATTGGGATGAGGTTCTGTACTATTTTCCAAATTCAGAGCCAAATTACTGCTAAACTGCAGGTTCATGTTCCAATTCATGTTCTACAATGTTGAAAATATAAAATTCAATTCAATTTAACTCGTTCCTCAATCATAGACTGACATCAGTAGACAGATAGAGTGAACCAATTGTTAACTCCACTTTGCGCTACACGCATGCGGGGTGAAGATTGTCCAGCATTCCTGGATGAGCAAATGCTTGTCTCATGATGCCGTGGCTCCAAGATTGAATCCCACACGTGAGGTACCATATTGAGTTGATTTTCCCAGTGAAACATCCAAAATCTTTGCTCAGCCTTGCCCTCGTCTGATGCGGTGCAGACATAAAGTTACATTCTGATAGTCAATATACCCACCCAGACATACCACCCATTTCGTCAGGTTTTCCTTCCCAGCAAACAATTACAATCCCGTTTATGTTTAATCCCATTTGAACCCCAGCAGATGTTTTAGCAGCCACTATTCAAAAGTCCATATAACCAAGCAGCCAGTTTACCAGCTGCGATTCAAACCTCCATATTCCCCAGTGGCAGGTTTACCAGCCGCTATTCAAACCTGCATATACCCTAACAGCAGGTTTCTCCAGAGAGCCCAGGGTGGGGAAGCCGAAAGTCCAAGGACTTCAGGGTTCAAAGAGTTAAACATGCTAAACTATACCAACAGCTATTGTGTCCATGCCCTACATGTACAAGCTTATCAACAACTCTCTTCATCCTGTTGGAAAATGTGGCATCTCCATTTTTCCTTGTGGACACATGTGACCTGATGTGCATATTCTATTGGTATTTTCACATAATATCTGTGAATTGCCTCCTCATGTACACGATGAACTTGATATTCCACTGTACAGGTGAAAGAAGAATTTCGTGATATACTACATGCCGTGTCCCATCCTTTCCTTTTCATCGCTCAACTATCCCTTTACCTTTCCCCAACACTTCTTCCAAAATCCTCCCCACTCCTTACCATGGGGAGGATTTCACCCCACTGTCCACGTGATCAATGTTAATTTTGAAGTGCACAAGATTTCTTTCCTGACATCTAACACCAGTTGTCATGAGAAACCAGAGTGAATGTTTTGAATCCTTATGCTGTGCATTCTGAACCACTAGCATTGTGGCACATCATCACGGAAAAGTCGAGAGCATCGATAGAGAACTCTTCAGGTTATATAATGGCAAAATGGTCTTCCAAGAAAACACCTTAACATTCCGTGAAGACCACCCCCTTCCTTGTCCTGCTGTAGCTGCATGTTCCAATGTGTAATCCCTTCAAACGATAACTATAATTTCACGATGTTATGACGTCGGTCTCTCCATGGCGCCTGTGCCAGCACAGAAGAGTATTTACAGCATGGGAAGTGTGGAAGATGTTCAGGCACAACAGGCACTTGTCAGTGAGGGCAGTGTGTACTGGCAGTGTCAGCAGAGTTTCTGCCATGTTTCCTGCTGCTCACTTTTTCCAACTACTTTTCCATTTATTCTACCCCACCTGCGGCTTCATCGGAGCCTCTCTCTCCTGCCCCCCCTCCCCCCAACCCACTCCTCCCCAATCCTTCTGCCCTTTGCAACCTAATACTATTCCTGACTTTTTCCCACCCCTCCCTCATCTCCATATCACCTAATTGGCTACGATAACCCTCACACCTTTGTCTCTCCCCACCACTATCCCTCTGTTCCCACCACATTGTCTCATTTCACAAACGTGCTGTAACCACTTGGAAGGAGTGAGTGGTGGAGAGAATTTGAGTTGAAGGGAGGAGGAAGGGGGGGGGAGAACCCAGCGGTTGTTAGGTGGAGGTTGCATCAGTGTATGACTCTAAAATCACTTAATTACCTTCCATAATTATGGCTGGTTGGTCGGGGCAGGTGAGAGCACGTCATGCCACATCACTAGCACCATGACCTCACCATTTGCTGCACACACTGCTCGACACCTTCCCACTCTCTCCCCATGTTCTCCCAATCCTTCCTTCTCTCTGATTGTAAATCGATCACTACATGATGATCTTGCACACACCACTATGGAGTTACTGATAGGAATTAACCTTGCACACAGTCAGAGAATGATCATGAAGATCCAAATATTATCCTGTGTGATAAATCAGAAGGATGTGTTTTCTGTTTGACAAATCAGACATCTCATTCCCTCTCCACCTCATTCACACCCTCCAACTCATTCATACCCTCCACCTCATTCATACTCCCACCTCATTCATACCCCCACCTCATTCACAACCTCCATGCAATTCCCACCCCCCCACCCCATTCCCATATCTTCCATGTAATTCCCACTCCACATAATTCCTATCTACCTCCTCATTCCCATGCTACTCTTCATTCCCATCCTCCACCTCATTCCCACCCTCCACATAATTCCCCCCCCCTTTCACCTCATTCTCATCCTCCACATAATTCCCATCAACCTCTTCATTCCCATCCTCTACATAATTCCCACCCACCTCCTTCCCATTCTCAACCTCTTTGCCATTCTCCTACCCATTTCCACCCTATTCCTATTCTCCTCCTCATTTCCACATTCCACCTCATTCCTATCTTCATTTCCACCCTCCACCTCAGTTCCACCCTATTCCTATCCTCCACATCATTTCCAGCCCTACCTCATTCCTATCCTCTTCATTTCCACATTCCTATCCTCATTTCCACATTCCCCCTCATTCCTATCTTCATTTCCACCCTCCACCTAATTGCTACCCTCCTCATTTCCACATTCCACCTACTTTCCGCCATAACCCTCATTACCTACCTCCTCATTCCCCAACCTTCTCATTCTGAACCTCCTCCTTAACCTTCCATACCCGTCCCATCCCGATTATTCTCTTCCGCTTTTTTTCTTTCTTTTTATTCTCCTTCCATTTCAACATCTTTATTTCTTTCACCCTTAATATATGTTCTTTCTCTCCTTTTCCCTTTTCCTTATTCAACTCCCCTTTGTTTATTTAATTATTCTCGATAGTGTCCAAGTCTAAATGCGCGGTCTAACAAGGAACAGAGCAAGTGAAATAATTATATATTAAAGGATGGGTTCAGTTCAAAACTTTAATTATAAAACGTTTGTGGAAATGCACAATATTTTAAATAATAATTAATAATTGTGGAAAAGTAACACCTTTTGTGTCAGGTGGCAGATTTAATAATCACCATTTGCATATTGTACAATGTATACATGTACAATGGACAAAGTAGCAAAATGTAACTGATTTCATCCTTGGGTGATTGTATCATGTCAACGCCATCTATTTGTTACGTATGAAAATATCACGGAATCTTTGACCCCCCAACATGCATATGTAGTAAATAAATGGCTCCTAAGCTTTATGGAGATTCCAATAGTGTAGTAGATAGTAAAAAAAAATCGTGCAAATGATGATACAAGCATCAAATTTGGCATTTCTGTTCTGCAGGGCTTTCTGATCAAATCTGCCTGATTGGCCATTTGAAAATCCAAATTTACTAAAAATTTGGATTTTCAAATGGCCAATCAGGCAGATTTGATTAGAATCCCCTGGAGAACAAATGTGCCAAATTTGATGCTCGTATCATCATTTGCATGATTCCTCTCAAAAATTGCTGTTATCTGCCCCACTACAATGCCAAACAATGGATTAATTTCTCCCCTCTCACACTTCTCTCCACTCTTCCCTCCGTAAACCGTCTTCTCTCTTCTCCTTGTATTCCTTTTGCTCCTTTCCATTATACTTTTGAAGTCGGAATGACAGCACAACAATGCTATGGACTTACATGGTATCCCTTTCCAGGCACTCACCCCTTTAATCTGTTGGACCCAATTCTGACCTTTGTGGCTCCACTGTGGTTTCTTGAGAAATTACCTCATCTATTATTACCTCCACTAGTCGTTCTCTCCTCTCAACATTCTAAAATCTAAAGCACCTGATCTCATTTTCCGTTGTGTCCTACATTACCCTCCATTGCAAGGCGTGGTGTATGTATTAGGGAGCAGAGGGGTAAAAAGATTTTCCCCTTTTAAAAGTTTCAGAGCAAAAAAACGACTCGTCTTCCAATCATATCAGGAAACTGACCCAGCGCAGGGAATACCTGACATTGGGTCTACAGAAAAAGAAATATACAGAAGGACTAACATGGGTACCAAAGAAGGACGATGAACTATGACGACGAACATGGGTACCAAGTTTGCCTTCGTAGTCAGAAAAAAAAAAAAAATTTACTCCCTCTTGTACACCTTCATTACTCTCACCCTAACTTCACTATGACTGTTCCACATGTGCAGACATCACATTATATTGAAAAACATATAACGAATTAAAATTTTGCCTAACGACAAAGGCACAGGTGTAATGTTTCACCAATACTAGTTAATTAGATGGTGTCATATATCTGCTCACGACATACTTATTTCTAATAAACCCAAAGTACAAAATCCTTGGGTGTTCTTCATGTGGTGAATTCAATTGGAAACCCTTGTGATTACAAAACAAGGGTGCGACATGTGTCTTAGACCACAAACGTTTCTCTTTTTCAGAAAATGGTAGTGGGTGTTCTGAAGTCCACTCGGAGTTTGCCACCTAAACCACATGACCTCAACTTTACTTATTTTTTGTCCACTCACCTTGTGCTTGTTTGTTTCAAAATAACATTTCCTTTTGTACAAGGTACCCAAATTGCTGTCCATTTTCTTTATACAAAGTACCCAATCTGCTGTCCATTTCCTTTATTCAAGGTACCCAATCTGCTGTCTATTTCCTTTATACAAGGTACCCAAATCTTCTGTCCATTTCCTACATTCAAGGTACCAAATCTGCTGTCTATTTCCTTTATTCAAGGTACCCAATCTGCTGTCTATTTCCTTTATACAAGGTACCCAAATCTTCTGTCCATTTCCTACATTCAAGGTACCAAATCTGCTGTCCATTTCCTTTATACAAGGTACCCAAATCTGCTGTCCATTTCCTACATTCAAGGTACCAAATCTGCTGTCCATTTCCTTTATACAAGGTACCCAAATCTGCTGTCCATTTCCTACATTCAAGGTACCAAATCTGCTGTCTATTTCCTTTATTCAAGGTACCCAATCTGCTGTCTATTTCCTTTATACAAGGTACCCAAATCTGCTGTCCATTTCCTTTATACAAGGTACCCAAATCTGCTGTCCATTTCCTACATTCAAGGTACCAAATCTGCTGTCCATTTCCTTTATACAAGGTACCAAATCTGCTGTCCATTTCCTACATTCAAGGTACCAAATCTGCTGTCCATTTCCTACATTCAAGGTACCAAATCTGCTGTCTATTTCCTATATTCAAGGTACCAAATCTGCTGTCCATTTCCTACATTCAAGGTACCAAATCTGCTGTCTATTTCCTATATTCAAGGTACCAAATCTGCTGTCCATTTCCTTTATACAAGGTACCGAAATCTGCTGTCCATTTCCTACATTCAAGGTACCAAATCTGCTGTCTATTTCCTTTATTCAAGGTACCCAACCTGCTGTTCATTTCCTTTATACAAGGTACCCAATCTGCTGTCCATTTCCTTTATACAAGGTACCAAATCTGCTGTCTATTTCCTTTATACAAGGTACCCAATCTGCTGTCCATTTCCTTTC
This sequence comes from Eptatretus burgeri, assembly GCF_056783735.1. Classification (NCBI taxonomy): domain Eukaryota; kingdom Metazoa; phylum Chordata; class Myxini; order Myxiniformes; family Myxinidae; genus Eptatretus; species Eptatretus burgeri. The sequence continues at coordinate 26,027,061 of NC_140968.1, read as the reverse complement.
TACAAGGTACCCAAATTGCTGTCCATTTTCTTTATACAAAGTACCCGACCTGCTGTCCATTTCCTTTATTCAAGGTACCCAATCTGCTGTCCATTTCCTTTATTCAAGGTACAAAATCTGCTGTCTATTTCCTTTATTCAAGGTACCCAATCTGCTGTCCATTTCCTATATTCAAGGTACCAAATCTGCTGTCCATTTCCTTTATACAAGGTACCAAATCTGCTGTCTATTTCCTTTATACAAGGTGATATGACCTCAACTGATATTCCTGATACCCGACCTGTTCATTTCCTTTATTCAAGGTCCCCGACCTTCTGTTCATTTCCTTAATACAAGGTACCCAAGCTGCTATACTTTTCCTTTATTCAAAGTACCCAACCTTCTGTCCATTTCCTTCATACAAGGTGATATGACCTCAACTGATATTCCTGATACCCGAACTTCTGTTCATTTCCTTTATTCAAGGTACCCAACCTGCTGTCCATTTCCTTTATACAAGGTACCCAACCTGCTGTCCATTTCCTTTATGCAAGGTTGGTTGTGGATCTGCTGTTTGAGTCTTGATGTCCAGAGGTGAGGCATGTTGTAAAGTTTTCATACTAGTTAATTAGATGGTGTCATATATCTGCTCACGACATACTTATTTATTATAAACCCAAAGTACTTATCAACTCCACTCTGGAGAAACATATGACAACTATCACCAAGAAGGTTAATCTTAGTTGCAGTTGTACTATTTCAGATTATTCAAAAACCTACGGTGAGCATTTTAATTTGGCTGAGGCCAAGCGAAGCGAGGTTGAGGCCTTTTATTCCTGATACGTGAAACATTCTGCAGGTTGCAAACCAGAAAACAGACTTTTTGGAATGCTGGTCGCATTTTTCATCCAATTATCATGGACTTTGTTAAATAAATAAATAAATAAATAAACAAACAAACAAACAATAAGACGATGACGTGCAGAGCACGATACTTGCAAAATCCATAAAACAAATTTGACCTCAAAAATAATGGGTGGTTGAATTCAATAACAAAATATGCAACTCCTCTTCAAATTTCAAGTGAATCGGATGAAAATTGACAATTTTAGAATTTGGCCTAAGTTGACCTTTTAGCCAAGGTGGACCGACAAAATAATTGGAGGTTGAATTCAGTGACCTGAAATATAAATCCTCTTCAAATTTCAAGTCAATCGGATGAAAATTGAGGATTTTAGAAATAAAGCCAAAGTTGTTGACCTTTGGCCTATGTTGACCTTTTGGTCGATGTTGACCTCAAAAATAATTGGCTCATTGAATTCAGTGACATGGAATATAAATCCTCTTAAAATTTCAAGTCAATCGGATGAAATTTAAGGATTTTAGAAATCTCACTGAAGTTGTTGACCTTTGGTCTATGTTGACCTTTTGACCTCAAAAACAATAGGCTTCTTTCTTCTGACAAACTCTACCATGTGGTGAAGTTTTGTGAAGATTGGTTGAAAATTGTGACGTGTTGATGACAAACAGACAGACAGAATAACAAAATCGACGAACATATATACTTGAGAAATTTTCGATTTTGCAAGTAATAAACTTCCCATGGGTAGGTGCTCCTATATTGAAAGTTTTGTGTCAATCGCTCAAAAGGTTATGGAGAAAATGAATTTAAAAGCAAATAAAGGTGAAAAAGTGAGGGCATAAGAAAAAAATACATCCGTGCGGGAGCGACGGTCATCTCTGCGAGAAACAAGGTCAGCTGCTATGCAATGACACCATTCACTAACTTTTACCATGCCCAGTAGAGAATATATAGCCTCCTGAAGGTAGGGCAGTTTTTGCAAACTTTGAAGTCACGTGACGCGAAAACGAAAGCGAAATTCGAAAATCCGTCCCGACCAAATTTAGATATTGTCCCATACATTCATATGCCACAATCAAATTCAAGATTGCTTGAGAAATGTAGGAGGAGATAGATTTTGAAAATCGTCATTTTCGCATTTTTTGCCAACTTTGAAGTCACGTGACACGAAAATGAAAGCGAGTATCGAAAATCTGGCCTGACCAAATTTAGATATTGTCCCATAGATTCATATGCTACAATCAAATTCAAGATCGCTTGAGAAATGGCGGAGGAGATAGAATTTGAAAATCGTCATTTTCGCAACTTCAAAGGCCTCGTGACCTTGACCTTCGGTGACCTTGAAAGTCATACCATCGTGTACGTCTCATCGACCTCTATCAGGATCACTAATGACCAGATCTCCCTCTTCAACTTCATTGTGAACGGACGGACGGACGGATCGAAGGACATCGACACCCATATTATTAGGTTATGCTCGAAGAGATGACCGAAAAAGAAAAGTGAGGGCCTCAGCCGACGTTCCACAACATGGTCAATGTTGGTTGTGGATGCCTATTACTAGTTCTTATGTCATCTTGGCCCCTCCACCTCCCCCGATATAACCCCTATAGCCAACCCTTTCTGTTTTCCTTGAGCAGGTGACTGTAGTACTATAACTTACCAGATGCAGTTCCCTGCTTACCATGAATCAAGAGTTAATATAGTTTGATGAGGGGAAAAACAAATTTAATGGGTTTTACTTTAACATATTGTCCTGTTTGAGGTTGTTAGACTTTGAGAATGCGCTTTCGACATGGTCACTCAACATTGGAAAAGATGTTTGCCACTTTGGAAGCATCCTGAACCTCACGTGAGAGCTTGTGGTCATTTTCTTACATGTATGTTGCATTTTTACCTGATCTGGCACATTGTTCTACAAGTTAAGATTTCAACAATTTACAATGAGGGCCATTTTTATACTTGGCTGGTATAACTTGTCAATAACCCAAAGTGCATGTTTTATGTTACCTTCATGCCTTCATCCTCCTTTAATCTCATTTGCAGGTTCGGTTTTACATGGTGTCCGATCCCATTCTTCTCTCCAGTCATTCAAAGTCTCAGGCCAACCCTGATACCCAGTATTACTCTTCTATTCTTTCTCATTTTGTACATATCTTATCACAATTCAATCTTTTATTTTCCATTTGTTCCCACATTGGGACTTTGAGCTGCCTTTGGGAGCTTTGTGCGTTAGAGGCAGAAGTATGTTGGATATTATGATATAATTTCCTTTATTGATTTATGGGGTATTGGCAATATCTGGAATTAATCCCATGAACCTTCCCACGTATATATTCATCTCAGCTATCTGCGTTATTCCACGCCATTACCAACACGAAGGTTAAAATGTGGGGTTATTCACTCACAACCGTTTATTCGGTTCCTAAGAGGAAGTTGGTCTGCCTTTGACCACACTCGGATCCCACCATTAGCGCTTTGTACCAAGTTTTCATAGATACCAGGCGTTCATATTGCGCCATTCTCTTTCCAAGCAAATGGAAGTTCAGTGGTGGATTGTGGTCTGTTGACTCTGGCCTTCAGGCACTGTTTCAAGATGTACTGGAGTGGCTAGGTTCAGTTTAAGTTGGGGTTCTGGGTCAGACACGACACATTTTCAATGTTATTGCCCTCCAATCGATTCCTAACACATGGCGGTTTGACAACGTGCATTGTCATGTTAGTAAACATGAGGACACTCATTGTATTATTCCTTCGATCCCGGCAGCGTAGCCTTTTTCAAAATTTCACAATAAGCTTTATAAAGCATTAAGTGCAGCAAAATCTGGACAAGTTTGGGAGTTTATTTGAAGTTTGAGGTGCTGTCCAAAACATTCAGTAACACAGTACTGTATATTGTTCTGTCATTTCACCTTCTTATCCCATTCCATTTGAGAGTAATCCGTTGCCTTTTTTAGTGTTCCACATTTCACCCTGTCCAGTGAACTGTTCCACATATCAGCTACCCTCTAAGTTAAAAAGCGTATTTGTCATTTATTTATTATTTTGGATATAGTGTCGAGGCTCATGGAGGAGCTAGAACACAGAGAGTAACAGAATGAAAAGAACAGTAGAAAGAGAGGGGGCAGGGGGCGGTGAGGAACACACCAATAAACAAGGAATTATTTAGACATGGGAATTGGATGAAAAAACAATCGGCACAATGATGAAATGATACGATAAAGACACGACAAATCCGGTCCAGAAAACTCAACTTTGATGAACTGCAAGGAGATACGTATGAACCAACATCCAACACGCTCATACCCGGAACTGTAAGTCCAATTTCCAAATTGTTTTAAATTTTAAAAACAAACAAACAAAAAAAAAAAAAACAGTATTATTTATGTTTTTTCTCTTTTATTTAAAAATATATCTGTCTGCATGTGAAATGTATTACCTGGCAAAAAGACACCATGTTATGTTTGTGTAAGTCTTCTGAGCCTCACCCATTCCCATACGGACAGGAGAGATTATTACAATTGGTGTGTGTCTTTGTGAGCGAATGTGTAAATCCACATGCAAATCTACTTTAATATATAGCATCTGCAGCCACAGGAAATTGTGTTTCAAGATAAAATGACTAGCATTGCTCTCAGACCCTGCAGTGCACCTCAGACAATGGCCTGCCTAACGCGTCTGAGCACCCTTGGAGACAGTTTGGCAAAGTTATCTAATTTTACCACAATCTAATTTAACCATAATCAAATTTTACTCCAATCGATTTTAATCAACTTTTACCAGAATCAAATTTTACCATAATCAATTTTAATTATAATCAATTTTTATCATAATACAATTGAACCAAAATCAAATTTTAGCACAATCAAATTTTAGGACAATCAATTTTTCATCAAGTTTTACCATAATCAATTTTAACCATGATCAAATTTCACCATGCGCAAATTTTACCAGAATCGATTTTAATTATGATAAAAATTTTAGCATCATCGATTTTATTCAATTTTTACCATAATCTATTTTAACCATAATCAAATTTTACCAAACCATTTTGCCGAATTTAACCCGATGTTGATTTTATACCTTGAATGGCGATTGTGTCCAAGTTTTTGTATGCACCACGATCTCCTGTATATTCTAAATAAGACTGCTTTGCTAAATGCTTGGTTTTGTTTTGAAATTCTGAACTTGTAATTTCTGATTTTTTTTTTCATTTGTTAATGTTTGCTTTTAATCCCGACAAGAGTCAAAATACATGATTTTTATTTCCACGCAGCATTAAATATTTTATTTCCTGAAAGCAGATCCACTCATAGTATTTTGCTTCAAACAAAATAAATTATATCCTGATTCTGATCCTCATACCTGTTGAAGGAAGTACTGTAAAACTGGAATTCAGAATTCCTTCTAGTAAATGTATTTAAAATAACAAATATGACATGATTGATAAGTTTAAGATGAATGAACATGTAGGATTAATTATATGTTGTTTGTTGATGTGCCATACTCTTGACAGAGTGTTTGGTGCTGCCAAAGAAGTTTATTGACAAGGGTTACACTGGGTGGTTTGCCATTGCCTTCCCAGCGTTGTTTGTCTGTGCTCTATCCTTTTAAATGCTAAGCATCAAGCAAGGAAGCAGCATGGACCATTTTAACGTCTTTGCCATGACTCAGCTGGGGTTTGATCCACCGACCTCCCAGACTCAGAGCAGACACTCTAACCTTTACATCACGGAGTCTGGTTTAAAAAAACAGAAATACACACACACACACACACACACACACACACACGTATAGATATTGTTGTGGACCCGGGGTCGGGGGCGAGATCACAAGGGGGCGAGAAGACCATGAGGGGGGAAGCTATCTCGGGTTCCCACCAGACTCTCTGGAAATGCAGGCCGTCGCACACGAATAACTCCATGATGCGGTGGGTTGCTAATCGACTGTGAACACCAATAACTCGACCACGTGACTAAGGGTCCTTCGTATAATGAACACCGGTTACCTAATGGTCACATGATCTAATTACCGGGGCACACACCCTCGGTACACCTTGTTCAAACCGGATCAGATGCAGCCGAGCGTAACTGCCAAGGACGTACCGGCCAGAAAAAGATCGTTGGGGGATAACGTCTCTGCTAGGCTAGGATACGGACCATGCTGGACCAATGAAGGAGAAGACGAACACAAGCTGGGAACATTTCTACACAAGCATTTATTTACAATCAAGTGAGGAAAGGTATGTGGCACAGTAAATGGGGTTGATTGGTATTTACAGCAGGGACAGCAAGGAATTCGTGGGGTACGACAAAAAGCAAGCAATTTACAAAAGCATACACAGAGCAGACTTATCCCGTTAGAACTTCTACAATCTTAAGTTATGCTACGACAGGCACCATCACATACACACACACGGAAGATTAGATAGCCAGAAAGAAAGAGCAGGTGAGGACTAACAGCCTCGCAATACCTGGTGCGGTCGGCCGACCAACGCAACTCAGTTCGCTTTTGGGAGAGGTAGGAGGGAGAAATACTGGTGTCTAAGGTGTGGGAGTGGGAGGTGTGGTGTGGTGCAATATGGGGGGGGGGTGCGATGTCATGCCAGAGGAAACTGTGATTGTGAATCTGTAATGGATGCTCTTTTGTGCGCCCAAAGGGGACGAGATAGAGGGGTGGAAAGAGAGAGAGAGAGAGAGAGAGAGAGAGAGAGAGAGAGAGAGAGAGAGAGAGAGAGAGAGAGAGAGAGAGAGAGAGAGAGAGGAGAGAGGCTGCGTGAGGTAAAAAAGATTCCTAGCCTAGTCTTGCATAGGTCGGTGAGTGTAGCGTGTACTTCCGTGGGACGCTCCACTTGAGCGTTCCCACCTCAAGAGAGCGTTTTATCTCCTGCTTACTCACTTTGCTGGGGCTCGTAGAAATGTGTGCTCCACACTGGTCCCAGAAGAACATCTGTCACACACCAACCCCAAGTGTAGATGCAGTGACGGGCAGATAACGAGGAGCAGTGAAGAAGAGGGCGGAGCAGAGAGGCGAAGGGGAGGGCGAGGCAAACAGGCAAAGACAAAGGAGAGGCAGGCAGGCAAAAAAGAGGGTGGACGGCTTCGCGATCCGCCTTTTATAAGCCACGGACGAAGGGTGGGTTGACGACCCGAAGCGACGAGCCGTGACCCGAATCGCGCTTCCCTATTGGGCCATGGCGGTCCTAGCCATGCCCTGCCAGGCTCCTGGGGCCAGAAGTTGTTTCATTCGCACATCCGGCACGACACGGCACGGAGCTCCGTTCCGTACTCCCGGACTGCTCTTCCTGCGACCTCCCCCTCCCCCCTCCTCGCCGCCCGTCCTGCCGTGTTCTGGCGACTGGACGAGGGTCACATCAATCCCACGTGCCCATTTGGGAAATCTCCGGCGAGATGTGATTGGTGCTGTTAACGTCCGTCGTTTGTCCCCATATCACGCGGTCTGAGTAACATGAGCCGTGCAGCACGACTCAGTTTAGTGGCGAATTGTATCGATACATAGGTTTGAGGAGGTGCGGGCATATTTTTCCCATGTGCGGGAGATGGTGGTCGAGGTAGTGAGTTTTTAGTGAGCGAAGGTTGAGCAAGGTGAGATTTCGTTGTAAATTGGCACGCAGATTTGACTGAAAGAGCGCGCCATGTGTATGCCGTATAACGAGTTTGTTCTTTTGGTGATTCTCTCATGGGAGGCTGCGTGGTGTGTTTGCTTGCTTGCTTGATTTGATTTGTACCATGAATAAAAGGAAAGGGTTGAAATGGAAATCAGGATTGTAGATAGAGACATAGTTATTAGACCGAGCTATTAGACACACACAACGCACTTCGTCCCATTAACCCACTAGACATGAGGGGAAGATCTGACTGTACGAAGACTGAAGAAATAACTGCCTGGGGATCACTATGCCGGGTGCCATTTCCTTAGAGGCATGCGGTTTTGCAGAACCGCAACAATATATATGTATATGTATACATATGTATGTGTATGTGTATATATATATATATATATATATATATATATATATATATATATATATATATATATATATATATATATATATATATATATATATATATATACAGTATATATATATATATGTATATATTTAATGTATATGAATGTATTGAAGAATAAATACAAATGAAGCGAGGAAGTGATAGAGGAGTAAAGTGTAATGGATAAAGAAAATCAGGATTAAAATCTAATGTCATGAGCCAGCTAGTTTACGATAGAGGTGAGAGGAGAGCCATGATTGCAAGCGTAGCAAAACACAGGCACCTAATGACAATGACAATGGGCTCAAAAATGACAATGAAAGTAAACACAGAATTAGATGTAGAGATAAGAAAACAAGTTATACTCAAGGAAAGAGAAATGATAAAGCAGCAAATCGAAATGTATGTTAACAATCCTTACATATTATGAAATCCCCTTAGGTAGAAGATGCTTTTCAAACTTGAGAAACCTCGACAAAACGCTTCACGAGGCCAGTAAGACATTCTCACATAAACACAGAGACTCGTAGAATCCTTTTCACCTCCTGTTGGAACTAAAAACGTGACAAACAGGGATCACCAAAAACAACAACCACTAAGAGGAAGCATGCAAGCGTGGCACTTGAGTGTCAGTCTTGGATAATTGTTATATCGATTTTTATATAAAATGGTAATACAATAGCGAACCTGAACACATTCACTTTGGCTCGAATACCAAAGTGCATGTTCGCACACAGGTATATGATAAGACTTGTTGAAGACCAAACTCGCACATCCCAGGCTTCATCTCAAAATGCAGTCAGTCATTGGAGGAACCTCTGTTTCTGCGCTCAGGTGTAATCAGGAAGAGGAAAGAGCTGCAAGGCCTTGCACCAGGCAGCTTGTGTAGCATGTGACACCACGTACATACGTGACGGGAACGAGAAAACAAAGTGAAGAGAATGCTATATGAGCAAAACGTCATCAGTGACATCATCAGGATCGACTCATCAATGTACAGATGAGTGGAATGAGATGGACATTGTCCATTCTTGGGACAAACAAGCCATGTATTTTATCTGAATGTGTTCATTCTCGTTAAGACGGCCACCTCACCATGGTCCAGAAGGTATGACTTTGAAACCAGGATCAGCCAAGCTGATATGCAGGCACGCGGTGGTTGGGTAGTTCAACTCAAAATAAAATCAAACTTCTTTTGCAATGAAAGAAACTGTGGGGGTATCATGACAATGTTTTTATTCCGGTCTGTAAAATGACATTGCTTCTCATTTTAATAAAATCAGACGTTATGCCGGTAATAAATCGATCGTACGAGACTGATGAAGTCTATAGGAGGCCCAGAGGCAGGCGACCTCACATGATGCAACACTTGATAAAGAGGGACTCAAAGTTCTGCTTTCTATTTGGACACCATTGAACTCCTGTTGAACAATGATCAGTTCAGAACCACCGTTAACACGAGACGTGTATCAACCTTGAACAATCAACTCAACTTGGCTCTTGGTATGGGGATAGTCCCATGGTAAGTCCCAGGGGCTCGAATAATTTAAATCTTTTCACCAAATCATTCTGCGATAAAGTCATGCAACAGACGGCGTGTTCACTCATTTAGGACACAATAAATGCTGTTTCATAACAGATCCAATGATGCATGATGGATGAAACCAACAGGATGCCAATTGAGGTACGCTAACCGCCGTGGGAACCAAGAAAAAGCTCACGTTTCGGGCATTAGCCCTTCAAAGTAGAATATTTTCATCGTTATCGGCACGAAACAAAATAGAAGGAAACAATTCACGGCTCTTTTGTTCCATGTGGAGAGAAAAACATCACAGGATTGCAGGAGCTTCACATGTCACCACAAATACAAGGTACACACTTTTGTAGTGCACATGGAAACAGCACGAGTGTCCACTTTGTATCTCAGAAGATCAAAATGGCCCGCTCTGGATTGGCTCCTCAGTCGAGACAGGGATAGTCATAATGGTGGAAAGTGTGTGTGCGCGTGCCAGTCGAGGGTAAATACATCCAAGCACTCCTGAGGTCCTAGTCAGATGCCCATCAACACAACATACTGAAGTGAAACTGAAACTGCCCATCAGTAACTCATTCAGCCTCAGTGTCACCGCATCACTTGCGGTGGGCCTTTTAGAGGCATTGTAGAATGAAGAACTAGTCTTGCTGGTGAAGGCTCGCGTCGATGTGCATCGGCAGACAGGTAGGACAGTGGATTAAATCGACAGGACCATTCATCGAGGTATGCTCACCACCGTGGGAATGGAGGCTATTTGGGGCATTAACCCGGTTTGCTCTGACGAAGGGTTAATGCCCGAAACGTGAGCTTCTCTTCGCATACCTTGATCGACATCTTGGCGATTCCATCCACTGGTTCTTTTGGAGGCATCACTCGGAATACTTGTAAATGTTTGCATCTGTAGGAAAAGTAAACACCAGCAGAAGATTTGAAAATAAAATTAAAACTTGTTACCTTCCTGATGCCACTTGTATCATAACGGGTACAGCGAGCTTGGGGGTATTTCAAACATGTCATCATTGAGGTGAAATGATGAGATAGGGTGGCTACTGCTGCGGGTTCGTGCAGATATTTGGTCTTGTTTGAGTCAACCATCCTGTACTGATAATAAACGTTGCTTCCGAAGGACGCTCAACATCTGAAGTTCTTGCAATGATGAACTCGATGGAGTAAGTCATGTTGAGAAATCACGAAAAGATGAAGAGGCTTCTGCTCGTACCATTACCACCAAGAAACACCGTATGTGCAGTCACAACAGGTCCCAATGGTGCCATACACTCTTGACTTCCAAAACTTGATGATGTGCAGTCCCTTCAAGAGGACTCTAAACACATGAAAGGGTAGTTTGTTGAGCTGATTGCATTGTAGACCTGAGGTTTACAAGTACGGGAGGATGAATGTCTCTGAACTTATTGCTTCTGTATCCTTGTAGCCAAGCAAAAAGATACCAGGTGCCATTTCTATCTGAAATAACACACCTCATCTTCTGAAACCAAGTGAGGTGGGCTGTTCCCTGTATAGGACTTTCTTCAGTATGCTGAAGAGGTGCCTGGTAGGTGTCGCATGATCTGAGATTGTCTATCACACACACTGTTCCTCCTCCATGGTGGAAGCGACGTGGAAGGCCGGATGCACTGGCGTGGAGAGATAACGGTACGCGTGGCATGGTGCCGTTTCACCAGCACCCAAAGTGGGGAGGAGAGGCAAGGGATTGCTGGAGAACATGAGAAGGCAAAGGGGTCAAGCAAGGGTGACTATGGGAAGGATTGGCACTGTGTAGGATGAGAAGGTGAATATAAGGATGAAAGTGGTGAAACTATGGGACTTGTGGTGGAGGTAGTCAGGAAGGCTGGTTTACCAGCCTCCTCAACTCACAATTTTAATCGGTTAAAATGTTTTATTTGTAACAACATGGATGCAAATCCATCGTCATGTCCACGGTTTCAGATGTTATGAAGCAGTTCTAATTTTGATGCTGCGTCTGGGACGCTTGTCTGGAAAACAAACTAATATTGTGTCGACAACGGAAGAAAACCAACGTTACCGGCAAGTATTCAATATAACAGAAATGGCTGTAGGTCACGCCAACGGGAAAATGGCCAAACGAAACACATAATATATAGGAGATTAATGTTAGCAGACATTTCAAAAAGTTTCCTGTCAAGCATTGTACCAGACTTGAACATGGCTTAGCTTGTTCAACATGTCATATTAGTAACCGAAGGGCCAGTAGTGCCAAGTTTTCAGCCGAGCTTCTGACATGTGGCGTTACGTGCTTTGTGCTTAATCAAACGTAGCACTGACATACAAGATCAGATAATAGCTGGACATGAACAAGACATTGGACACAAACTTCATCTTGTCCTTGTAGTTAGATAGTTATAATCCAAAATTGGTGGGGGCTATTAATTAAAAGATTCGTACATCAGGACTGCGCACCACAAACAAACACAAGGGGTGCGTACAGAAGCGCGTGCATTGAACAGGAGGGTCGTTATTGAGTATTATGCTTAAGAGTCCGAGCCTTCAAATCGATCAGTTATCAATTCAACCTGCAGAACCGACATGTCGGGTTGACTGTCCAACAAAGGCATAACAAGAGCCTCGATCGAAACAAAAACGCACAATCGGTTTCTCGATTACATGCATGTGACATACCCGTAAGCCGACAGCACCCAGAAAGGCCTCTGACAAGCAGTGTGATGGACTCCCTAGAAAATGAGATTCAAATCTCACCTCTGCCAGTCATGTGAATCAGTTGGAAACTTGAGATTCAGTTCGTGCAAAGCGCAAATCCTGCAACCACATTGAGACATTATGTGGCTTGGCAAACACACTCGATCTACAAACGTGGTTTCAAGAGGTGAAATGTATTCAAAAACTTCCCTCCCAAAGGTATCTGGACATTCCTTACAAAAAGGGGAATGGTATTCACGGAAATTGCTATTGTGGGTTTTCATAATGGTTTATAGTACCCAAGGTGTTTGCATGTTGTGCAAAAACACACTGCGTCGATGGATTGACAAATGGATCGACAAAGATTGACATATAAATGGATAATAATTCTACAATAATGTACCTTAATACTTATGATCACAATTATACAAATGCTGTGAAAATATTATCTTTGCTTTCAACAAAGGACATCAATTGTATCGAAATTGCAATCGAGATGAGATTACGATCACGTGACACTTTCATGAATTTACAATCACGTCACACCTTCATGGATTTACAATCAAGCGACACCTTCATGAATTTACAATCACGCAACACCTTCATGGACTCACAATCAAGTGACACCTTCAACATGTGACACCTTCATGGATTTACAATCACACGAAACTTTCATGGATTCACAATCAAGTGACACCTTCATGAATTTACAATCACGCAACACCTTCATAGATTCACAATCAAGTGACACCTTCATGGATTTACAATCACGTCACACCTTCATGGATTCACAATCAAGTGACACCTTCATGGATTTACAATCACACGACACTTTCATGGATTCACAATCAAGTGACACCTTCATGAATTTACAATCACGCAACACCTTCATGGATTCACAATCAAGTGACACCTTCATGGATTCACAATCAAGTGACACCTTCATGGATTCACAATCAAGTGACACCTTCATGGATTCACAATCAAGTGACACCTTCATTAATTTACAATCACGCAACACCTTCATGGATTCACAATCAAGTGACACCTTCATGGATTCACAATCAAGTGACACCTTCATGAATTTACAATCACGCAACACCTTCATGGATTCACAATCAAGTGACACCTTCATGGATTCACAATCAAGTGACACCTTCATGGATTTACAATCAAGTGACACCTTCATGGATTCACAATCAAGTGACACCTTCATGGATTCACAATCAAGTGACACCTTCATGGATTTACAATCAAGTGACACTTTCATGAATTTAAAATCACGTGACACCTTCATGGATTCACAATCAAGTGACATCTTCATGGATTTACAATCACACGACACTTTCATGGATTCACAATCAAGTGACACCTTCATGAATTTACAATCACGCAACACCTTCATGGATTCACAATCAAGTGACACCTTCATGGATTTACAATCACACGACACTTTCATGAATTTAAAATCACGTGACACCTTCATGGATTTACAATCACACGACACTTTCATGAATTTAAAATCACGTGACACCTTCATGGATTTACAATCATGTGACGTGACACATATCTTCCTATCAATAATGTAATGACAAGGATTAAGAACCAGAGAGTTGCAACAAAACGTCTTTTATTCCCTCCACCACCAAAGATGGATGGAGGTTGTGTTTTCACGTCTTTTTGTCTGTTTGTTTGTTTGTTTGTCTGTGAGCAGGATATCGAAAAAAAAGTTGTGGACGGATTTGGACGAGATTTTGTGGACAGGTTGGGTGTGTTAAAAGGACGAATTGATGAGATTTTGGTGAAGATGCAGATCCGGATCTGAGAATGTTTAAAGTGATTCTTCACCATTGAGAGAAAGGGCTGAGAACGATATATAACATGATATCTCAAAAAGTAATGAACGGATCTGTACGAAATTTGGTGGGCAGGTCGGATGTGTGACAAGGACTTATCGATTCGATTTTGGTGAAGACTCAAATCCGGATCCAGGGACGAGTTGTGACAAAACTAGGTGGATGAGTTGGATAGGTGACAAGAACAAGCGGATTCGATTTTGGTTCAGCTCCGGATCCAGATCTGGCCTATCAGTGGAATACAAAACATAAGCTGTTCAGCCTGGCGGAGGTTCGCGCTCTACCAAGTGCTGTCCTAGTTTTCCTGTTTTTGGCTTATTTATCAAAAGCAATGTATGCGAGGTTTGTGCCTATTATTGGAGAAACATGCATTCAATAATCGCTTATATGAGGAAGAAAGGGAGGGGGAAGTGGCAAGTGGTGGGGTCTGAGGCATCATCCCCTCCACCCCAAATGTATCACAATCTTTTCCCATAATTCTGCATGATTGTTGTTTGAAAGTGGAACAGCAAATGTACCAACATATAGGTGTTTTACAAAACTTTTTTTTCCAAGCACAACACAGAGAGTTAGAGTGAAATAAGGATATTATAGGGATAAGGAGATTATACGGATAATGAGATAAGGATATCACCTCACCCACATCCCTAATTCCAATTTTCCAGTTTTCCCTCCTTTGAGCTTCCTTCTGTATCCATCTTGTCCACCCCATGCGTGCATGTTTTGCGTCGCGTTTTTGTCTGTTACGTCCTGGTCTGTTCAGTGCACTAGCTTTTCCACAAGCCTCGACGATGTCCAAAAATAAATAAATATTTAAATAAATAAGGGATTATGGGGAGGGAGAAGGAGATAAGGAGATTGCTGTATTTGGATATGCCTGGTGTTGGCTTAATGGTTAGGGTGGTGGGCTTGGGATCCTAGAATCCTGAGTTCAAATCCCACTTGGGTGTTGAATTAATATCGGGTGGGGTTGACTCTGCCTGTCATCCTTCTGAGGCCGGCAAAATGAGTGCCAGCTTGCTGGTATTCTGTGGCGGAGTGTCGACCCATCCAACATTGTACCCAATAACCAAGGAGACTGCTTAGGCAGCACCAACGCTCTGCACAGAGTATGGTCCTAATGGATGGATGTATTGGGATAATGGGATAAGGAGATTTTTGAGAGGATCCACTGTATCCAGTGGTAAGGAAGAGAGACTTCCCGAAATTACTCCAACTTGCATCCAAGGTGACTACCTCCACTACCTTCCTTTGCTGAAACAGACCTCAGCATAACAGACTAATTTAGAGAGTGTGGGGGGGGGGGGAGGGAAACCTGAGAAACCAGTAGAAAAACTAACAAGTACAAACAACAATATGGAATGCTTGGGTCATGGGAAAGTACTCCCTAAACTAGCTATACAGCCCTCCCTCACCCAGTGTGGACTCACACACTCACTGACACTGTGGCACGGTTAATTCAGATGTAATCCACATTTGAGGTACAAAATCAACGGTTAAATTTGATCTGAAAATGTTCCGATTATATAAGACAAGTTTGTCAAACTGTGCTGTTGGACGCCCAGGCAGGCTAGTCGATCACAGACTCAACTAGAATGACACTCGGTGGAGCGCAGACCTCCACCAGTCTGAACAGTTTACATTTTCTATCCTACTGATAGGCCGGATCTACATTTGGACCTGAACCAACATCTCATCGGGTTGTTCTTGTCGCCTCCCCAACTCATCCACCAAGTTTTGTCATAATCCGTCCACAACTTTTTGAGGTATCATGCGACATATCGCTTTTCATGCCTGGTGTTGGTTTAATGGTAAAGGTGGTGGGCTTGGGATCCTAAAATCCTGAGTTCAAATCCTCCTCGGCTGTTGAATTAATACCAGGTGGGGTTGACTCTGCCTGTTATCCTTCCAAGGTCGGCAAAATGAGTGCCAGCATGTTGGTATACTGTGTCGGAGTGGTGACCAGTCCAGGATTGTGCCCAATAGCCAAGGAGACTGCTTAGGCATCACCAACGCTCTGCACAGAGTATGGTCCCGATGGATAGATATCATTTTTCAGTGGCAGAGGTAATAATGCACGTAACCAACCAATATGCTCGAAAAAGCTTCGATTTTCGCTTGTAACAAACAGACACGGGTGAAAATATAATCTTCGTCCATCAAAGATGGCGGAGGTATCTCGAATATTGCAGATCCTACACAGAATCTGTAATATTCACTTGTTATGATAAAAGTAGAAAAGTTTGTTCCAACTTCATTAGCCTATTGGAAGTACTCGAAAGAGTTTTCAACTGCAATCAAGGAAGGTGCAAAAAACAAAAACAAAAAAGTTTGTGGCAAATCGGTGTTGGGCTTTGTAATACTTATTGTACCACTGAATTAGTGATTTTTATTTTAGTAGTTTTGCTGACTATTTTCCTTGAACGATCTAGCATTTTGTTGCCATCTTGCTGTGACCCAAAACGATTAAAATTTAGGGGTGGAATGATGGAGGTCTCGATCCTCCTCTAACATCTATTTGGAGCACACTGTCCCAAGCAGCTGGCTCAGAGAGGTCATGTTCCCTGACTTCAGTGTAGGCTCAACCCACCCAGTTATCTCGACACCAATCATCATGATCAAGAAACTGGCTTATTTATACCTCTTTGTCAATCATCAAGGAGTAGGACCTGGGCAGTGCAGATAACTGGCAGCTGAATGGGGGAGTCACATGGGACAGATAACTGAATAACAAAGAGGAAGTTACATGGGGTAGATAACTAACTGAGGGGGGAGGGGTAGTCAATGGGGCAGATAAGTAACTGATGAAGGGGGAGTCATGTGGGGCCGAAAACTAACTAATGAAGTGGGAGTCGTGTGGGGCCGATAACTGACTAATGAAGGTGGAGTCACGTGGGGCACTCCAATGAAGAAACTTTCAAAACTGGCATCAGTGCAAAGTATTCTGGTGTTCTTCTCTGGAGGCAGGTTCAGTACTGCTGAAGCAGTTTCTTGACAAGGGTCATCACTGGATGGTTTGTCACTGCCTTCTCAATCAGTACAAAAGAAAGGCTATTAAAAAAAATTGAGAATATTTTTGACATCTCATTTATTTCCCTGCTACCTCCTCACTCTTGTGCAATGAATTCGTGAAGGTGATTGTAGACAGTTTTGAGAAAGTTTTGTGATTTAAGGCTCAACAAAACCTATGATCAAAAGTTTTGCTTTGGTTATAAGGTGGTCTCTGGGACTCATTTTGATTTAAGCAAGCAAGGTTATGTTCCCTCCTCTATACATACACAAGAAAATGTGTAATTTCCAAAGCATTAAACTCATCTTTTTAGACTGTTTGGAGAATTATATTGAGTGAACAAAAATTTAGGAATGTGCCAAAATTAACCAGCTTCATTGAGCTATATCCATCCATCCATCCATCCATTGGGACCATAATCTGTGCAGAGCATTGGTGCTGCCAAAGCAGTCTCCTTGGCTATTTAGTGGGGCAACTTAGCTAAATATAGCATAACAATTGTGCATTTTGTGAGGAAAGCACCAAATTTGGCACACGAGTAGCCTATCATATTGTTACGGCTGTGGAAATTCGCAATACACCATAAAGGGTCCTCAGGTGAGATATATCGATAAGTTCATGTGTAGTTAGCCCACACCTGTTGCTTAGAGGGAATATGTGTGATTCATTCGGGCTGCGACGCTTTAGTTAGCTGTTTTTCTTTATCTATCGTTATTTTGAGCCACCATTGCCACAAACCTCCACGCAAACAACAACCGCCAACAATCACGCCACAACGCCCACCACCATCTTCGCCACTACGCCCGCTTACGAACGCCATCCTCCGCGGACCACGATAAGACGGTTTCCGCACCACGGAAACCGTCCGAAAAGGATTGGCAGAACAAAACCACTTGTGAAGCCTGTGGGGTTTTTTCCCACCATTTTTCCCCGTGCTTGGTGTGAAGGGGAGGGGTGAGGCAGCTCGCTCCCGATTGCTGGATGCGCGGTGTGACACGATCAGGGGTGAGGAACGCCCTTTTTTGGGAGGCTGCCAGAAAGGGGTGGAGCCCAAAACAGGGTGGAGCGAAGGGCGGAGCCCCGCTCCATCAAGGACGGACACGGGCGGGGCGTGCTTTCTTCTCTTCTCTTCTTCGCCCCTTTGTGTATGCGTTCCTTCCTCTTGGATATCTCTTTGGTCCTCCCGTATGCTCTCTCCTCGTGATGGTTGATCCGCAAACCAACTCGCGCTCCCTTCCTCCTCGTTCGTTCCCGCGCTCGTGGCCCGGCGAGGCCTATTGGTGGGAGACGCGGATGGAGGGCGCCGCAGGTGGCCTGAGGTGGACCTGCGAGAGCGGACACGGAGAGTGCCAGAGACGGTTCACCGGCCGCAACAAGGGAGGTTCTTCTTTTCTTTGGGCTTTTGTATGTAAGTTTGTGGCGCCAGTCCGAGAAGTAAAACTGATTAAGTGCTTGTACATTGCTTTAGTCGGTCGTATTACTTTTGCTTCTATTTGCCTGTACATACGTGCATGATTGTTGTAAATACGTGTGTAGTGTAATAAATGTGCGTGTTGAACTGTATCCCGTCGTTGCGTCCTTTCCTTCGTTTAAAGTGCCACCTTACCTCGTGGAATAGTTTCTGGAGGGGTTTGAATACCCGGTAAATAATCACGTCCGTCGAGGTCAGCGATAACACCGCTCGGTTATCACTGAAGCACGGAACGGACCGCTTAAGCGGTTCGTGTCCGAGGCTGACCTGCAGCGAGGTACGATCGCCCGGTTAACTACCCGCGCAGGTACTTAGGTAGGTCGACTTTGGCGAACAACCCTATCCTGCGCGGGTGGCCGATTGGCACGACTGTGGTGAGGTCGAAAGACCCACCCGTGACTAGCTCCCGGTGTTGTTCCAAGAGGGTCACGACTGAATTGTCCGTCCGGTGGGCGACGCGGTTGCGATTAGAGTTACGCGGCCGATCGCACGCCGGGCGGGCCAGAATTCGTAACAATATTATGAACAGATTTGGATATTGGGCCATCTCAAAATTTTTGATGGCAGTGGAAAATGGCTGCCACAGCCACCAGCAGCTGAATTTGAGATGGCCCAATATCCAAATCTGTTCATAATATGATAGGCTACTAGTGTGCCAAATTTGGTGCTTTCCTCACAAAATGCACAATTGTTATGCTAAGTTTCCCCACTAATTGTGTACAATCCTAGATGGGTCGCCACTCCGACACAGATTGAGCTATATGATTTAATGCATTCACTGCTTGACCTCACACCATGTCTCCTAGAGGGATTGCGTATCCATAGCATCTGCCAGATCTGTGTACCACATGTATCATATGACACTTACACAGATGAGCAGCAAAATGGCGGATTTTCTGCAATGTTTATTTCAGGGAATCAGCTTCATTGAGCTCAATGATTTCATGCATTCACTCGAATGCCAGTTCATCATAGATTCATAGCTACGAATCGCCATATATAGATCTGTGTCGATATTTTCAGAGGGTTCACTAGGTGCACTACAGGGAATCAAAGCAAATCTGGTGAAAAACGGACATTTCACAAAAAAGTTATAACGTTCGCACGAACCCCAAGCCAATGCACCATGCGACACGTGCCCAGACGAGCAGGTAAAACGGCAGATTTTTTGCAATGTTTATTTCACGGGTGATTGAACTTTGCGATATTTCCAGGGTTGTTCTGCATTAAGCAGCAACTCTTTTGTGGATAAAGTCATTTTTTGATCAAATTTGTTTTATTTCGTTAACTGCTGCGTGCGTAGTGAGTACGGGCTTTAAAGTTAAAGGTATCCTTTATGGTATGCAGCGACAGCCTGGCCAACCGTTCCTGATCAACCATTTAATTAGAGTGCTTGCATGAGTGCTTAAGCCACTTGCCGAGCACCCATTGTCAACAGTGGTACCGAGCTACGTCATTCTGAGCGAACAGTTCACTCTTTGCGGACGCTTTTGCTATGCCACGTCACCCTGAGCGAGTGGTTCGTGCTACATCGCCCTGAGCGAGTGGTTCGTGCTCCGTCACCATGAGCGAGTGGTTCGTGCTCCGCCATCCTGAGCGAGTGGTTCGTGCTCCATCACCCTGAGCGAGTGGTTCGTACTCCGTGACCTTGAGCGAGTGGTTCGTGCTCCGTCACCCTGAACGAGTGGTTCGTGCTCCGTCACCCTGAGCGAGTGGTTCGTGCTCCGTCACCCTGAGCGAGTGGTTCGTGCTCCATCACCCTGAGCGAGTGGTTCGTGCTCCGTCACCCTGAGCGAGTGGTTCGTGCTCCGTCACCCTGAGCGAGTGGTTCGTGCTCTGTCACCCTGAGCGAGTGGTTCGTGCTCCGTCACCCTGAGCGAGTGGTTCGTGCTCTGTCACCCTGAGCGAGTGGTTCGTGCTCCATCACCCTGAGCGAGTAGTTCTTGCTCCGTCACCCTGAGCGAGTGGTTCATGCTCAGTCACCCTGAGCGAGTGGTTCTTGCTCCATCACCCTGAGTGAGCGGTTCGTGCAATAACACCCTATTTCCGAGTGATTTGCAGAATTACGTGTTTTCTAAATTACCGATCCAAATTTTTTCCCACCCGTCACACACAGCTGTTTATCTATAATAATAAAAGCCAATGTGTGTGTGTGTGTGTGTGTGTGTGTGTGTGTGTGTGTGTGTCAGTGTGTCTCCTCCATAACTCCAAAACCATAAAACCTAGTAGCCTAAAACATTGCATGCAAACAAAGAAAACTCCAAGGAAGAGCTAGAGAGAAAATTGGATGTTTGTGTTAATTTAAACATCCCTTTTGAAGATAATTAACTGCCTTATTTAATTATATCTTTCATCAGGTGATCCTCGGCCACCTCTCTGTCTGGGATCTTAAGGCGTTTCCTGGGTAACCTCGCTGAGGTCTGAAGCAGTCGTGTTTTTTGGCCTGCTCAACCATGCATTGACTTAGAACAGGCCGCAACGATTTCTTCACAATGAAGGTTTTCTTTTTCACTTTCCTCACTTATATTATCGAATGCCTGTTCATCACAGCTACGAATCGCTGGTTATATTGCAGTGCTTACAAACACCTGGAGACGCCAGTGTTCGTGGCTTTATTTAATTTGCTAATATGAATAACTGAGAGAATATCTTAAACTAGGCATTATTACAAAATGTAAGCTCCAGATTTGAAAATATCAGCAGTTCCAACTTCAAAAAAAAGTGTTGATTTGTCCGATTCGGACATTGCACGGGCGTTTCCGGGTGCATAGTTAAATTGACTGCAATTGGTAATCGCTTGCCAAGCCAGGCATTCCATTGAAGTACTTGAGTGCTTAAGGCACTTACCAAGCTGTACAGTGTGGGTCCTGTCCTGATCGGGATGTGCAGTCGACATTAACTACAAGGTAAAGGTACATATACAGCACAGACGGACGTGGTACATATGGGTAGATTTGGATCTGTACAGACTCTCCTCGGGTGTGTGGATCTGCCATGCCTGTTATGGGCGCCGTGGTGGAAAAGTTTCATCCGCATAGCATGGAGGTTCTATCAGGTTTTGTACGCTCCGCACTCTGTCCTCGCGCTTCTTTCGAAGGCATTTGGTTATCGGACTTGCTTTACAAAGGTTATATGTTTCCCTTTGTGAGTTTCAAAGCAAATATATATTTGATAACGCCTGATTTCTGAGCCGTTTGCCAAATAAACATGTTTTCTAAATTAGCGAGCCAATTTTTTTTCCACCCGTCACACAGCTGTTTATAAAGAGTGATGTTTGTGAACATTTTCCTGAAACGTCTCGATAAATGTAACGTTGTTTTTCGGCGAAAGCTACTCAAGGTTTCTGGGTTGTATACAGTAAGTACTGTAGTCGGTAATCACACTGACTCTAACCTGCTGATATCAGCCAAGCGTGTGTGTGTGTGTGTGTGTGTATGTGTGTGTGTGTGTGTGTGTGTGTGTGTGTGTGTGTATATGTGTGTATGTGTGTGAGTGTGTGTGAGTGTGTGTGTGTGTACAGACACGTGGGAATTGATGTTGTTGCCTGCTATCTCTACATGTAGGTGGGGTTCCTCAGGGGGTGAAAAGGAGACCTACTAGGTCTCAGTGTGTGTGTGTGTGTGTGTGTGTGTGTGTGTGTGTGTGTGTGTGTGTGTGTGTGTGTGTGTGTGTGTACACGACACGTGGGAATTGATGTTGTTGCCTGCTATCTCTACATGTAGGTGGGGTTCCTCAGGGGGTGAAAAGGAGACCTACTAGGTCTCAGTGTGTGTGTGTGTGTGTGTGTGTGTGTGTGTGTGTGTGTGTGTGTGTGTGTGTGTGTGTGTGTGTGTGTGTCATTGATTGGTATCTATGTATGCTGGCTTCAGAATGTGAAATGGAGTCCTCCCAGGGCAGGCTCAAACTATCCACCTTCATTTCCGTAAGGGATTACGATTCATGGACCAATCTGTGAAGTTTTCTGACATTAAAAAAAAATCGGAGTCTCGGAGGTTCTATGGGGAGAAGGGGTTGCCCCCAAAAATATGCATTTGCTTTCTTCTCAGAAACTACACACACAATTCCGATGAAACTTGACCACCATCTTCACCACCTGCACTGTACATTACCTGGCTCAATCGCAGCCTCGCTGGCCGCAGAGACGAGACGACATTCACCATCCATGGAAAATCCACCGCTGCCAGCGAGGACCGAAGGTACAATGCCATGGATAAATCCATGCAAGTTTCACGAGCGGCATACGTGTCTACTTTCGAGCACATTCCATACAGTGCACACGGTTCCGCCATTACGCACGTGGCGGGCGCTCGGGTTCACACGACTCCGCCAGCGTGTGCGTGGGGCGAACACCAATATGTGTAGGGTATTGAGGTTAAACAAAGAACAAGCCGCTTCTACCCGCACACTCGTATCCTGCCCAACATGGCGTGGAGTCGGCTTTATTGGCCTCTGTACGTGTTTCGTGCGGCGTGGATCGTCGTGCTGTGAACACTCCAACATGCTGTGGTAAACGAGACGAGGTGCAAGCGGGGTAGAGGGTACCGTAGATCGTCGTGCTGTGAAAAACACCATTCGTGCAGCCTCTTAAGAGGTATTTGTTCGCATGCCTTTTTAATGCAATCGGCAATTCTCCCCAGCTTAAGGCCCTGTCACACCTTGACGATTTAGCCAGCGTATGCCTGACGTATGCAAAATTTGGCTAAAACGCTGGCACACGTCGAATACGTTATGGGTAGGTTTGTATACGTTAAGAGCACGCTGGCATACGTCGTAGTACGCTGGCTTTTTTTCGTAGTACGCTGGCATACGTCTTTGTACGCCGAGGTGTTAGACAAATTTTCCATGCTTGAAATTTTTCGACGTATGCCAGCGTATGACTCACACGTTCTGCATAATGCTGGCCATAAGTTGTAGGCACGTTACGCGATCATTGACACACGTCGACACACGTGACTTGTAAGTTACTCATAAGTCGAAACACGTCGAGGTAATGTTTAGCGTACCCGAAACTTATTTCTAACCTATGAGTAACGTGTTGTAGGTACGTTACGTGATCGTTGACACACGTTACTTGTACGTTACTCATAAGTCGAAACACGTCAAGGTAATGGTTAGCGTCAGTGTTCCAGACTCCCTGGTTTTTTGGGGGGGGTTTTTTTCTTCGGTATGACGGTGATGTTGACACTTCGATTGCTAGTGCGGTTATAATATAATATAATTAATAGGCTGCCGCTCAACGATTTAAATCATAACCGCACTAGAAATCGAAGTGTCAACAACACCGTCATACCGAAGAAAAGAAAAAAAAACAAACAAACAAAAAAAAACAGGGAGTCTGGAACACTGACGCTAAGCATTACCTCGACGTGTTTCGACTTATGAGTAACGTACAAGTAACGTGTGTCGACGTGTGTCAACGATCGCGTAGCGTGCCTACAACTTATGCCAGCGTATGCGGAACGTGTGTAATACGTCGAGTACGTCGAGAAATTTTCAACATGCTGAAAATTTCTCGACGTACTCGGCGTATGACGACGTATGCCAGCATGCTCTTAACGTATACAAAACTTACCCATAACGTATTCGACGTGTGCCAGCTTGGTTCGGCAAATTTTTCATACGTCGGCATACACTGGCGAAAACGTCAAGGTGTGACAGCGGCTTCATACTTCGATGTCTAGTGCGGTTATGATTTGAATCGTCGAGCGGCAGCCTATAAATAGCCTACGCCACATGATCGTCGGCGATACGCTGCCGCGTGCTATGCATAAGTTAGACTATCATTGGGCAAAGGTTGTGAACGCCGACAACATGCTCAGCATTCGTTGGTATAAGTTATCTATATGTGATTAAAACATTCTGTGTACGTTACTAATACGTTATGCATACGTCCAACACGTTATTATATGCCCAAAACTTAAAAAAAACATCAATAGTTCAGCGTACGCCAGCGTTTTACATACATTTTGAGACCTTGCCATACGCTGGCTAAAACGTCAAGGTATGACAGCCCCTTTACAGCGAAGGCGGACGTGGCTGATTTACCTCAGGAATAAACAGAAAAGAAGAAGAGTGGGGATGAAATGAAAGAGAAAATGAGTTAGCAACCCTAGCTATTAGATCATCGCAACGCACTCCCTTGTTGTCCCACTAAACAAAAGGAAGGGGACTTCTACACGTATAATAATGGAATAACTGTCTTGGGACACCTGTCTGTTGTATGCATGCGGTTCTAGGAACCGCAACACTACATATATATATATATATATATATATATATATATATATATATATATATATATATATATATATATATATATATAGTTATGGATTCAGCTATGGCAGGATTCGCACCAGACTCTTGACCCCAGTGTTAAGGATTCGGACGAGTGATGTCAATCACACTCTACTCTTGACAGCCAAATGTTGAAGATTCGGCATCTCTTAACAGCACCGCCGTCTCCGGGGTTATAACGCCGGCTGGTTTGGCACAATTCTCGAGTTACGCGCCTCAGATCACGATACCAAAAATACACCTGTGCCTTGCCAGCTGGGGGGAATAGACCCCAGTCACAGACTGGTTTTGTCAGAGACTGAGTGGAGTCAACCAGTCCGTAACCATTTTGGTTTTATATCCAAATTGAGCGGATCGTTCCTCGGTGTGACACAAATAAATTCAAGGCGGCAAATCTCGTATAACTCAGCCAGATTTATTGGGGACACATCGGGGAACACAACACAAGCAAAGCATTCACGAAAATGATATAATTAATCTATAACCCGTTTTTAACGAAGGAGCTCCGGGTTTCGAAGGGAACCCTAGCGAGATAAACCTTAGACAACATGCAGACAAGACACAGACAGCATGCAGACAAGAAACAGAGTACTTGGTGATGCTTCATGGACGAGAGGAAAAGTGTCAAAGGCCCGAATGCGGCTCGTGACAAGCCGATGTCAACGGATTCGAGCACCCGGCTCGAGCACACCGCGTGGCAAGATGGCGGTGTCGTCGTTTTTCTTCTCCCGGCACCGCCCACGCACGCAGCCTCTGCGCGTTCCAACCCCGCGAGGTCGACGGCCCAAGACGAAAGATCTATGGTATGCTCCAGCTGGCTCCTCACAAGGTCCAGCATACAAGTCCAGGCCTGGTCTGTTCACCAGACAAGGCCAAATCGAGGTATTGGGCTCCGCAGGCGGATCGACAAACGTGTCGAGCCGTGTCGAGCCGTGAGGTGAGTAAGGACATAGGATCCGTGGTTAGACGTAGGTTGAACCTGTTGATGACCTCCTCATAAAGTCGATCGCCGACTCACAGCAGCCAGTTCCTCTCGACACAGATTGCAGCCTCCCACTAGTCGTTTCTATACAGCAGAATCCTCACTCGACACTCAGGCTCAGTTACTCCCTCAGCAGATGGCAGACAGACCTCATGCAGTCCCTTCCCTGCCTTTCTTCCAGCTCGGTCCTCATGAAAGCTGATCGCAAAACAGACACAGCCGTCCCCTGTACAGCTGATCGCACCACCTCGGCGCTCTCAGTCCCACCTTCACCTTCCCGGTGCTCTCTCGCCTCCCAGCCGACTGCTACTCCCAGAGCACTGGGCAGAAACTCGTTCGGAGAGGGGAACGAAGAAGAAGAACCTCTCGGTACACCACCACTGTACGAACAATGAATATGCCTCCTACAACTCCCGACACACATGAGTAGGGTAAGAATACTGATTCTGGCTCACTTTTCCCCATGTAAATGAATGGGGGATTTTCAGCGATTTATATTTTTTTTTCCCTAAAAATAAATCCCCTTTTTATCCCAAGGTATATTTATTTGTCTCCCCTTTTAACTTGGAGGTTGAACCTCATTGAATTGAACACCTGGGGGTTGAACAGCTCACTCATTGAACCTATAAAGATTTGTTCATTCTCAAATTCCTTCAATAGTTTAATTTCCTTTGCACAATAATCCCCATCTAAAATATTGACAAACAAAACATTTGAATCTTTATATTTTTTAAGATATCCCTTTTGTGCCATTATGAAATGATAAACTTCTCTTAATGCTCTCATCTGGCCACCTCCTGAGCCACATATCATTTTGAGATTATAGTAAATTGTTTTTTCATTGTTCAATTGATAACCATCAAAGTTTTCAGTCCATTCAAGGATATTCATTTTTTTCTTTACATCCTCTAACTTACTAGTTTTTAAATTAATTCGCTTATTTGTTTTATTTACCTTTGTTTTAGTTATTTTTTCAATAAGACTTATTTGATATTTTTCACATTCATTATGTTTTCCATTTATATACCAAGACTGAGATTTTCTCCACTCTTTAGTTTGATTAATACTTGGTTTAACCATTTATATATTGTGAAAAAACGCGGCGGTAGCCCTTGAAAAACCCGAACCCATCTTCCCATCGTTAAAACATAATCTATTTTATACACTCTATCATACAATATCCATATGGAACACAATCTATTCCATTATCTAAAATAAATCTCTTATCATCAAAGGCTCCTAATGCCTTTTTATTTACTTCTTCACTATATATGTTATGTTTATAACTTCTTATTGTATTCATTTTCCTATATTCTTCTTTCTTATTCATCAAACAATTATAATAATTTCTAAAAGTTATTGATTTCTTTATTACATATTTCTTTATTCCCTTTAACCTCTTATCAATCTGTTCACCATACTTATAAGCATATGCCTTTGCTCTCAATCCAATAAACTCACTCATTACTTTTCCACCCAACTCATCCTTAAACTTACCAATAACCTTTTCATTCTTTTTGGAAAATAACTCACTCTTCTTGCTGAAATTACTTGTATCATATACTCCAATATTTTTCTTCATATCTTCATAAACATCATCAGTTTTTATATCTAGGATAAAACTATCAGTATCCATATACAACAATGAAACATTTTCACCATACTCTTTCTTTAAGTCATTATACAAATAATCATACATCAATATCTTTGATAAATCAAGAACTGCTGTTCCAATATAAATTGGTTTATCCATTACAATACTTTCCTTTTTCATATGAATTGCAGAAAAGTTCTCTGAAAAAACCTCTTCTCTCTCAAAACTTGGTTTATTTATCAATCTCGAAGCTTCTTTCCAAGATGTTGCGAATCTAATGTTTTGTCTGTTTCTAACATTTTCCATAGTCTTTCCAAATACAGCATTATTCATTAATTTATAAAAGTCCCCTTCAAATTTTACTTTTGTATTTGCTCTCATATCTGTATTAAATTGAATATACTTTTTCACCCAAGGACTTTGTTTAAATTTTAAAACTCTATGAATTTTAGCTACTCTCAATCCTTCTCTCAAAAACTGTTTTAAGCTTCTCTGATGTAAAACATATCCCTCTTTATCATAGAATGTTGTTAATAACTTTTCTGTTGATTTGCCTTTAATATTAAAACTTTTATGATAATCACTTAACCATTCTTTCTTTGGAGTTTCTTTCTCACATGCAAAAGGAAGATCTTTATGCTTATTATGAAGATCACTCGGGTACCTCAAATCAACTTCAAAATAATAACCTTCTTCTTCGTCATTCAAT
The DNA here is from genome assembly GCF_056783735.1 of Eptatretus burgeri. Classification (NCBI taxonomy): domain Eukaryota; kingdom Metazoa; phylum Chordata; class Myxini; order Myxiniformes; family Myxinidae; genus Eptatretus; species Eptatretus burgeri. The sequence continues at coordinate 25,999,084 of NC_140968.1, read as the reverse complement.
TCCTCTTGAGAAGAAATAACAATATTCATCAAAGCCTTTTCATAATCCTTTTCTTCCACCCACTCTAATTTACCATAAGGCAGAGATTGAGACATTGCCCATCCATACAAATTATTAGCATCAAAATACATCAAATAATTACTATCTTTTTCACTATCATAATTTGGAAGATATTTATTATTTGCTTTAGCATATCTTTTTGAACATACTTGTGATATTCCACCTCTCTTGGACTTCTCAATCATCAAAAGCATATCCACATCACTGATTAAATCTATATCTTGTTTTGTCATTTTCAACATTGCACTCCAAGCTAAACCAGGAGCTGTGAAATAGTGGGCAGGATCTAATCCATAACAATTTTTATTATGACAGAGTGATCTAAAAGCTTCAAACACATCAGCTAACAATAAAACATCTGTTTTTAGATATAAATCGTGATATTCTCCAAGGTTCTTTATCTTAAATATTTTCCATATTTCTTGTGCGTGTTTATATTCCTTATCACTTATCTCTTCTTCATAAAGGTTATTATAGAAACTTTCTTTTGAAGGAAGTTGTGTTTCTTTAAATCTCATAAATGAATCCATATAATCATAAGGATAAATTCCCTTACTTGTAAGAATTTTCTCTTTACTTTGAATTTCATTCCTTGTTTGAATTTCCTCTCTCGTAAGAATTCCTTCTTTAATCAGAATTTCATCTTTAATCTGAATTTCCTCTTTAGTTCGAATTTTCTTTATAATTAGAATTTCATCTTCAGTTAGAATTTCTTCATTAATTAGAGTTTCCTCTTTACTTTGAATTCTCTCTTTAATCTGAATTTCCTCTTTAGTGAGAATTTCCTCTTTTGGAAAGAATGAATTAAGATTTGGAAAAGAGTCCGTGGAGCTTAGATTTGATGCGAGGTAGGCTAGTGGTGTTCCCATAAACTTGTAAGAATCTAAAAACCTAATACGAGTTGAAGGTTTTGTGAATATCATTTTTGAAAATGAAATATACTTTTGACTTGTGTTTGTTATAGCAGAAATATTCCCTGGTGTTTTTGAAAGTTCATTTATAAATAGATGTGTATCATAGTTGGCGCTGTTGTGAAGAAAGACTGGAATAAAAGAAGGTAATTTATAATTAAGATTACAACAGGAATGAGCGGGACCTCTATATTTACCAGTAAGATGACAATGGTCTCTAACTTTAGACTCCTTAATTTCCCCCTCACAAATATGACAGATATTGTTCATTCTAAATTCTAATTTTTCTTCTTTGGTTAATTTCATCGGTTCATTTGTTTCTTTCATTAATTTAGTGAGTCTTATACAATCCTTTTCTAATCGTTTTACAAACTCTTGTGAAGCATTTTTTCCACGATAATGTTCAAGTTTGTTATACTTTTCTCCAACAGATGATTTGATATAATAACAGAAACCACAAGGAATATGTTTTTGATATTTATTTGTATATGGTTCTTTTGGATTAGGAGAAGCAGTATTTATCTTTTTAAGGATACATTCAAAATCAGCGTATATCACAAATGGGTGCATGATAGATTTATTATAATCTTCAAAATAAATCTTTTCACCAGGTTTAGGCATTGTAATTACAGCTGATTTATGATTACTACAATATTTTGAATGTTGTTCTAATCGTTCTTTTGTATGAAATGAATTAAGACATCGCTTACAAGGATATATTTTGTTTGCTGTTCTGAATACCTGAGAAGAGATTAATCTTGATAAATTATTGATGTATGTGTAATGTGAATTCTTTCCAACACTAAAATATAAAAGGTCAATGTGTGTTTCTTCATTTTTATAGTTGTTTGAAATTTTTAATATTTGAACTTTGTTTGTATCCGTTAATCCATATACATTAATAGAAAGATTATTCTTTTTCTCAAATTTAGGAATATCTGTTAGTGGCATTGGGAATTTAAAATCTTTAATGTCCAAGGTATTCTCATATTTCATATATTGTTTTACTCTTTCTGAATTACATTTTGGTGGATGTAAGTGAGCAAGAACAGACCAGAGAAAACATTTATTATCATTGTTCTTAATATTAACAACTGCCTTCTTTAGTTTTATTTCTTTTGGTAATTCAATATAAGAAGAAGCTTTAAGAGGGTTTGATTTTAGAATGTGTATATCTAAAAAGATGATTTTTTTAATATTGAATCCACTTCCTACCACTGTATTATCAACATCCTCCTCTTGTCTTGATAGTTCTTCATAAACCCCACTATTCAAAAAATCTTGAAATGATGTTATAAAATGAAGATCTGTTCTCATATAAGGAGTTTGTTCTTCATCTTGTCTTTTCATATTCATTTTCACTCCCATATAAAACTTTAAAGTTTTCATTTCTTTTAATGTCTTTTTAATAAATTTTTCAACATCGGGTTTCACTATTTCAATTGATTCAGCTATTGATGATGGACCGGGTTCTCCAAATTGAAAAATCCTTATTTTTATATGCCCTTTAAATGCCCCATCAGTGTTTTCAATATAATAGTCTCCCTTTACTTTAAACTCATTTTTCTTGTGTTTTTGTGATTGAAGATGTTGATTATAACTACTCTTCAAAACATCCTTTGAACATATATCACAATGTTTTCTTTTCAACTCAAGAGGAGATATTTGATGAAATAGATTAAATGTGTGTTTGTTGGTTCGGAGGTGTTTTCTATAATGTTTATATTCATGATTACAAACATCGCAGTACGTTGTATTCACCATATTTATAGAATAAAACTTTGCTTAAACTAAAATTTTCTTGATGAAAATTTCGTTTAATTTATAGGTGAATCTGTGCTTAAAAACATTTTATCCTCCAACTTTTTCACTTAATAAATACAATGTTTCAAGACACAAAAGACAAGTTTCAATCAATCTCTTCATCTGTTAAAGATACTGAGAAATATGTCAAGGATGTAAAATTGAACAAAGATAAATATAACAACTATTGGATAAAAACTATTATGGTAAATAATATGAGTTCTTCAATTTCCTTCAGTGGAAGGGCTTTTAGTATACCTGGTAGAACATCAATTAAAGTATCTCTAACAAAAGTTTCTCCTCTCCTTCTAGTAATATATTCAAAACTAGAAAAAGCAATGAAACAAGAAAAAGTATCAAAGAACAAAAACCTTATGGATGAAGCTTTAGAAAGAAAAGATAAGACCATCTGTAATATGCAAGGAGAAATTTGTATTTTTTTCAACAACCCTAAAGATGTAAATCTTGATGAAATAAAAGATGTTAATATATCAGGTGAAATGACATTTCGTTCAATAGTAGTTAACGATAATTTTAAAATTACCTTTAATATAAAAAATGTTGTCGTTGAATCTGATAATGAAAAAAAGTATATCGATATCGATGGTAATATACAACTGAAAGTATAGATGAATTTCAGTTTAAGTAAAGTTTTACTTTATAAATATGCTAGACTTTCCTGATTCTCCATATGACAAATTTGAGAATTGTCCTGCGTGTGAAAGACAGGGATTAAACACAGAGTCAAAAGCCTATAAACAATGTATATTCTGTGATTATCTTCTAATTAATGATAATAAAAAATATAAAAAGGAAAATAATTCTTTTAGATTTACACCAAAAATGAATTACTTTACAAGATTGATTAGAGAAATGAATGTAAAGTATGAGGATGATAACACACCTTTCCTTACAAGGGAAGAAACTGAACGTATAAGAGAAATGTTCAAAGGATTGTTGTTGTATATTATTCATGGATGTAATTTTCAGGGAAATATCAACACAAGATATTGTATAAATAAAATAATGGATTATCTTGAAATTAAACCTGAACTTAGGATAAAATATAGAGTTTCTAAAAAAGCCAATAATAAATTAAATAACCTGTTTTTCAAATATATAAATGAATGATTTTTTACCTATTTGGGAAAATAAGATAAAATTTAACAACCATAAAAATCTCCCAAATTCATTAAGATGTCTCATAGTTGGTTCAAGTGGATGTGGAAAAACCTGCTTACTTTTAAAAATGCTCCTCACTCCCAACTTTTTAGATTATGATAATTTAATAATTTTCACAAAGTCGAAGTTTTCAACCAGAGTATCAACTACTCTCACAAGGTTTTAATGCTGGTCTTCAAAAGAAGATATAATAGGTTTATTTAAACGTCAAAAAACCTAAATGATTATAACATTGAAGATATAATTCAACTATTTTGTGATACACAGAGATGTAAAAAGAAATCAAATCTTATAACTTGTATTCTTAGTGATAATACGGATGATATACCGTCTCCCAAGATTTGGATAAATCAAAAAGAACCTCGTTATCTTTGATGATTGTGTTAATGAGAGAAACCAAACGGTAATGGACAGCTACTACACAAGAGGGAGACATTCTTCTTGTAATTGTATTTATCTTAGTCAATCGTACTTTCAACTTCCTCGTCGTTCCATCAGAAACAATGCTAATACTTTTATTTTATTCAAGTTAAATTCAATAGATATCAATAATTTTTGGAGAGATAATTGTTCTACATTATGTAGTAAAAAGAAATTTGAGGATTATATGAAGCACACGACTGAAAAATATAAATATATTGTTGTGAAACAAGATGAGATATTAAGGGATATATTTTTTGTTTTATAAACAATTACATATATAAATGACAACTATTATTATAAATCTTGTGGGTAAATCTGCTTCTGGAAAAAACTTTCATAAATCAAGGTTCTTGTGTAGTACAAATGAGAATATTGTAAATTTACTTAAAAACACCCCGTGATACGCATTGTATCAACAACAACTAGAGCAATAAGACCTGGAGAAGTAAAAGGTGAAGATTATCACTATATTTCAGTGGAGGAACATATGCGATTGAGGAATGAAGGACAAATATTTGAGGAGGTTTCTCTTGGTACAACAAAATATTCACATTGTAAGAGTGAGTTAAAGAAACTAAAATCTGGTGGTGTTGGGATATTAGAAACTAATCCAGAAGGAACGAGACAAATTATTAAATATCTGAGCGGAGTGAAGATTTTATCATTCGGTTTTGATGTTGATGAAGAAACTCAACACAAACGTATGAAAAGCAGAGATGCAAGGATTAGTGAAGAAGAAATTACAACTCGCATTAATGTTAATAAAGAATTTGATGAAATATTTAAAGAAAAGGATTTATTTGAACACATCTACTTGAATGATGAAGAAAAGGAAAATTTCCCTGTTGATCTTTACAATTCATTAAATGATATTTTACAATAAATAAATGGATACAAAAGAAAGAGCAAGAAGATTTAAGGAACATCAAGAGTTGGTTTCAAAAGTTGTAAAACAACAGGAAGACATAAAGAAGAAACGCAGACAGAAACTAACGGGCGAAGAAGCATTTGAAAAACTACAAGAGAAATTTTTTAAACCACTTTTAAAAACTTCCCAAGAAAAAATGAAAGATGTTTCCACAGTTCCCACAGTAGAATATACTCCTAGAAAGCTTCAAATGTTAAAAGATTTTAGTCAAATGACGGAGGAAGAATTAGAGCATATTGGAGAATTAGAACATGATGAAGGTTTATTTCAACAACTGGAAGAGATTAATCAACCCCCTGATTATATTGTGAATGCTGTTCAAAACAATGAATATTCAGCGGATTCAAAAACCAAAGCAGGACTCATTCCAACAGAACAACCAGCAATATTTCATCTTGTTCAAGAAAAGGTATTGATATTTAATGATGAATTAAAGTTCTTAAGTTCTGCTCAACCCCCTGTTAAACTAACTCCGAGATTAATGTTTCTTCTCACAAAAGATGGAAGGCAAGGTTCAACTGTGAGGGATGAATCAAAGTATATTGATAAACCATTGGATATGGAAAATAATGATGATAGAGTATATATTGATTTGCTGAACACTCTAAATTATAAGGTTATTCTTTCTGGTAAAAGTAGGAAGAATGAGAAGGAGAAACACATTATTCAGGCTTTAAGTATCCTTGGTTCAGGTATTAGTTTTCTTCCAAATGACCCATCGCAATTAGTTAATAGACTGTTATTGTTGTTCGGCAGTAAGAAGGCTGGAAATAACAATTGTTTTAATGAAGCATCAGCCATTTTAGACCAGTTGATGAACATGAAAATAATTAATAAATCTCAATATAAAGACATTTTATCTCATATTAAATAAGATGAGAAGCACAATCCTGAGTTTTAATTTCACAACAAGCGACCACACATCTTCATTCCCATACCCACTACAACTTGACACAACAAAAGAATATGAGGCATCTTTATTGTCCATGGAGACTTATAATACCTTATTTAATATAACCGAGAAAAATGACAAGTTTAGTTATAATCCGGGAAGTGGATACAAAACGATAACAGTCTCACCCGGAGCATACGAGATTTCTCAAATATCTTCCGAAATTGCTCGTCTTATGAAAGAACAGGGTGATGAACCAAAAAATATTATTATAAACATTCAAAAACATACTTCAAAATCAACGATTAAAGTTAAAAATAACTACAAGGTTGATTTCACAATTGATAATTCATTTAGAGAGTTATTAGGTTTCTCCTCAAAAAAGATTGAAACTAATGGGACGTTTTACAGTGATAATGTCATTCAAATATCCTCAGGAATAAATTCGGTGTTAATTCACTGTGATTTGATTGATGGTGCTTATAATGATGGATTAAAAACAAATACAATATTTTCATTCAGCGCATACTCAACCCCAATTGGTTATAAATTCAATATGGAGCCTAAAAATTTGGTTTATCTACCTGTGTCAGGAAAAACCATACACAGAGTAAATTTTAGGATAACCGACCAAGATAATCGTGTGATCTCTTTTAATGGAGAAGTTATATCCATCAGAATTCACCTACGTGAAGTTTTTCAATAAATAAATACGATGGTTATTGTGAGGAAGCACGAGTTGGGAAAATATAAAATAATTACAGGGGATGGGATGTTCCTTTCCCCGTACTACAAGGGTGAAGGTATGTATCTTGGTAGAGGATACTATAAACCTAAGAGACAAAGGGGTGTTGGACATCAATTTAGAGGAGATGGGATAATTGATACTCTCATGGGTATTGGTTCAACTATTCTTAAACATAAAGACCTAATTGGTTCAACTGCTTCTGCTGTGGGAAATGTAGCAGGTGCTGTAAAGAGTATAAAAAATGCTCAGAAAGAATCTCATAAATTACAAGCAATAAAAGAAATTAAGAAAGGTAAAACTCAGTTGTCCCCCCAAGAACGACAGAAAATAATTCAAATACTTGGATCAGGGTTTCAAAAGTTTTAACATCTTTTTTCCTAAATAAATACAAGTATGGAAGCAATTGATAGTATCTATGATTTGGATGATACTATTATTATCTCAAACTCCACTAAAAAAGAAGATTACTTCAAGGTAAATGCAATAACTGGAACAGACTGGAATACAAATGGTACAAAAAGTTTTGAAATAAATAATCAACAAACCTATTTGAATCTCTCCGAAAGTTTCTTGTTGTGTAAATTTAAATTCACTAAGGCTGGGAATAACACAAACGCTACACTTGTAAATGATTTCTTCTGGAAAATGTTTGATAGTGTGCGATTGTATATTGGAACACAAGAAGTTGAAGCGGTTGATTATGTCTCTGCTGTATCTGAAATGATGAAATTTACACTCTATACATTCAGTGATAGAATGGGAAAGGGGTCTGTCGAAGGTTTTATTCCTGATATGTCAACGGGAACAAACACAGACCCTGGATATATTCAAAGGAAAGGAATGTATAATGATGATACAAAAGCAGAAAATAGTTTTACTGTGGCAGTTCCTCTTAAAGGTATATTTGGATTTTGTGATTATGATAAAGTTCTGTATGGTCTTAAAATTAGATTTCAACTACAAAGGAATGATAATGAAAATAGATTGCTTTTTGGTGTTGGTAATGCTTTTGGTGATCAGAATAAATTTGTAATTGAGGAGATGAGTTGGTATATCAGTGAATATACTCCTAATCTTAAAACAGAAGAGATGTTGAATCGAAGACTTAACTCAAAGAGACCACTCAGTGTATCATACCTCAAAAGAAGATGTCAACACGTTAAACTCAATCAAACTACTTACACGTGGAATTTGGGTGTTCTGGAAGGAAAGCCACGATATCTGTGGATGATTTTTAAAAAGCCAGATGGTGATACTGCGACTGATAAGAATAATGCATTGAGTGATAATGCTAAGGTGAAACAACTTCGCGTTTCTCTAGATGGAACATTTTATCCACGAGATAGATTGGAAATTAATTGGGAAAAAAATGATTTTGCTGAAGCATACAAGTCTTACCAAAAGGTGTGTGAAAGTAATGGAAATAAAGAACCTATTTTGGATATGACAGCATTTAAAAGTTTGTATACAATCTATACGTTTGACCTGAGCGCTCAAAAAGAAACTATAAAGTCTAATCGAGTGGATACTTCCCTATACATTGAAAGAGGAGAGAGTGAAGAAGTTGATACATATTGTTTGCTTTTGGAAGAAACAGAATTGCAGATTAATACAGATAATGGTGTGATGATTAGTCTCACATAATTTTTTTGTTAAATAAATGAGTGGCAAAGTACCAACTGGGGTATATGTTAATCAAATCAATCTTCATAAACTATCATCTTGTGTTCAAAATCAAAAGCCTTGTACGATTAACGTTAATACAATTCAGAGAAAAGGAGCAGTAAGAATTGATGTTTTGCTCACAAGAGAACAGGTTAAAATCTTGAATGACACTGGCTCACTTAAAATTAAAATGACAAAACCAATGTTGAAAAAATATTCAATAAGAGAGACGAGTGGAGGATTTCTCCCATTTCTAATTCCTTTATTTGCTGGTTTAAGTGCGGTTGGAGCATTGACGGGTGGTATTTCAACAGCGGTCAAAACTGCCAACGAAAGGAAGGCTCAACTCCAGGCTCAAAAAGAATTGGAAAGACATAACAAAGAGTTGGAGAAACAAATTAGTGGAAGTGGTGTAATTGTAGATTTTGCTGAAAAACTTGAAGGTCTGCCTGATAAAGCGAGATTGTTAGTTGGAGATATGCTTTCTTCTATAGCACAAGCAGGTGTAAAATTAACGAAAAGAGGTAATGGATTATATCTTTCTAATAAATAAATGAGCATTGATGAGTGGTTGAAAGAATTTGGAAAGAATACAACATCAAATTTACAACTTGACAAATATTGTAAGAAATTAAAAATTCATAATGTGGTTATTTGTATGAGAGATGAATTAACAAATGTGTCGAAACATACAAAGAATATTATTATGAACTTAGAAGATAATGATGGGAACGGTTCTCATTGGGTTTGTATTTTTAATAGTCAAGACAAATATTATTTTGATAGTTTTGGTCTTCCACCACCTGTTGAAGTCATAAAATTCTTACAGAATGGTGTTTATCAAACATTTCAAGTCCAAGAATTAAATTCCAAGTGTTGTGGTCAATTATGTCTATATGTGTTATTTCAACTCAACAAAAATAAAAAATTTTATGATATTATTTTTAATCTAATATAAATGACTTATGTTGGTAAAGATGGTTCTATCTTTGGTGTATCTCAAGAACTGGATATTGATTTATCAAATTATTACACAAAGGCACAGGCTGAACGATATAAATATAATATAAACAAAAATATTAACATGAAAAATGCTTATAAATTAAAAAATTATCCAAGCCCGACTGACGCGAATGACTTGGTGAGATTAAGCGATTTATCACAATATATATACTTAAATAAAACGGCTGTGTATTCTAAAGATACAGAAGTGTTGATATTATCTCCAGGTCATACAGAATTCACAGTTCGAATTAAAATAAATTTTTATAAAGAAGGGCGTATCGTTTGTATGAGAATAGAACAATGGGGGTATGATATGAATGATTTAGGGTATAATTGGTCATTTAAAATTAACCTCGAAGACCTGGAACAATTAAATAGGTCTCGTAAGGAAGAATATTATCCACTTGGTATCGAGAATGAGTTTTGTGGAGCCACGATTAGTAAACAACAAATAAAAGAATTTAATAAGGGTAAATATAATAATGGTTTTGCCCTTGTTTATCTCATGAAAACAGAAAAAACAGGATTATATATAATAAGTAAGGAAATACAAAATGATTTAACTATGGGAAGATGGGGAGGTGTTTCGTGCCATAATATTATTCTAACATATATTTCTAATACATAAATGACAGCAAGAAGGCTTCAAGAAAATTATCATTTCTGTGTTCAAGCATACCTTCAAGAAAAGGGTATTCGGTATTTTAATAAATATGTTCTACAACATAAGAATGAGGTATTTTCAATAAAAGATTGGCATTATGCTGATGTTGATAAACCAACAACTTTAGATTTAATTAGAATGTTAAATAATGAAAAAATTATAAGGTTAAGAAAAGGTAAGGCTCTTTTAGAAATTCAAAAGAAATTTTATTGGTATCCTGTTGTAAAAAATTATTTTGGATACAGGAATAACAAGAAATCCTGATGAATATATGTATAATATTCTATGGGGTGTAAACGATTCAAGTATAGTAAGGGATGAGGAAGGAGTTGAAGAAGAGAGGGAAGAGGAGGAAAAGGAGGAGGAGGAGAGAGAGAAGGAGGAAAGAGAGAAGAGAGAGAGGGAGGAAAGAGAGAGAATGAATAAATATCAAAATATGGAAACCAGTGAGATTCAAAAAAGAATAGAGGTATTAAAGAAATTAACTTATCTCACCAGGGAGGAATACAAAGAATTAAAAAGTCTATTTGCAATACTTTCGACAAGACTATCGACATCGAGAAGACATGTATTTTAATTCAAGTTTTTTCTTAAATAAATGGAGGAGAGAGTGAAGGCATTTCTAAGGATTCTTTATGTTTTAAAAATTAAGATTCAAATGTGCATGTTGGAAACTAAAAAGGTTTTTGCACTCTGCAGAAATTTTTCTCATAAATAAATGAGTTATTGTCTCAAATGTAAAAAGAAAACTAATACTAAAAATATTTCATATATTAAAAGTAAAAATAACAGGGTTATACAAAAAGGTATATGTTCGGTGTGTGGTTCAAAAAAATCAATTTATCTCCAAACACAAACTCGGAGGAGATATACAAAAGTTTTTATCAGGAAGTAAATTTACAACTACTGGAATACCAGGGGAATTACATCTTCCAGGGTATTCTTTCTGTGGTCCAGGCACAAACTTGGATAAAAGATTAGATGAGGCAGACAATCCTAAATCCTGGAGTAAACCAATCAATAGAGTTGATGAAGTGTGCATGAGACACGATATTGATTATGGGAATACCACAACGTTGGAAGAAAAGCATGAAGCCGATAGAGAAATGTTATATAATTTGTCTCTGATACAAAATCCAACCTTGAGAGAAAAAGTTGATAGGTTCATCGTGAAGAAGATGATTAGTGCTAAATTGAAACTTGGACTTGGAAATTCAAAAACTTATAGGCTCTAATGATGCCATTAAGACTGAAGAGCAATTAGCTGATGAATTACATAAACCAATATTCACAAAGTTTCAGAGAAGGAAAGTTTATTCCAAGGAAGTTGATTATATCTGGTCTGCTGATTTGATTGAACTCAATAATGATAAGGGGTACAAGTATGCTTTAACCGTTATTGATTTGAGGAGTAGATATGCGTGGGTTGTCCCTTTAAAAAACAAAACAGGTAATACTCTTATGTTAGCTTTTCAACAGATATTTAATAAAAGTAAGAGAAAACCTAAGAAATTGTGGACTGATGAGGGTAGAGAGTTTTATAACAAGACATTTATGAATTTTCTAAAAAATAACAGTATTACATTATACAGTACCTTTAATGAAGGGAAGGCAGTTGTTGTTGAACGTTTTAATCGTACCTTAAAAGAGAGACTATATAAAAAATTCACACAACTCGGTTCACAACAATGGTCATCTTTTATTCAGGATATTGTGGATAAGTATAATGACACGATTCACACGTCAACGAATATGAAGCCATCAGAAACATTTACAAAATTAAAATATGAAAAAGAGATTAATGTCAGAAAACCTAAGTTCAAAGTTGGTGATATCGTAAGAATATATAGGTGGAAATCTCATTTTGAAAAGGGTTTTACTGAACGATGGACGAAAGAACTTTTTAAAATTGTTGATGTAATAGATACAGTTCCTTGGACTTATAAAATATATGATTTGGAAGGGGAAGAGATTTTAGGTTCATTTTATTCACAGGAATTACAAAAGACAAAACTAAGCAGATAATACACCTTTGTGGACACTCGAGGGCCAAGTCCGAGGTGTATAACAGTATATAATGTGTGTCAAGGGGGACGTTCTTAGATCTGTGAACCCCAAACACAGAATCCTCAACTGAATAGTCAAGGTTTAACTTTTGTTTGTGTGTGTGTGTGTAATGGGAGCAATAGGTTGGCGCTTCACTCCCTCCTACTATACACCGTTGTGGACACTCGAGGGCCAAGTCCGAGGTGTATAACAGTATATAATGTGTGTCAAGGGGGACGTTCTTAGATCTGTGAACCCCAAACACAGAATCCTCAACTGAATAGTCAAGGCTTAACTTTTGTTTGTTGATGTGTATGTGTGTGTGTGTGTGTCCCAACCCTCACATTCAAAATCTCAACCCCAACCCTCACATTCAAAATCTCAACCCCAACTCAATCCTCGCCCAACACAATGTCTTTTTCAAAATGAGATTTCCACCTATATATATATATATTTTTACGTTTTTTTTTTTTCTTCTTCCAATTCTGTCTTTTAAGGCTTTCAGGTTTGATGACGTAGAAAGAGGGAGTAAGCCTGCACTTTCTTCCCAGAACTTTCTTGATCTTGCTCCCATCAAGCACCATCCGACAAAGAACTACATCGATAGGTTTAGATCCCAAAGAGTGATAGCAACTCCAAAAGTCTCCAAAATATAAATAAATAAAATAATAATAATAATAAATAAATAAATAAATAAATAAAAGCCCCCAAAAAAGTTTCAAGTGTCCAACATAAACCCAACTTTCCAAGTCTTCAAGGTATAACCACATTCCCGTTGAGTTTCCAAGATATGTATCACATTGTGAGTTATCAATCCAGAACCCACATTTCAAGTATTCAAAGTAAAACCAACTTACAAAGTCTCTTAAGGATAACTCATTTACTGATTTTTTCAAAATTTGTGAGTCTCCAAGGTAGGCCCCATATTTAGAACCATCTTGGCAGAACCCTTTTCCTGAGTCTCCAAGGTAGTTATTTAAACCATCAAGGCAGAACTCATTTACTGATTTTTTCAAAATTTGTGAGTCTCCAAGGTAGGCCCCATATTTAGAACCATCTTGGCAGAACCCTTTTCCTGAGTCTCCAAGGTAGTTATTTAAACCATCAAGGCAGAACTCATTTACTGATTTTTTCAAAATTTGTGAGTCTCCAAGGTAGGCCCCATATTTAGAACCATCTTGGCAAAACCCTTTTCCTGAGTCTCCAAGGTAGTTATTTAAACCATCAAGGCAGAACTCATTTACTGATTTTTTCAAAATTTGTGAGTCTCCAAGGTAGGCCCCATATTTAGAACCATCTTGGCAAAACCCTTTTCCTGAGTCTCCAAGGTAGTTATTTAAACCATCAAGGCAGAACTCATTTACTGATTTTTTCAAAATTTGTGAGTCTCCAAGGTAAAACTTGTATTCTGGCTCATCAAGGTATAACTTGTTCAGTGGGTATTGTCTTGATAACTCACAATGAGTACTATTGCTGTAAAACTCTTTTTCAGGATT
>NC_140968.1:25907761-25972761 GCF_056783735.1 Eptatretus burgeri | reverse complement strand
TTGATCACCGACCAACCAGTTAGAATTCCGGCTCTCACAGACCTGTTAGTTTTGGCTTTAAGAAGCCCTCCCATTCTCCACTCATTACCTGTATTAACCACACCTGTTTGAACTCGTTACCTTCGCAAACTTTGTTGCGAAGGTTATGTTTTTATCGCTCTGTATTCATTTATTTATTTGTGAATATGTGTGTTTGTTTGTTTGTTTGTTATTCGCATAACTCAAAGTATTGAACTGAATCGCAGCAAATTTGGTGGGATGATTGGTTATTATCCAAGGACCATTTGATTAGATTTTGGGAGCGATCGGGTCAAGGTCAAGGTCATGAAAAGGTCAAATCGTCTTTTTACCATTGCGAGGTCAATTTGTATCTAATTTGCATGCAACTAATGCCAAGATGTTCAGAATTCAATGCCCCATCTTGTGATATACGATATGACATAGGAAATTTAATGTTTTTAAACCATCATAACACATATGAGATGGCAGATGTGGTATGGGATTAAATACCCTCACAATCAACGGTTTCTGAGGGGGGGGGCAAAATGTAGCATTGGCGAAGGTATGCGCTCTACTGAGTGCCCATTCTAGTTATGTGCATAAAAGACAGCTGTCCACACTCAATCAATCAGACTCCATCCTCTCCACAATGGGCAAGACCAGAGAGCTGTCTAAGGACATCAGGGACAAAATTGTGGACTTCCACAAGGCTGGGATGGGCTACAGGACAATAGGCAGGCAGCTTGGTGAGAAGGCAACAACTGTTGGCACAATTATTAGAAAATGGAAGAAGTTCAAGAGAACAGTCAATCTCCCTCGGTCTGGGGCTCCATGCAAGATCTCACCTCGTGGAGCCTCACTGGTCATGAGAAAGGTGAGGGATCAGCCCAGAACTACACGGCAGGACCTGGTCAATGACCTGAAGAGAGCTGGGACCACAGTAGCAAAGAAAACCATAACAAATTACGCCGTCATGGAGTAAAATCCTGCAGCGCACGCAAGGTCCCTCTGATCAAGCCAGTGCATGTCCAGGCCTGTCTGAAGTTTGCCAATGACCATCTGGATGATCCAGAGGAGGAATGGGAGAAGGTCATGTGGTCTGATGAGACCAAGATAGAGCTTTTTGGTTTAAACTCCACTCGCCGTGTTTGGAGGAAGAAGAAGAATGAGTACAACCCCAAGAACACCATCCCAACCATGAAGCATGGAGGTGGAAACATCATTCTTTGGGGATGCTTTTCTGCAAAGGGGACAGGATGACTGCACCGTATTGAGGGGAGGATGGATGGGGCTATGTATCGTGAGATCTTGGCCAACAACCTCCTTCCCTCAACAAGAGCATTGAAGATGGGGTGTGGCTGGGTCTTCCAGCATGACAACGACCTGAAACACACAGCCAGGGAAACTAAGGAGTGGCTCCGTCAGAAGCATCTCAAGGTCCTGGAGTGGCCTAGCCAGTCTCCAGACCTGAACCCAATAGAAAATCTTTGGAGGGAGCTGAAAGTCTGTGTTGGCCAGCGACAGCCCCAAAACCTGAAGGATCTGGAGAAGATCTGTATGGAGGAGTGAGCCAAAATCCCTGCTGCAGTCTGTGCAAACCTGGTTAAGAACTTTAGGAAACGTCTGATCTCTGTACCAAAAATTAAGTTCTGTTTTTCTGATGTATCAAATACGTATTTCATGCAATAAAATGCAAATTAATTATTTAAAAATCATACAATGTGATTTTCAGGATTTTTGTTTTAGATTCCGTCTTTCACAGTTGAAGTGTACCTATGATAAAAATTACAGACCTCTACGTGCTTTGTAAGTGGGAAAACCTGCAAAATCGGCAGTGTATCAAATACTTGTTCTCCCCACTGTATATATATATATATATATATATATATATATATATATATATATATATATATATATATATATATATATATATATATATATATATATATATATATATATATATACATACATAAACACACACACACAAAATATGTATTTGCTTTCTTCTCAGAAACTACACACACAATTCCGATGAAACCTGACCACAACCTTCATCACCTGTGATGTACCGTCCTTTGTTCATGGCATTAAAGAATTGGGGTCTAAGGGGGTCTACAGGGGGTGTTCCCTAAAAAATAGGTATTTACTTTCTTCTCCAAAACTACACACACAAATTTGATGAAACTTGATCACAACCTTCATCACCCGTGATGTACCAAAGTTTGTTCACGTCATAAAAAAAAATTGGGGCCATAACATCGGTTCATTGGTACATTTTGCTGATTCCATCCCATGTTGACTTCCTCCTCTGTTTCATTATTCGACCAAGTGAGCGCCCAGGGGTAATGCCCCTATTTTTATAACTATGCTTTGATCTTAGCAATTGCATATTCCTATGGTATTTTGGGGTTTTGCAAGCTTGAACTTTCTGTTCAACATCAAACACTGGCAAAATAAAAATAAACACAAAGACCATAGAAATATTGCTTTTTTTCCTTACAAGAGCAAGGCTCTTGGAAGAGCAAGGCAGAACTAGCAGTGGGACAAATATCAAGGGAATAAATCAACAGGAAAAGATGAGAGGGAGGAGGTGGGAAAATACTCAACAGGCAAGAAAGATGGTTCGGTTAGGAAAAGTTAATGGGGGTAATAATGATCATGGGTCAGAATTGAGGACAAGAGATGGTGGTGCACTGCTTGCTTGAAGCCCTGGAAGGAACAGTGGTTGGGGGGGACCTCTGGAAGGTGGTTCCATAGATGGGAGAAGTGAAAAGTTGAGCTGTGCAGTCAGCCAGGATTTTGGAAATTTAACCAGGAGGGGTTTAATGGAAGAACGTGTGCATCCTGAAGTTGCTGGGGAGAGTCTGAGGACTGAAAGAGCAGGAGAAATGTTGGAGAAGAGACAATTGAGATCAGAGAGATTACCGACCTGCCTGCAATGTGAGAGCAAAAGTCCTTGTGCTTCACCCTCATCACAAGAGATTTGAATAATTTTGAGAGAGTTCAATGCCGCATAATCCAGGAGAGACGGATGTGATGCTGAGGCGCCAGCCCATAGCAGAGAGCAGGACTCCAATGAACTACAAACAAAGGCATTGTAAACTTTGAGTAGCTCTGATTTCCAAGGAAAGACTTGGATCGACGGATGATGCCAGAGCTCCAGCTGGATTTGGAGGCCAACCCTGCTATGTGGTTGGCCCAGAAAAGGTCATGGCTGAAGGTGAAGCCTAGAAGTTCGATAGACTGAACTTCTTCCGGTGTATGATCAAGGAAATAGAGAGGTGGGTTAGTTTGATGATCATTCCGGAGTGACCGGGTGAGACTATGAGATTTTCCAGGTTTGAAGAAAGTTTTTGGTCCAAACATTTATCAGAATGGAGTCTAATCATTTACAGATTGGCAGAGAGTGATGTAGCTGCTGTCTGCCGGGCAGAGGAATGGTGGGTGTACTGTACAACACAATGTGGAGTCACCTGTAAAAAGGAAGAGAGGGTTTTCCAGAGCATCGGAGAGGTAATTAATAGAGATGGGGAACAAGACGAGGTCCAACAAACTCCCTTGGGGACCTCCAGCCTCCACCGGGAGACGGTTTCATTGATGGAAACACGTTGATTGCATGAGTGGAGGAAGTCAGAATTCGCTTCCCCGAAAATGGTTTAAATCTGACCTAGCGTGTTTATAAAATGTTGAATAATGCATGTAGATTAATACTTTATAGAGTTTGTTACCAATATGTACCCATCATCTTTTCTGGTCAACAAATGCATCAAAAAGCTGTTTAGACCAACAATTGACTGCATAGTATGATAAGGATTACTGACCCTATTAAAGAGCACATTGGAGGGAAGAAACTCTTGATTGTAGGCCATTAAGAATGATTGTTGGTGGACGTCAAAGATCCCATATTGTCTTAAGCAAAGTGCAGGTGATTGTCACCAGCACCGTGGTCTTGTGAGCTCTCCAAGTCTAATCCCCGACTTGGGACACTAGCATCCCCTCATTCACTATGCAACGATGGTCCATGGCAAAGGCTGAAGCATACATAGCAAGGATAAATAACAACACATACCTCCATCTCTACCCATCTACATACCTCCACCCACCTCCACCACTACCCATCCACCCACCTACCTACCTCCACCTACATCCACCCATCTACCTCTGCCCAACCACCTACATCCACACCTACTCACCACCTGCCTCCACCCCACTCATCCACCTCCACCCCAACCCATCCACACACTTCCAACCCCACCCATCCACTTACCTCTACCTCAACCCAGCTACAACTTACCCCCACCCATTAACCTGCCTACCTTCCTCCCTCCACCCCCTCCTCCTCAATTTAATTTGTTTTAATCTATCTGAGTGTTCCTTTGTGGACTTTCATTTATATTTGTAGTGTGTGTTCATGCCAATTCAATAATTTAGGTTTTGTTCAACTCACGAAGGCTGCTCTCTTAATACCTCCGCCACCGAAGGTGGGCTGAAGTTATGTTTTCACCCCTGTCTGTCTGTTTGTCTGTGAGCAGGATATCTCAAAGAGTTGTGGACGGATTCGGACGCAACTTGGTGGACAGGTTGGGTGTGTAACAAGGACGAATTGATTAGCTTTAGGTGAAGATCTGGATCCAGAAACTAGAATTTTAAAATATTTTAAGTGATTCTTCACTATTGAGAGATGGGGCCAAAATCGTTATATTGCACGATATTTCAAAACTCGGAGAATGAGTTTGTTAGGTGATGAGAACAAATCGATTTGATTCTGGTTCTGGTTCAGGTCCGGATCCAGGTACGGCCTATCAGTGGGATACAAAACGTAAACTGTTCAGCCTGGTGGAGGTATGCACTCTACTGAGTGCCGTTCTCGTTCTTTGTGCATTAATAACATTAGTGAGTACAGAGTTTCGTTCAGTGACAGCAAGATGTGAAGCTCCACTGTAGTTATCCAATGTAAGAGTGAATGCATAATGATTGAGATGTCCAATTTGTAGAATTGTAAATATCGGGGAAACCTTCTAGGAAAGGAAAACGATCATCACACAATGGTTCGTTGAAGTTTGATACTTTTTTCACTTTAATAACAAGTGAAAACTCGTTTTTCGACCCATTCTGACTTCACATCTGATTTAATAATCACTTACAAATTGTTACTTTTGGTAAAAACAACTATCGCTCGATATGGAATGAACTAACTAGTTACAATATTGTGTTCAGTTATGTTAAGACAAGTTGCTTCAGTGTGCTTTATAGAACAACCGATTGTAATGAAATATAACAGGTTCAAAGGTAGGTAACTAACAATCCACATTCTATGAGGATAACATTTTGGACAAATACATTTGCAATAGGCAGACAAAAAGAAGAAGAACAGAAAACACTTGATAAACACGACGATGGTTTCACCAGCAAGTGACAACGACAAATAAGACGTGTTTGTATGGGAGGCATGTTTATCTTATCAGAACAGGCACTGCTTGAGATACTGGTGCAGATAGTCTGTCTGATAGCACTTGGCGACTCGAGGTACTTCCCTCGCTTAAAGATTCCTAAAACCAGGACTTCGTACGGTTACCGGGCAGAACCTCCGGCAAACAAAGCTAACCCAACAGGGCCATGAACACCTATCATTAGAAGCCGATGGGCGATGCTAACAGTTAGTTGTACATCATTGGACGTTACATCACCACCATGAATCACGATGTTGCCTCGTTAGATAATCTCAACGCTTCTCTGTCATTTCTGATAATTACCTTCAAACTCACACGGCTTACCTCACACAAACTCCACATCTAACCACACAGCAGAGGCGGTGTGAAGATGGTACACATGTGCTCAACATGATAGTTTGAAGATGGTACACATGCGCTTTAACAAGATCATGTGTTTAAGATTGTCTAATTCCTGAAGGCATTGTGAAATGTTGGTAAAAGAGAAATAAGCTTCTTTAAAAAACAAAAACAAAACATAGGTCGACAGCCATTGAACAAAGGAAGAAGAGTGAAGTGGGCACACACCTGATTACAACCGTGAACACACCTCATTACAATGTTAAAACATTCTGATTACAAACTTAAGCACATATGGTTACAATCATAAACACACCTCATTACAACCGTAAGCACACCTGATTACAAAATGAAACATCTCGTTACAAACTTGAACACACCTGGTTACAAACATAAACACCTGATCACAACCATAAACAAACCTGATTGCAATCGTAAACACACCTCAACATGACCATGAACACACATGATCACAATCGTAAACACCCCCGATTACAACCTCAAACACATCTGGTTATAATCATAACCACACCTGATGATATCCTTGATACCCTTAAATCGCATCTGGTAACAACCTTAAACTCCTCTGATTACAATCTTAATCACATCTGGTAGCAATCATAAACACACCTCATTACAACCATACAAACAACTTATTAAAACCTGAAACACACCTTATTACAATCATAAACACACCTCATTATACAATTGTAAACACACCTGATTTCAACAGTAAACATACCTGGTTACATTCGTAAACACACTGGGTTTACAGCAATCGTAAACACACCTCATTACAACCTTAAACACATCCAATTACAAAATTAAACATCTGGTAACAACTGCAAACACACCTCATTATTACCGTAAACACACCTCATTACAACCATAAACACACATCATTACAACCATAAACACGCTTCAATAAAACCTTAAACACGCGTCATTACAACCTTAAACACCCCTCACTACAACCTTAAACACCCCTCACTACAACCTTAAACACCCCTCACTACAAACTTTAACACGCCTCATTACAACCTTAAACACACGTCATTACAACCTTAAACACACGTCATTACAACCTTAAACACACGTCATTACAACCTTAAACACCCCTCACTACAACCTTAAACATATCTATTTCAAAATGAAACAGGATTACAACCTTAACCACATCTAGTAACAACCGTAAACACACCTGGTTACAACCATAAACACACCTGATTACAACCTTAATCACACCTGATTACAACCATAATCATATGTCATTACAAAATTAAACACATCTGGTAACAACTAAACAACCTGAAACCAATCTGGTAACAATCGTAAATACACCTCATTACAACCTTAAACACACCTGATTGCAACCTTCGAGATTTTAAAAAACATGCATGGGGTGCCAAGCACTTTTATTTTTATGAAAACACCTGCTCCCTCCAGGAGCAGCCTGACAGCAGGGGTGGGATATTGGGGGATGTGGGGCAAATACATTTTGTACTGTGGCTTGTAATCCCCCCTCTCTCCAGCAGATGTCAGAAACCATGCGAACTGCGCCACATGACCAAGCGAGAAATTGTAAGTCGTCTCTTCCCCCCCACCGCGATGTCGGGGGGGGGGGATTTTTTGTGTGCCCATGAACTGTCGCTGGGTACCTTCAGCACATGTGCAGAATTTGGTGGAGATTGGCCCAGCGTTATTTTCTTTTCTATAATTATCAGACATACAACAACATACATAGAGAGAATTGCCTTATTTAATACTGTTACGAATTCTGGCCCGCCCGCGTGCGATCGGCCGCGTAACTCTAATCGCAACCGTATCGTCCACCGGATGGACAATTCAGTCGTGACCCTCTCGGAACAACGCCGGGAGCTAGTCACGGGTGGGTCTTTCGACCTCACCACAATCGTGCCAATCGGCCACCCGCGCAGGATAGGGTTGTTCGCCAAACTCGACCTACCTAAGTACCTGCGCGGGTAGTTAACCGAGCGATCGTACCTCGCCGCAGGTCAGCCGAGAACACGAACCGCTTAAGCGGTCCGTTCCGTGCTTCAGTGATAACTGAGCGGTGTTATCGCTGACCTCGACGGATGTGATTATTTTCCGGGTATTCAAACCCCTCCACTAATTATTCCTCGAAGTAAGGTGGAACTTTCAACGAAGGAAAGGACGCAACAACGGGATACAGTTCAACATGCACATTTATTACACTACACAAGTATTTACAACAATCATGCACGTATGTCCAGGCAAATAGAAGCAAAAGTAATACGACCGACTAAAGCAATGTACAAGCACTTAATCAGTTTTACTTGTCGGACTGGCGCCACAAACACACATACAAAAGCCCCAAAAAAAAGAAGAACCTCCCTTGTTGCGGCCGGTGAACCGTCTCCGGCACTCTCCGTGTCTGCTCTCGCAGGTCCACCTCAGGCCGCCTGCGGCGCCCTCTGTCCGCGTCTCCCACCAATAGGCCTCGCCGGGCCACGAGCGCGGGAACGAACGAGGAGGAAGGGAACGCGAGTTGGTTTGTGGATCAACCGTCACGAGGAGAGAGCATACGGGAGGACCAAAGAGATATCCAAGAGGAAGGAATGCATACACCAAGGGGCGAAGAAGAGAAGAGAAGAGAGCGCGCCCCACCCGTGTCTGTCCTTTATGGAGCGGGGCTCCGCCCTTCGTTCCGCCCCGTTTCGGGCTCCACCCCCCTTCTGGGAGCTTCCCAAAAAGGTGCGTTCCTCACCCCTGATTGCGTCACACCGCGCATCCACCAATCGGGAGTGAGCTGCCCCACCCCTCCCCTTCACACCAAGCACGGGGAAAAATGGCGGGAAAAAACCCCACAGGCTTCACAAGTGGTTTTGTTCTACCAATCCTTT
The DNA here is from genome assembly GCF_056783735.1 of Eptatretus burgeri. Lineage (NCBI taxonomy): Eukaryota > Metazoa > Chordata > Myxini > Myxiniformes > Myxinidae > Eptatretus > Eptatretus burgeri. The sequence continues at coordinate 25,964,087 of NC_140968.1, read as the reverse complement.
TCGGACGGTTTCCGTGGTGCGGAAACCGTCTTACCATGGTCCGCGGAGGATGGCGTTCGCAAGCGGGCGTAGTGGCGAAGATGGTGGTGATTGTTGTGGGGGTGGTTTGAGCGTGGTGGGCGTTGTGGCGTGGTTGGTGGCGGTTGTTGTTTGCGTGGAGGTTTGTGGCAATGGTGGCTCAAAATAACGATAGATAAAGAAAAACGGCTAACTAAAGCGTCGCAGCCCGAATGAAATTCACATATTCCCTCTAAACAACGGGTGTGGGCTAACTACACATGAACTTATCGATATATCTCACCTGAAGACCCTTTATGGTGTATTGCGAATTTCCACAACCGTAACAATACACATAGTTGGATAGGATAACATCATACGCTATAGCAGTGGTTCTTAAACTTTTTATCACCACGCCTCCTCTCGTAGATGGTCCTTGCCTCCATGCTCCCCCCCCCCTTTCACATCCTCAACCAAATGATTAAAAATTCCTCCTTAATTAAAAGGAAAAACTGAAAAAAAATGCGTGTTTTTAATATTTTTTATTGAACAAAGAATTCTGTATAAGCAACACTCACACACACAGCATATTTAATGAGATACTTGACATTGCTTCTTAGCTACCAGATGTTGAATGCATGGTCGAATGCCAGAGAGAGCACAACGCAAGTCCCCTTCAACGTTCAGCTTGTTTCTGTACTTGGTCTTGACAGCAACGAGCGTGGAAAATGCAGCTTCACAAAGATACGTTGATCCAAACATTGTCAGAATCCAAAGAGCTTGATGTGAGATCAAAGGGTAAACAGGAAGGTACATGACCTAGAACGTCTCTAGATCCAGTTTTTTGAAGTCTTCTTCAGCCAAGGAGTTGAACTTTAACTCAAGAAACTCCTCTTGCACTTAGTCTGAAATATCAGCTACTTCACATTGAAATGGGTTCCTAATGAAGTTCCAGTCTTCACGCTTCTCATCTATATCTGGAAAGTATCTGATGAATTCTGCTTTCAATTCATCAGATGAGTAATTATTTGTTTCTTTAACTCAGAATCAAGGTAACTGTGAATGAGAGCAGAATCCAAGTTAGCAAAACTGGCTGTATTTCCATCCTGAATTCGACATTTCCAGGGGTCGAGTTTGGCCATGAAGGCTCACATGACGTCATGGTGCATGATTATGTTGATGTTTTTCCCTTAGAGTTTGAGGTTGATGGCATTCAGCGCTTCAAAGATGTCCACCAAGTAAGCTAAAGAGAGCAAAAATCCTTCAGACTGGAACTTGTCATGGAGATCTGCTTTCTGCTGCGAATCTAGAAATGGTGCCACTTCTTCAAATGAAATATAAAATACAAATTTTAATATTAAATTTAAATAAATGTTAAATTTTAAAATTAATTTTAATACAGAAAATGGTAGGCCGAGTGGCAAATAGAAAACGAAAATTATTAAAGGCGATAATTTTTTTTTTATGTTCATCACGATATTATGCAAACATTTGTTAAGAGAATTCAAAAAATAATTAGTGAAATTCCTACTTTTTTCTCTGGGCTCACGCCCCCCCCCCCCCAGGTTAAGAGCCAATGTGCTGGAGTCACTGCAGCTGAGCTACAAACTACGAGTTATTAAAACATCAACTCTTAGCAGAGCCTCTTGGTATCTCAGGTACGAAAGAACACTCTACTTGGTTATTACCCCATCGTTACTGCAGCCATTGGACATCTCGTGAAAAGTTTTTCCACCATTCCAGTGAGTACATCTGTAGTTACCTCCACCACCTAAGCTGGAGGGAGGTTATGTATTCACCCGTTTGTCTGTTTGTTACTTGCAAAATCGAAGATTCGCACATATATTTGTTGGTCTGGTCTGTTATTCTGTCTGTCTGTCAATCGTCTACAGGTCACATTTTCACTCCGATCTTCACGAAACTTAACCACCTGGTAGAGGTAGTGACAAGCAGGAAGCCCATTGTTGAGGAAAATATGGCAAAAGGTCAAAGGTCAAGGTCACATGACATCAGTTTTCATCTGATTCACTTGATATATACTGTACTGTATATAAAACCAAAAAACACAGGTAGACGGTGAACCCTCGTGAAGCCTTGGAACATACCTTTTCGACATTTAGACCGTGAGAGCCCTGACACCTTTCAGACCCCTTCAACCCAATATATATATATATATATATATATATATATATATATATATATATATATATATATATATATATATATATATATGTATACACACACACACACACACACACACACACACACACACACACACACACACACACACGAGCAAATACAACCCGTGGTTTCGACGATAGGAATATTAAAGGGGGTGGAGAAGGAGGGAGGAGGGGGAGAGAAGGAGGGAGGAGGGGAGAGGAGGTGGAGGGAGGAGAGGGGGTGGGGGAGAGGAGAGGGAGAGGGGGTGGGGGGAGAGTAGAGGGAGAGGGGGTGGGGGGAGAGGAGAGGGAGAGGGGGTATATGGAGAGGAGGGAGGAGAGGGGCTGGGGAGGAGGAGGGAGGAGAGGGAGATGGGGTGGGGGAGAGGAGGGAGGAGAGGGGTGGGGGAAGAGGAGGGAGGAGAGGGGCTGGGAGAGAGGAGGAAGGAGAGGGGCTGGGGGGAGGAGGGAGGAGAGGGAGATGGGGTGGGGGAGAGGAGGGAGGAGAGGGGTGGGGGAGAGGAGAGGGAGGAGAGGGGGAGAGGGGTGGGGGAGAGGAGGGAGGAGAGGGGGTGGGGGAAAGGAGGGAGGAGAATGGTGAGAGGAGGGAGTACAGAGGGATGGAAGGGGGAGAGAGGAGGGAGGGAGGGGAGGAAGGAGGGAGAGAGGAGGGAGGGAGGGGAGGGAGAGAGGATGGAGGGGAGGTGGAGAGGGAGATGGGAGGTGAGAGGGAGAGAGCTGGGAGAGAGAGATAGTAGTGGGAGATGTGATGAAATGAATGGTAATTTACGATCTGAGGAAATAATTTTTCTGGTGGATCATTGATTATTAAAATTTGTAATCAAATGTAACAATATGTGTAGTGGATACAAATAGGTAACAGGCTTACCTGGGAGTTAAATCTCGGCATAGAACGTGTTCCAGGACTCGGGTTACCTCTGGCGGCAAAGTCTGAGTTGGGGAATAGAAGAGGGAGATAAAGTTTAGTTATGAATATTGTGGAAAGTGAAACTATGTAGAATTTTAAAAATATTAATCGATTTAATAAATGATCATTGTTCAAACATGGGTTTGAATCCCACTCCAGCTATAAACCTCCATCCTGGTGTTTCATGAGCGGGTGAATATAATCAATGTGAGTGCGTCCCTCGGATGGACGTTAAACGTGATTCTTGCCTGCTGGCCTTAGTTGGTGGATTTTAAAGATCTCACGGTGCCCTTCGCTAAGAGTGGGCGAGTTATCACCAGCACCCAGAACAGATCACAGATTCCTTCACCCTCAGTTGCGTATACTGTGTCAGAATGGCGACCCATCTCGGATTGTAATCCAAGCCAAGAAACTGCTTCAGTAGAACCAACCTTGATGATATGCCCGGTATTAGCTTAACGGTTAGGGTGGTGGGCTTGGGATCCTAGGATCCTGATTTCAAATTCCACTCGGCTGTTGAATTAATACCAGGTGGGGTTGACTCTCTGCCTGTCATCCTTCCAAGGTCAGCAAAGTGAGTGCCAGCTTGCTGGTATCCTGTGTCAGAGTGGCGACACATCCAGGATTGTGCCCAATAGCTAAGGAGACTGCTTAGGCAGCACCAACGCTCTGCGCAGAGAATGGTCTCAATGGATGGATGGATTGTCTGAGCAATGGGTTTTCCATTGTAAATATAAAGCAGCAGATTCAGATTTCATATTAAAAATTGATGGTTGAATAAAACTTCATTTGTGATGTCACTACTTATGCCTACAAAAGTGAGTGAATGATGATGAATGATAGGTGTGTGCAAAATGTATGAACCGAGGTGGTGAGCTAAAGTATGGAGCGCATGGCCTTCACTTTCCTGCTGGGTTCATATCTCGTGAGTGAAGTTAAGAGAAGAATACCAAGGCCTCGTCCTCGTGTGACCTGGTTGTCATTATTTCAAGCACACTGTTGTGCTTTGTATGAACAAGCTGCACCAGCTTTCGCACCGTGACTATCGTTGTCGAGGATTTTGATGCCACCTCGCTGTCGTCATAATAGCCCATAAATAGATATATAGACGTGATATTTTCGATCGGTTTTATTCTTCTTCTGCTCTTACTACCTGTAGTAAATTTGGGTACAAGCGGCTTAAAAAGAAATTCCATGAGCCAAAGTGTCCCCAAAATTAAGAAAAACGTTTTTTTCCCCCCCAAAAAATAATCACGTACCGTACTCAAACAATTCATTTCTATCTTCGTTGGGGACATTTTTGATCACACCACCTGTACTTGGCGACCTTTCGGAGACATCATAAGCGAATGAAGATGGTACAGTGTATGGGATATGAACAAGTAGCACAAACAGGTCAACTGCTGAAGTTCGAACCACGAATTAAAAGTTAAATGTTGATTGTTCATTAAATATAATTTGTATTAAATAACGTTGCGCTTCGTTGTTTGCATTAACATCAGCGCTGTGTCCATGTTGTGGGAAACACGTGCTTGGTTGGAATTCGTACAATAGCTGTGATGAGACAACAATCGATATAACTATATATACATACATACATTTTCTAGCGGGGTCTGCTTACACATCGTGTACAGGATGTTGTACACACACGCGCAATTATATATACTTACACATTGTGTAAGCATACGAACCACGTGCTTCCCCGTCGCCTCAGGTAGCTCACCTGCATTTGATTTTTCATTTACTTATTTTCATTTATTTATTTTCATTTATTTATATTTTCATTAATGGACGCTTTCTTCTGGTTCTGTGATTTTTTTTTCCCGGTGTATCGGCTTCGATGTCCGTCGGCACACAAAATTTCAGCTTTTACGTCACCGTGTGTTTGCGTGCGTACGTATGTGTGTCACCAGTCTTTAATATCACTCAGTCAGTGGTTCAAAAGAGCTAAGTATTTGACACACACACACACACACACACACACACACACACACACACACACACACACACACACACACACACACACACACACACACACACACACACACACACCGATGTTGATTTTTTTTTTAACACGAACACAGGGCTCAATGTTTCATGACGAGCAGAGTCGATGGGTGAACGGGCAGCGGACACCCGCGTCTAACAGAGCGGGCGAGCCGCCACGGCCCGGACACAGCCGCTCTGTGCCCCTCTCGGCACGGGCTCCATTACCCCCCGTCCGGTTACAATTAACGCATGTGTGCTCCTCTCTGTGCTGAACCGCACCACCGCGGGACTCGTTTTACGCTGCTGACCCGTCGGTGAAAGTAAATAAATCCGAACACGTGACGAGCGCGCTCTCGCGGCCGTCCCGAGCGAGGTGCGAGGCGCGAGGTGCGCCGTGGGATTTTCCTCACGCTCCGGACCGAAGCCGGTATATACTTTTTGGGTTGTTCTCGTTCTCTCGTGTCACACCCCTCCGCAGGTGTGCGTCAGTTCGTGAGATGTAATTACACCCCGTGGGCCGTGACGTAGTTTGTTTATGGCTCGTTTCAATCCGCCGGTCATCTTCTCTCCCAACGTAAAACTACAATAACCTCCCCCTGTCCCCCCTCGGCGATCTGTTCTGGGACGTGAAGCACACCGTGTTACTGACTGCGCGGAGCCCCCACAGCGGTGTGTCACGTTCGCGTGTTTTTCGCATACTTCTTCACTGTGGGAGTGATCGGCTCACACGGAGCGGGTTTTCACTTATTCTTTAAAATACAAAAAAAAATATATATATATATATATATATATATATATATATATATATATAAAAATCATTCCTCGCATCAAGCACGATCGACGTTAACTCGACAAATCAAATGTCCATTTCCCGAAATCCGGCTGGCCGAGCAAACGGCGCTCTGGTTATACACCGCTTATTCATTCGCCGCCTTTAGAGGCGAACAGGTTGAGGTTGATTCACGACCATTTGAACTGAACATGACGGTAGTCGGAAGGATTAAAAGGAGGGAAATGCATTGTTTGTTTATATTTTTTTTATACACAAATCGAGGCTCATGGAAGAGCAGCAGAATGACTGAACGGTGATGTTTGTTTAACGTCGCAGTGTCAGGAGTCCTCACACGAGCGAGGACGGATAAATGGGGTTAGGAAGGAACATACACAGACAGGACAAGAGAACCAGGTGTGCTGTGTAATTATACCGTGCAAAGGTAAAACTCATCAACGGTAAAGGTGTAACATTGTAGGTGCACAGGAGACGAGAGGCCATCAGTGGGATCCAGTACAGGAATAGGAGGATCACATTACATGACACGGTGATGGCTGATTGACCATTTTTAAGGGTCACCCACCTCCACCCTCCACAACACTGCGCAATGAGAACAATTATGATCATTTCTTGTAGTGTACGAGACGACGTGCGAACTCCTTCCTCCACGAGCTTTGGACACTGAACAAGGACAATGAGAAACAGGACACGAAACGTCACACGGACGGAACAACAAGATGGAGCGCGGTGGGTGTCCTGCACGTGCTGCCATTCTTCTTCTGCTCGTTCTCTTCGTCTTCTTCTTCTTCTTCTGCTCGTTCTCTTCGTCTTCTTCTTCTTCTTCTGCTCGTTCTCTTCGTCTTCTTCTTCTTCTGCTCGTTCTCTTCGTCTTCTTCCTCTTCCTCTGCTCGTTCTCTTCGTCTTCTTCCTCTTCTTCTTCTGGTCGTTTCTCTTCGTCTTCTTCTTCTTCTGATTCGTTCTCTTCGTCTTCTTCGTATTCTTCCTCTTCTTCTTCTTGCGGTCGGTTTGGGGGAAGCTTGGCCCGAGTCTTCACGAACCGGCTGGCGAGGACTGACGTTCAACTCTGGCCAGAGCAGGAATTTGTAACTTGTTTGTAGTGCCGGCGATAGCTCGCCGACTCTTGACGAAGGACACCGCGTAAGACCTTTAAAGTCCACCAACTAATGTTGGCAGACAGGACGTCAGTTTGACGTTCGAATCCCAGGGACGGCACACGCATTGATGGATCGCCCTACTTGTGAAACACCGGGATGGCAGTTTATAGCTGAGTCGGGATTCGATCCCGGGCTAGACAGGTGGAGAGACGAGTTGTGTGCATACCTCTACATCGAGGCCATTCTGTCAGCCCCGTGTACGGGTCAACATTGGTACTTCATTTTTAGCTTAATTGGTCATAGAAAATATGCCAAATGTTACATTATACATTGTCACGTGGTCACGTCACGTGGATAATAAACTAACTCCATGACACAAACGCGAATTGTGTGTGTGTGTGTGTGTGTGTGTGTGTGTGTGTGTGTGTGTGTGTGTGTGTGTGTGTGTGTGTGTGTGTGTGTGTGTGTGTGTGTGTGTGTGTGTGTGCGCCCACTGCCTTCATACACAGGTGTTTCATACGCTCCTAAACAAATGGTGACCTTACTGTGTGATTAACAATGTATTTAAGGACACACAAGGATTAATTGTGGATCATGGTTTATTCCATAAAGTGTTTAACTAATCATAGCAGTGACTCAGCAACTCCAAACGTTCAATGAGCTCAATCACGAGAGCATTTGCTGTGATACTTGTCAAATGGTGTTCGACCTGAGTCCTGAATGTCACGTGTACCCTACTTTACAACTGTGCTCGATATGTGTAACTGGGATGCCACTTCGTGGGTTAATAATGTTTGTCTTTTCACTGTACATGGAGTCATCAAAATACAATGACTAAACCATTCAGACGGCCTTGTAGCCTTTAATTGTCAGACGTCATCTGGTTTAAGCCAAATATTCCCAACACCATAGTGTGTAGGTATCGTACCTGCACACTCACCTTTGAACTCTCCAGTTTGGATTCCATTCCAGGTCTAACTGTAAACTGTCCGAGTGGTGCTTTCCAGTCAGGACGTTGCATCACAGGGTGTGCTGTCCCTCCGACGTGCCGGTGACGCATCTTTTTTGCATTACTGCATTAGTTGGTTGATGTTAAAGATCTCTGGTGTCTTTTGACAAAGAATGGCAAATTATCCTGCTGTGGGAGAGGACAAATTCCAAATTCCTCCTCAAATGCCAAATTCCCACCCACCCAAATGAGCTCCAGCGGGACATCAATCAGGCCCTTGGACGTCATGCCTGGGACATCAGGCCTGGGTCGTGAGGCCTGGGACGTCGGGCCTGGGTCATGAGGCCTGGATCGTCATGCCTGGGACGTCAGGCCTGAATCGTCATGCCTGGGACGTCATGCCTGGGACGTCACGCCTGGATCGTCATGCCTGGATCGTCAGGCCTGGATCGTCATGCCTGGGATGTCAGGCCTGGGTCCTCATGCCTGGGATGTCAGGCCTGGGTCCTCATGCCTGGGATGTCAGGCCTGGGTCCTCATGCCTGGGATGTCAGGCCTGGGTCATGAGGCCTGGATCGTCATGCCTGGGACATCAGGCCTGGATCGTCATGCCTGGGACGTCAGGCCTGGATCGTCATGCCTGGGACGTCAGGCCTGGGTCATCATGCCTGGATCGTCAGGCCTGGGTCGTCATGCCTGGGATGTCAGACCTGGGTCATCATGCCTGGGATGTCAGGCCTGGGTCGTCATGCCTGGGAAATCAGGCCTGGGACGTCAGGCCTGGATCGTCAGGCCTGGGACGTCAGGCCTGGGTCATCATGCCTGGATCGTCAGGCCTGGGTCGTCATGCCTGGGACATCAGGCCTGGATCGTCAGGTTTGGCTCGTTGGAGAGATGGTTTATAACCCTGGCGAAGCGGACACCCGCTATGAACTGCTGACCCCAACTTTAATGGGAAACGTCACAATGAGGAGAGATAGTGATTTGAACCCCACTGGATATATCAGTGGGTTATTCGGGAAGTGGTCTCATCGAGCCTTGTATAAATATACCAATCAATGGCCGACATTAATGAAGCTGTCATTTCTCCTCATCCTCCAATCTCCCTTAAATTTATTCATCGACTTCTATGTTGGGCCACAGACTTGCTGATCAAAATTTTGTCTGTTTACCTGTAGTTTAAGATGTTAATGTGGATCGTGCAGGTGATGTGGGGCAAGTTGCACGGTTTATACGATGCAGCTGTGCCGCACTCTTCTTACCTGTCGATTAACCGGTGAACACGGGGACAACAGATCTGATCTGACACGTGCAATATTGTTTCAAGAGTGCTGCTGCTAAAGACGTTTCTTGGCACGGGTTATACTGGGTGGTTTGCCATTGCCTTCCCAGCAATCAATCAAGCAAGGAATATGTAATTTGTTCAGGGTGTCGGAGATAACACCCTTCGTGAAGGACACCGTGCGGTGTTTGACGTCCACCAACTCGTGCCTGCCATACGTGTCCAACCACCTCAACGTCCATCTGAGCGACGGCGCACACGCCGATGCCTCGCCCTGCATGGGAAGCACCAAGATGGCGATTCATAGCTGGGTTTGGATTCGAACCTTAGCCACACAGCTCAAGGCCGGTTTTCCTTCCCCGATAATATCTTTAAAATTTCCCACCCACCTGGTGTTCGTTCAATGGAAGCTCGAACTCAAGAGTTTAAGATCTTATAAGCAACCCCCCTTAACCGTTGAACCAACGTACCAGGTAAAACGAAGTCATTGGATACCGATACTTGAATTGATCAAAGAGTTTCCTTTTTTTTTTTTTCATTTTCTAATCCATTGTCGTGTTGTGTTCCTCGCTGCATGTGCTGTGCTATTGTGCTCCCTTACGTGTAGTAAGCGCGACCCCTGACCACGGATTGTAGCACATGCGTGACAGCACGAAAACCCATTAGTCATTTTCAAAGAAGGACATCCTATATTTTGCATTCGCTGCGACTTGCAAATGATTGCAGAACAATGGAATGCTGAGCCTCAGACAATGCAGAAGAAAACATCGCATTTCAAAACGACAAGCCGGTAGGTGGCATGGGTGGTCGCTATATAATTGCATACTAGTCATACAGTTTTTGACGGATCGGGCTGAAAATTTTTGACAAAGAGGTTGATTATAGTGCGCATAAAAGCGCGGAAGGCGATTTTTGATTTTCGAAAAAAATATATAAATATTTTCCGGATTTTTTTCAAAAATTTCAAAGTCCCGTTGCGAGCCAACGGTGGCGTCCATAGCAACGGTGCTCAAAAGCATACAACTAGATCCTGGTATGAACCTACCAGTCAAGTTTCATCAAAATCGGTTGACTCCTCTGGCCTCCAGAGCTGTCCATTACATACAAACAGACAGACGGAAAACTTGAGAATAACGGTAGTCTAGCGACCACCCAACAGCGATACCTCCGCCAGGCGAAACAGCTTACGGTTTGTATCCCATCGATTGGCCGGATCCGGATTTGAACCAAAATCGAATCGGCTTGTTCTCGTCACCTACCCAACTCCTCCAGCAAATTTCGTCCGAATCCGTCCATCACTCTTTAAGATATCCTGCTGTCAAACGAGCAGATCGACAGGCAGGGGGTGAACCCATAACCTCTGGCCATCAGGTTCATTGTCCATATCACGTTCCTGTGATTGCTTGTGATCCCTCCCATAACACCTTTGGGATGACTTGCAAATGCCGCACAAACCGGATCCTGGGCCGTTTAAATTCCATAACATTTACCTGCATCGTTATGTTCACCCTTCTCACCTTTGATTGCCACCTTCGTTGTATGTACGAGTACGTGATTCGTACGTCTTCACTCGCTTGCTGCGATACATGGACAGGTTTTATTCAAGGGATTCAAAGGATTCAAAAAAAACACCTGCAGGGGTTGTACAATGTCTGAAGGAGAATCGTGAATCGCTGTCGCCCTCTCGTGGTCCGTGCACACAGACACCAGATCACTCAGGTGTGTGTGTACGTACCCACCTGTGAACTCACGTTTTTTGGCGTGAGAATCACGACTTTCTGTTGAAAGTCACGTTCTCGCTATGAATTCTCACACTTTTATAACAAAAAAAAATTCTCGCTACCAAAAAGTATTTCCAACGTTATTGCATTGCGACTGGTTTCACTGATGTTACATCCTTGAATAGCGACTTCAATCCCATTGCTTCACGTCGCGTCGTTCCGCACATCCTATACGAGAGACGGAGTACGATTTGTCAATGATCGAGGACCATCCTGATGAAATGAAATGTCTTGTTACTGGGGAATTTATTTTTCATGCCAAATCGCCGCAAAAATACTGGGAATTCATTCTTCTGCAAGAGACGTGAGAAAATGAGTGACATTGAGAGCGACTACGATTCAGATGGCCCTTCGACTTCGAAAAAACGGAAACTGATGAAATACCAAGGTGCTGCTAAATATGGCACGAAGTTCAGTTCTACCTGGACAAAAACATATCCGTGTATCATCGCCGATAAGACTTCCAAGCATCACTTCCGATGCACTGTTTGTGACCATAGTGTTTGTTGCGATCACCAGGGATTTCGAGACGTGAAACTGCACATGCAAAGACAATCTCGCAAGAAATTGGAGAAAATCAAATCTTCATCCGGATCCCTTTTACCTGCGTTCGCTGCTCAAACGAAAGTTAATCACAAGGTAAGTTAACTTTAATTTTAACATAATTATCGTATGGTGAAATTCGTGAAATCTAGAGTGAAAAATCGTGAAAAAAAAACGTTACCATCTGGAATTTTTTTTTTTACCAATCAAGATCTTGAATAGGATTTATCATTTATTAATAAATACCTGTTCAATGTTGATAATAACACCAGTCACTGATGTTTGAAAGAAGTTTATTTCTCTACAAGTGAATAAAAGGTTTTTTTTTTTTGTTTTTTTTTAGCACATCACATTGATTGCACTTGTATCATTTTACCACGTTGTTTTATTTGCATGACATGTTTGGTTTGTTGAATGTTGTTTCCTCGCTCTGTGGTGGTGGAAACTGATATCGAGTTAAATATATATATATATATATATATATATATATATATATATATATATATATATATATAGTTACAGATTTCAGAATCCGGTCTGATGAATGCATCCACACATCCAGGTCCTCAGACAGTTATTTCCTTCAATGCATGTCCAGGATAGACCCATCCCCATGTTTAGTGGGATTTTAAATGTAGTGCATTAATAAGGGTAAAGAATAGATAGGTAAATAGAAGAAAAAAGAATGGGAATCTTTTTTCTTTACGACAGACAGATTTATGCACATATTTCTTTCACAAGTGCCGATGCTCGCCTTTTTTTTTTCAGCAACGTTTTCACACATTTCTTTGGAGGACACCGTGACCCGCCCTTTTTCGAGAGCACGGGTTGTCATGGGAACGGTGCACAAGTGGGGCGGGTGGAGCTTGGGGGGACTCTGTGCCCACCGAGAGAGGCCGCCTATATAACAAAGCGCGCGAGCGGGAAGCGAGGAAACGAGCGAGTGAGCATCTGACCAGCGCCAACGAGACAATTTGTCAGTCAGTTCGTCCTTTCCAGTGCTTGAGCAAGCGAGCGTGTGGTGCGCGTGAGGGTGTGAGCAGCGCCGACAATGAGTGAGGCACGGGTCAGTCACCAACGAGTGAGGCGCGGGTCAGTCACCAATGAGTGAGGAACGGGTTAGTCACCAATGGACCATGTGGGTCACTGGACGTCACCAGTTTCGTGAAGTGTGAGGAGCTGCCCGTGTCACAGCACCAGGGTCTAAACCCACGACAGACAATCTGGGTGCCCCCCCACCACCAGACGTCGACTGGCATTAAAGGCTGTTCACGAGAGGGTGCATGGCAACGCTGGGTGCTGGCGATGGACAAGACACGCACACACACATTTCAGGACATTTTCACTTGACGGACGACTTCTCTCTGGTGAGCGAGACGACTCTTCTCCCCCCCCCCCCGAATGATCTGCTGGGTACCCTTGTCTGTGTTTCGTAGTAAGTCAACCCCTGATAAGCACCTGCTCTCTGTCTCTTTCCTGTCATTTTGATTGATTTTGCCTAATTAATTATTCATTTTGATTGCTTTGGAATTTATTCACTTATTTACCTCAGGAAATAAAAAGTTCTTTTTATTTATTTATTTCCTTATTAATAAATCATTTGTTGACTTCCAACCTGTCCGTGTTTGTCCTTTCCTTCCATTGGCCTCGCATTGTCCGACCCCAGATAGACTGGGAGGTAATTACCACCGATTTGACTAAAAATAGTCGGCACGCACCAGCGGTTAAAACGCTCGGCCGCCCCAATTAAAATCTAATCAAGACTAGCATAACCTGCGCTCTGCGTGACATGTTGGGGTGGGTGTGTTTGAGAAAGGAACTGATGCAGAGTATCAGTAATAATTTTACTTTAATGCAGTAAGTAGAATACGATTTCACTGTTTCAGAACCATTTTATTTTACTTTTTTTTTTGTACCATGCACCTCATATGGTCTTTGAGATAATGTAAACCGAATATCACGTTACTCGAGCGCAGAACAAAGTCGAAGATAGCGCGACACGAAACCACAAACTCGGAAATAATATATAAGATAAGATTGGTGCTTTGCTGAGGGCGCGCTCCCTGTTCAGGAAACCATGTGACCTCTAGTTAAACAGAATAATTAGACGGTGTACACTGGAACTCATGGTTAATTGGGTGGCATTCGTGATTCTAAAACAACCCACCGTACCACAACGTTAATTGTGAGCGGTGGCTCCAGGTCCGGCTCTTCCGAGGGCAACCGGGAATGAATCCCCCTGAGTGACAAACTGGTTTCTCTGTATCCGTAATCGAGATTATTGAAATTAAAGCAAAACAGGTAGAAACAGGTAGTAGAGAAAAGGAGGAGATTATTGAATACATGGACGTGTTATATTTACAGCGTGACAGAGTGCTCGAAGAACGGGAGGAGGTGAATATAATGAAGGTGAGTCATGGCGAGATCGGGCAGGTGCATGATGCGATTGGGTGTGTGTCGAGCTTGGGGGGAATGAAGGACCCGGGGTTTCTTGGGGTGCCCAATGTGCTGGAGTATGTGCGGAGTGCATGTGATATAACATGGATGAGTGGGACACGGATCAACCTGGACGGGTGTCGTGGTTAGTGTAGCGGACCGGAGGGCAGAGTGGCGAGCCTCCTGAGCGGGACAGAGTTGTATTGCAAACGGCGCCGGCTCCACGGGACTTTGCGTACGAGGTACGGGAGTATGTGCGGTCCGTGCTTTGCAAACCACCCAAGCACGGACGGTGGCACGATGTGTTAATGGTTTCAGGGGAGCCGGCGTTGAAACAATCTGTGCCGGGTACAATAACAGAGTGCGGACGGCTAAAATGGAAGCAAATTGGGGGATTGAACGAATTCGGAAAAAATATATTTCCCCGTGTGAGTCCGTGTACAGGGCCCGACATGCTGCGTGACGCGAGTGGTCATTACGAAGCGTGTGGCACGAATTGAACCGCCGATGTCACCGCCAGGCTCGTGGACGGAGCGAAGCTCACGGGGCAGGCCGTGTGCGGGTGACGTCAGCGGGAATCTCGCGGCATGAATGGCGGCTGTGTGAAACACGGCATTGCATGTGGGAAATTGCCCAAAAGCCAGTGCAAATATTTCATACGATTAACGGGGCGACGTTACACCCTCATGTATCGGCCAAAGCGAAGGGGCGAGTGCGCTGTCGACCACCGCCCTGGAGGTGCAAGGGCCGCCGAGCCTTGCCACGAGTACACGAAGCCCGGCCAGGATGTAGCGAACATCCTCGCCTGGGACAAAGGAGCATTAGTTAGGGGAAGGGTTTAGCGTTAGATAGACCGGCCTCATGGGGGCATGAGCAGTCCTCCATAGGGCCCGGTAACACGAGTTAGGGGAAATTTTGGTTAGAATTTAGAAATGGATTAAAGACATGGACGGACATGGAATGTGTAGTGGGGACGTAGATTAGCTACCTAGAGTTAAATGAAACGTGCATAAGAATAAGGGATGACGAAGGTGCATGAGTTCGGGGAAATTGGTTAGGTGATGTGTAAGTGGAAATGTGTTTGTGTGTGGTTGATGACATGAGTGTGAGGGCAGGGCAATGGCTCGTATGAGTGTGAGTAATAGAATGCATGGTGTGAAGGTTTGAATGGGGGGAGTGGATCCCACTCAAGGAAACCCGGGAATTAGTTTAAAGTTAGGTAGGGGAATAAGGTAAATTTACACATGGATGTCATTATGCAGTTGGTACCGATTGTGGAAAGTTAAAAAAAATTGTGTATAGGGTGCAGGAGATAATGGACCGGCTGGGGGGTGTGGCTTGTGAATGTATTGTTCGGATGAAGCAGGCACCCCGGGCGCTGGGGGCTCATCGGCCAGGTGAGGCCGTAGGTAGGTCCAGGGGGAATTAGTGTATTAGTGGACGCAGGTACCCGAGGAGAGGGGCCTGGTGTGCCAGTATAGTGTTCAGTGGGCCTGGGTGCCCGAGCAGCAGGACCCGGGGCGCCAAAATGCCAAGTGGGCATCGGGGGGGGGGGAGTGCCAGTGAGGGCATCCCCCATGTTCGGGTGAGGAGCAGGCAAGCTCGGAGGCAGCTCCAGCGTCTCGGGGGTGCTAATGGTGAGTATGCAGGTGGGCAGAGCTGCAAGTGGAGCCACACTACCCAGCCACAAAATTGTGCGATGGCACAGAAACAAAATTTGGTGGGTAAGGCCCAAAATTGTAAGAGCACAAACACGTAGGTGATGGGAATTTGGGTTTTTAGAACCCCATAGTTTAACAAAGGCCTCTTGGCATGGTATAACCCCGGGGACAGTTTAAAACTGTAACAATTTTAGCGTAGTTAGGATTGATGAAGATCCTTTCGCACCATCTACTGGCGGGATGATCGCCGGCTACTGGACTTGCCCTCCTGTCGGACTTGAGAATGAGACGTGTCACGATGTAAGTGTAAGATTGCATGTAGTTCTGCTCTTCCTTTCCATGGAACCTTGGGGAGATTGGGTACGGATTTGGCAATGGCGATAGTGGGATATAGGAGATGAGATGTAGTGACAAACTGTAAAAAGAGGGGGGCTGGGGCAGTGTATAATGTGAAAGATGGATGGGTGCGGATGAGTAGGGCCAACCTCGAGCTCTCTCTCCCGGCACCATCGCCACTGCCCCAGGTATGTGCACACCAGGGACCAGCTGACCATGTTGGTCAGATCTGGTGTTTAGCATTACCCGGTTTACCTTTTTTCTTTCTTTTCGTGGTGTTTGCTGTTTGCCTTGCTGTTTCGGTTTGTCTCGCCACTGCCCCAGGACCATCAAGGCTGTTCTGCATCAAGGCATCGCTTGCCTTGCTGGATCACCTGTTCTGCATCAAGGCAACACTTTTGAAGAAAAACAAAACAAAAAATGTTTACCTTGTTCAATCACCTGTTCTACATCAAGGCATCACTCACCTCACTTCACCATTTGCTCCGTGACCTGTGTTTCACCCCCCACCTGTTCTGTGCACTGCTACTCGCTGCAGCCTCATGCCAGGTGACACCGTTCCAGTTATCATGATGGTTTTGTTTGTTTTCTTTTGTTTGAACTGCATTTACTGCAGCAGCATGATACCAAACTTATGGACTGCCCCTTTGTTGCAGCCCCCTTTATATCAGCTTATAACAGCTTCCTACCAGCTTATACCAGCTCATAGCAGCTTCATACCAGGCTCATGCCACTTTGCTTCACCTTTGCCATGTATCACCATGACCATGAACTGCACAAACGCAGCTCAGTGGAGGAAGTGGCTCTGTTCTTGTTGCTGCTTCTTCTTGATCATTTTTTATTTCGAAGGCCACAATGTTTATGGCCTGTATGCCAGTCACTGGCCTGCCAGTTTGTTTTGTGAGGGGTACTGAAGAAGAGCATGAAGGTGGCAAGCAGTCAGCAGGTGTTCCTCCCCCCTCTCCACAATTTTTCTTCTGAATTTCTGCAGATTCTGGGTCAGAAATGGTATATAGTTGTATAGTTGTGTAGTTTATTAAAGTCCACCGGTTATGTGTTGTATGTAGTTTCAAAAATTCCGGCAATTTTGGTGGAGCATAAGGTTGTCTGTGTGAGTCAGTTAGGTAGTTCCCAACGCATCAGGTGGGACATATCCAGTTTAAATTGTCGCACACACTAAAGGGTAGAATTAAAACGCACGAGGTAGGGGGTAACTTCACCTGCATGTCACACGGTAGCACGAACTTTTAATTACAATGTTGTAATTTTTTAACCGGTCTCCAGCTGTTGGACGACTCCGGACGAGTCTGGGATAGGGAAAGGGGTAGTGTTACAGATTTCAGAATCCGGTCTGATGAATGCATCCACACATCCAGGTCCTCAGACAGTTATTTCCTTAAATGCATGTTCAGAATAGACCCATCCCCATGTTTAGTGGGATTTTAAATGTGGTGCATTGAGAAGGGTAAAGAATAGATCCCCTCTCTTATGGGAAGCTTTTTTTCTTTACGACAGACACATTTATGCACATATTTCTTTCACAAGCGCTGATGCTCGCCTTTTTTTTCAGCAACGTTTTCACACATTTCTTTCACGGACGCCGAGACCCACCCTTTTGAGAGCACAGGTTGTCATGGGAACGGTGTGCAAGTGGGACAGGGTGAGCTTGGGGGGACTCTGTGCCCGCAGAGAGGGGCCGCCTATATAAAAAAGCGCACGAGCAGGAAACGAGGAAGCGAGCGAGTGAGCGCCAACAACGAGACAATTTGTCAGTCAGTTTGTACTTTCCAGTGCTTGAGCAAGCAAGCGTGTGGTGCGTGTGTGGGTGTGAGCGGTGCCGACAACAAGTGAGGCACGGGTCGGTCACCAACGAGTGAGGCACGGGTCGGTCACCAACGGACCGTGTGGGTCACTGGACGTCACCAGTTTCGTGAAGGGTGAGGAGCTGCCCGTGCCGCAGCACCAGGGTCTAAACCCACGACAGACGATCTCGGTACCTCCTTCCCCCCAGACGTCGACTGGCGTTCAAAGCTGTTCGCAAGTGGGTGCACGGCAACGCTGGGTGCTGGCGACGGACAAGACACGCACACACACATTTCAGGACGTTTTCACTTGACAGATGACTTCCCTCTGATGAGCGAGACGATTCTTCTCCCCTCCCACCCCCTGAATGATCTGCTGGGTACCCTTGTCTGTGTTTAGTTGTAAGTAAGTCAACCCCCGATAAGCATCTGCTCTCTGTCTCTTTCCTTTCATTTTGATTGATTTTGCCTGTTTAATTATTCATTTCAATTGCTTTGGAATTTATTCACTTATTTACCTCAGGAAATAAAAAGTTCTTTTTATTTATTTATTTCCTTATTAATAAATCATTTGTTGAACTCCAACCTGTCCGTGTTTGTCCTTTCCTTCCATTGGTCTCACATTGTCCAAACCAAGATAGACTGGGAGGTAATTACCACAGATTTGACCAAAATATCTGGCACGCACCAGCGGTTAAAACGCTCGGCCGCTGTAATTAAGATCTAATCAAGATAAGATTGGTACTTTGCCGAGGGCGTGCTCCCGTTCAAGTAACCATGTGAGCTCTAGTTAAACGACATAATTATATGGTGGACACTGGAACTCGTGGTTAACTGGGTGGCGTTTGTGGTTCTAAAACAACCCACCGTACCACAACGTTAATTGTGAGCGGTGGGGCCAGGCCTGGCTCTTCCGAGGACAACTGGGGATTGATCCCCCTGAGTGATTATATATATATATATATATATGTATATGTATATATATATATATATATATATATGTATATATATATGTATATATATATATATATGTATATATATATGTATATATATATATATGTATGTATATATATATATATATATATATATATATATATATATATATATATATATATGAATATATATATATATATATGAATATATATATATATATATGAATATATGAATATATATATGAATATATATATATATATATATATATATATATATATATATATATATATATATATATATATATATATATATATGGATATGTATATATATATATATATATATATATATATATATATGTATATATATATATAAATATATATATATATATATATATATATATATATATATATATATATATATATATATATATATATATATATATATATATATATATATATATATATATATATATATATATATATATATGTATATATATATATATATATATATATATATATATATATATATATATATATATATATATATATATATATATATGTATATATATATATATATATATATATATATATATATATATATATATGTATGTATGTATATATATATATATGTATGTATATATATATATATGTATATATATATGTATATATATATATGTATATATATATATATATATATATATATATATATATGTATATATATATATGTATGTATATATATATATATGTATATTGTTGTGGTTACCAGATTCGCAAACCACCATTCAGGTCCCTTAGGTGAGGTATCTCGGTAAGTGCATGTGTAGTTAGGCCCAAACCCGTTGTCTAGTGGGAATACATGTCATTTATACGTGCTGCGACTCTTCAGGATAGCCGTTTTTCTTTTACTATCTTTATTTTGGACCAATCGCCACCATCACAACCACAACATCAACCACCGACCACAACCACCGCTTCACCACAACCGCCACGACCTTTACCGTCACAACTCGCCACCATCGCATCGCCGTCGTCTCGCGCCACTCATGGGCACCGATGCTGGACTCGTGTAGGGCGCACGTTGAACAGCGTGTACAAAATCACGGATTTTCTGCTTCAAAAACGGATCCAAAACGACACACGCCCACTTTTTGCCGTCCAATCGGTGAGCGAGGGGCGAATTGGCCCCGCCCCCAGGGCGATCGATATATGCAAATTTGTGGATCAAAAAGCCTTCACGCCCACTTTTTCTCGGGCCAATGGGGAGCGAGTTGAAAGGTCAAAGGGAGGGGGTAAAAGGCGAAGTTACGGGGGGATAAAAGGACGGTGTTCGTCAGTCAAAGAAGTCGTAAAAGTCGGAACGAGGGAGTCAGCAAAACAGGAACGAGTAGTAAAGGTCGGAACGAGGCGAAGGAGTCGGGACAGAGAGTCAAGACTTCGCGGGCGGTGGAGCTGCTCGTCGTGTGCGTTGGAGTCGGAACGGAGGGGACGAGCTGTGGAGAGGCGGCGAGTCGGACGAAGGGTGCTCGCGTCGTGCAAGGAGCTGCGCGCCCGAGGGAGGCCGGCAGCGCGACCTGGCCGAGGTGGAGACGCTCGTCGCACATAATAAAGATCCTCTATACCCCGAGCATCAGCAACCCCCTCCTGTTTCCCCCCGCGCTGAGATAGTGCGACCAAGGGGGCCCCGTTCCCACCCCCCTGCCAGGCACTGTCCACGAGGCCCGCGGGTTGCGGGGCCATCGCCGCTCCGCGTCTCATCACCAGACGGGTAGGCCCGACCAGGTCTCGGCCCCAGGCCTACCTCATTCTTGAGGTATTTCTTTTCCTTGGTTTTGGGTATGTGTTGTCGGCGCCGTCTGTGAAGTAGAATTGTATAAGTGTTGCCGTGTGCTCGGTAGGTAGTCGGAATTAGCTCTGCACTGTGTTTTCACTTTTATGTTTGCTTTTTGTGTAAATGGAATTGTGTTTTCTTTTTTGTGTGCATTTGGTGGAATTGTATTTGTGTGCTTTCCGTTCGTCGCGAATTAAATGTGCTTTATTGTTGAACTGTTTCCCGCTTCGCTTCGTCTTTTCCTCCATTGAATCCCCATCTTGCTTCACGTAAAGGGTTGGTAGTGGGCTGAGTACGCCCGATAATTAATCGAACCGTCGAGGTCGACGATAACACCGCTCGGTTATTCTGATAGTACGGAACGGGTCGCTTAAGTGGCCCGTGTCCGAAGTCGACCTGCGGCGAGGTGCGATCGCCCGGTCTACCCTCCGCGTGGGTACTTAGGTAGTTCGAATTTGGCGAGCAACCCTATCCCACGCGGGGGCTGATTGGCTCGATCGCGGTGAGACCGAAAGGTCCACCCGTGACTGGTTCCCGGCGTTAGTCCGAGAGGGTCACGACTGGATTGTCCGTCCGGTGGGCGACGCGCCGCGATTCGAGTTACGTGGCCGTCCGCACGCCGGCGGGCGCGAATCCGCAACACTGGTGTCAGAAGTGGGATACAAATCCATCGCCCTCCTCGCGGCACTGGTATTGGAGAGCGGGACAACAGGCTCTCCTGTCTCCAGCGAAATTCACGGGAATCGGTCCAGGGGTGAGAGAAGCGACCCCCGATTCCCTCCAAATTACGAGCGAGCGAAATTAACCCTTCACGAGAAGCAAGATGGCGTCTCAAGGCGAGCGGGAGCCGGGGGTATTAGAAATGTATATGTGTAATAATGTAGAGTCCATGGCCCAGGATGGAATCCCCGAGCAGGAAATGTTGATTGTGCAGGAACACGGACTCGCCCAACTGAACCCAGGGCCCGAGGTGGGTGCGGCAGCGGCCGCGGTGTATGACACCTTCCCCCCCCCTCTCCACCAAGACCCTTCCCCAACCCCTGCCGAAACGGCCCACTTGAGTGGATCCGACAAGGCCCAGCTATTCGCCATGCTGGCGGCAATGACAAATGAAATAAAAAACGAAATGAAAGGCATGAACGAAAAGACGAATGCGAAAATGATCGAAAAGATGGATACAAATACAAATGAAGTGAAAACGACGATGGATGCGAATACACAGCAAATAAACGGAATGGAAGCAAACATGAAAGAAGAAATGAAAGAGCTGCGGGGTGAGACGCAGAACATGGGCCGAAGCCTGCAGGCGGGCATGAAGGCCGTGAGCAGGGAACTTAAAATGGCGACTCCACGTGTCGGAACAAACGAGCTGGAAGGGGGTGCAACGGCTGACAGGCCCGCGGTGGAGGCGGGTGAAAAAATAATTCGTGGAACGTGTTGGGCGAGGGTCGTGACGATGACCGAAAGGGAAAAATTAAATGGGGAGACCAAAACGTGTGAGACGAGACACGAGGTGACGACAACAGAAATAATAGTTGAGACAAGGGAGGTAAAGGGTGAAGAGTTGGCAGAGACACGGGAGACAGAAAAAATAGAGGGAAGACTACACGATGAAGACGGGGTAAGTGACGCGCACGCATACACGGAGGTAGTGGAGGACAATGGGGGTGAGCTCGCGGAGCGTGTAGGGACCCGGTGCGAGCAGCGGGATGGCCTCCTCCAGGAACGAGGGGAGGGAGTATGCCCCCTTGAGGCGAGTCACGACCAGGTGAGTTCGGTCGTGTTTTGCGAGGTTGAGGGGACGAGTGCTGTGGACGGGTGCACGGAGAGCTTGGGGGGTATAGAGGCCCCGGAGACCCTTGTGGGGACACAAATCCCCAGTGTGGTTGTCCCTGTGTGTGTGGTGCAAGGTGTGAGTGCGTCCCCGTGTGTGGAAGCGACCCCGTGTGTGAGTGGTGTGGTAGCGATGGTGCCGGAGTGCGTGCTTCCCAGCACGCCGTGTGTGGATGAGGCACCGTGTGTGGAAGAGGCCGTGTGTGTGAGTGAAACGGCCAGTGTGAGTGAGGCACCGTGGGTGAGTGCCCCCGCGTGTGTGAGTGAGGCACGGAGTATGGATGAGGCACCGCGGGTGAGTGCCCCCGCGTGTATGAGTGAGGCACGGTGTGTGGATGAGGCACAGCGGTTGAGTGCCCTCGCGTGTGTGGGTGAGGCACCGCGGGTGAGTGCCCCCGCGCGAGTGAATGGAGCACCACGTGTGAGTAGTATGGTTTGTGTGAGTAGTGAGGCACGCGTGAGTGAACGGCCGTGTGCAAGGTCGCTGTGTGCCAGGGAGACCGTGTGTGTGAGAGAGCGGTATGAGAGGGAGATGTCGGTCGGCATGCGGGAGCACGCAGCCGCGTCTCCCCGTGTGAATGTGATTGAGTGGACTGTGTGCGTCGTGACACGCAGGTGTGCGTGGGTTGAATGGAGACGACGACGGCGACATGGGAGGAACGAAAGCCGGGTAGCGGCTGTAGTTGTTTCGAGGACCGTGCCGGGTTCACCCAGCAGTGAGCACGCGGTTCGTGCTGTGCAACGCACGAGACCGCCACGTGCTCGCTTGCGAGAGTGAAGTCCCGGTCCGGAAACGCACGCGGTGGATTTGCCGATCCCGCGGACGGACAAAGTTTAGGCAGGTAAATGGATTTGGACCGGACGGGTTCTCCACGCGATCGTGTGTGTTCAGCTCCAACGGGCAGGGCACATGTGTTCGCGTGGGGAACCCCTCGAGACGTGTGGCTTGTGTTTTTTTTATATGCGCACGGTGACGTCATGGCTGCACGTGTGGTTGGAATCCGGCAGGAGGGGTATCCCGGCCGATGGTACCGTCCAAGGAGGGACGAGGAACACGTGCAGCTGCATGACGTCACGGGCAGGTGTAAAGTGCGCGAGCGCGAGTTGCCGCGCTGGTGATGCGCATGGAAAAAAAAAAAAAAAAAAGCAAGCCTCACTTTCGGGTGTACAGGATTCCTGGGCAAGGGGTGAAAGACCCCCTTACCTGGGCACAGGATGGAAACTAGTTAGGGGGAAGGGTTAGCTTAGTTAGACCGACTTCATGGGGCAGGGGTAAGTCCTCATGGAGTCCGTGGAATGGATTAGTTAGAGGGATTGTAGCCAGATTTAGGTTGGGAAATAAAATGGGATATTTTGAAGACAGTGACAGACTTTGGATGTGTAGAGCGGACGTAGCTTAGCTACGTAGTGTTAAAAGGAACGTGCTATAGTTTAAGGGACGACGTGGGAGCACAAGTTAGTTAGGGGATGTAGTTAGGAGGATGGCAGAGTTCAGTGGTGTGTGTGTTGAAGAGTTGTTGGTGAGTGAATTGGAAGCGTGTACATGTTGAGTGAGGTGGAAGCATGTGCTTGGTGAGTGAGTGAGGCCAGCGGGTCTGTGTGAATGGAGCGAATGGGGAATGCATGGTGCGATGAGTGATTGGGGGGAGGAGTGACTCCCGCCAAGGACCCCGGGTCAGAGTAAAGTGAGTTAGCTGGGTTAGTCAAATTGAAAAATGGAGGTCGTTTTGTTGTTGGTGGGAAAGTAGGCTCGAGACCCATTTGGAGGTGCAGGAGCCCTGTTGACGGGCTTGGGAGCGTGGCTGCGAAAGGTGAGTATCGCTGAGCCGGTATCCCGGGCACCAGGCTAGTCGGCCGCGGCAGGCCAAGGGCCCATGGGGGGGCCGGGATAGAGTAGTGGGCACGGGTGCGCCTGCTTGGTGCGGGGGCCCGGGGCGCCACAGCCGCGTGGGCAGTGTTGTGGGCACGGGTGACCCTCGGAAAGGGGCCCGGGAGGCCGGCCTGCCACGTGTGCGTTTCAGGGGAGGTGCCATGGGGGGCACTCCCCGGTGTTAGGGAGCTGGTAGGCTCGGAGGCAGTGTAGTGCCCGGGGGTGCCATAGCGGGAGATTCGGCAGAGGGTCGTGCCTGCCAAAGGGAGCCACGTGTCCCAGCCAGGAGACCGTGTGAGGGCACGGAGAGAAAATTGGGGCGAGGCCCGAAATTGTAAGGACACCAACACAGGCGACGGGAATCTGGGTTGTTAGAACCAATAGTTTAAGCGAGAGGCGCGTGTTGAAAGCCCCGGGGTAGTTTAACAGTTAAATGGTTAGGGTAGATTAGGAGATGTACCCCTCCGCACCATCCATCCCCTCGCTGTCGTTGTGGGCCGCTGGACCCACTTTGGGTTAGATCGCCGAACTCTGGGGAGGCCATTCTGAGGCTTGAGTTGGGCCTCGACACAGGACGTTAGCCCTCCCTTATTCCCTCCGGGGAGGGAACGTAGGGGTTGGGAGTAGGCTAGGTGACAGGATAGGTTGGCCGAACAAGGACGATAAAGGGGGTTAGGGACGATTTATAGTGGGGAGTAAAAATAAAAACAACAAAAAATAAGTTGGGGCTAAATTGGGGTTTGACAAATTAAGGGAGTGGGTATGTACAGTGACAGGCAAAGGCGATAGGTTGGGAGGGAGACAGGTAGGTAGGTCCGAGCCCGCCTTCCAAGTGGCCAGCACCACCGCACTCCCTCCACCAACCTCCACTGAACGGCAAAGGCTGGCCAGCTTCATCTGCTGGCTGCGTTGCTGCGAGGCAGAGGCCGGCCAACTTCATCGGCAGCTGTTGTTTTGCTGCAAGGCCTGTGCCATCGGCTGGCCGTGTTTTGCTTCAAGGCCTGTGCCGGCCACTTCATCTGCAGCTGTGGTACTTCAAGGCCTGTGCCGGCCAGTTCATCTGCCGGCTGTGTTTGCCTGCAGCGGCCTTCTTCTGCGGGCTGTGTTTGCCTGCCACCTTTGCCATGCCATGCCCACTGCCCACGTTCACCAGCCCCGTTCAATTTTTGCTTTGCCCCCCCTGTTCATTTCCATGTGCGCCAGGATCCGCAAGGCAACAGTTTGCAAGCTGCAAGAACTGCCCTGTTGGCAGCTACAACACGGGCCTGCAGTGGCGGCCCGTGCACCGTGTTTGTGTCCATGCATCCATTCGTTGTGTTCATTGCGTGTGCCACTTGAGCTGGCACGGAGACTGCGTTGTGCAGCCCAAGCACCGTTGTGGTTCACTGAGTTCAGTTCAAAAGGGAAGGCCTTGGACTGCGTGTGAGCAGCCAGCCACGTTCCCTGTCACCTGCATTGTTTGAGCCAGAGACTGCATGCGGGCAGCCTGGCTCCCTGCTAACTGCTTTCTTTTTGCAGAGTCAATGATCCTGGGCCATGGTTTAGTGTAAGATTTGTAAGTTAAGGGTAAGATGTACTGTAAATATGAGTGCGCCCCCGGCATGTTTGTCTTAGCGCCGGCAATTTTATTTAAGTCGTCCGTGTGAGTGAGTTTGTTTAGATAGTTACGCAGCCCTTAGGTTATTTATTTTGGGGACACGAATACCATGAATGTCGCACTCAGGGATCCGTAGGTAAAGTGTACTAGGGGAAAACTACACATGATGGCACACGAAAATTTGACGACTCGGGACGAGTCTGTAAAAAGGGAAGGGGGTAGTGTTGTGGTTACCAGATTCGCAAACCACCATTCAGGTCCCTTAGGTGAGGTATCTCGGTAAGTGCATGTGTAGTTAGGCCCAAACCCGTTGTCTAGTGGGAATACATGTCATTTATACGTGCTGCGACTCTTCAGGATAGCCGTTCTTTTACTATCTTTATTTTGGACCAATCGCCACCATCACAACCACAACATCAACCACCGACCACAACCACCGCTTCACCACAACCGCCACGACCTTTACCGTCACAACTCGCCACCATCGCATCGCCGTCGTCTCGCGCCACTCATGGGCACCGATGCTGGACTCGTGTAGGGCGCACGTTGAACAGCGTGTACAAAATCACGGATTTTCTGCTTCAAAACGGATCCAAAACGACACACGCCCACTTTTGCCGTCCAATCGGTGAGCGAGGGGCGAATTGGCCTCGCCCCAGGGCGATCGATATATGCAAATTTGTGGATCAAAAGCCTTCACGCCCACTTTTTCTCGGGCCAATGGGGAGCGAGTTGAAAGGTCAAAGGGAGGGGGTAAAAGGGCGGTTACGGGGGGATAAAAGGACGGTGTTCGTCAGTCAAAGAAGTCGTAAAAGTCGGAACGAGGGAGTCAGCAAAACAGGAACGAGTAGTAAAGGTCGGAACGAGGCGAAGGAGTCGGGACAGAGAGTCAAGACTTCGCGGGCGGTGGAGCTGCTCGTCGTGTGCGTTGGAGTCGGAACGGAGGGGACGAGCTGTGGAGAGGCGGCGAGTCGGACGAAGGGTGCTCGCGTCGTGCAAGGAGCTGCGCGCCCGAGGGAGGCCGGCAGCGCGACCTGGCCGAGGTGGAGACGCTCGTCGCACATAATAAAGATCCTCTATACCCCGAGCATCAGCAACCCCCCTCCTGTTTCCCCCCGCGCTGAGATAGTGCGACCAAGGGGCCCCGTTCCCACCCCCTGCCAGGCACTGTCCACGAGGCCCGCGGGTTGCGGGGCCATCGCCGCTCCGCGTCTCATCACCAGACGGGTAGGCCCGACCAGGTCTCGGCCCCAGGCCTACCTCATTCTTGAGGTATTTCTTTTCCTTGGTTTTGGGTATGTGTTGTCGGCGCCGTCTGTGAAGTAGAATTGTATAAGTGTTGCCGTGTGCTCGGTAGTCGGAATTAGCTCTGCACTGTGTTTTCACTTTTATGTTTGCTTTTTGTGTAAATGGAATTGTGTTTTCTTTTTGTGTGCATTTGGTGGAATTGTATTTGTGTGCTTTCCGTTCGTCGCGAATAAATGTGCTTTATTGTTGAACTGTTTTCCGCTTCGCTTCGTCTTTCCTCCATTGAATCCCCATCTTGCTTCACGTAAAGGGTTGGTAGTGGGCTGAGTACGCCCGATAATTAATCGAACCGTCGAGGTCGACGATAACACCGCTCGGTTATTCTGATAGTACGGAACGGGTCGCTTAAGTGGCCCGTGTCCGAAGTCGACCTGCGGCGAGGTGCGATCGCCCGGTCTACCTCCGCGTGGGTACTTAGGTAGTTCGAATTTGGCGAGCAACCCTATCCCACGCGGGGGCTGATTGGCTCGATCGCGGTGAGACCGAAAGGTCCACCCGTGACTGGTTCCCGGCGTTAGTCCGAGAGGGTCACGACTGGATTGTCCGTCCGGTGGGCGACGCGCCGCGATTCGAGTTACGTGGCCGTCCGCACGCCGGCGGGCGCGAATCCGCAACAATATATATATATGTATATATGTATATATATATATGTATATATATATATGTATATATATATATGTATATATATATATGTATATATATATGTATATATATATATATGTATATATATATATATGTATATGTATATATATATATATATATGTATATATATATATGTATATATATATATGTATATATATATATATATGTATATATATATATATGTATATATATATATATGTATATGTATATATATATATATATATGTATATATATATATATGTATATATATATATATATATATATATATATATATATATATATATATATATTGTGGTGTTCACGGGACTTGAACAGTCCCGCCAGCGTAGAATGAGCCGAAACGATGGAGGCGATTTATTTGTTTATAACCCAAACATGGCGGTTCTAATCGCTCTACCGCAAACGGGATGAGGAAGGTGGCACGAGTCACTTTTCACTGAGTTGATGATGTTTATTTTTTTTCTAATTATTACCAGACATAACAAGACTCGGCAAGAAGAGGGATCCGGGGTGATTCGACGGGATGGTGTGGGATCCGGCGTGGGGAAAAACACAGACAATTCCAATGAATATACAGTTCTCAATCCCTCTAAGGCGCCAAGCACACACACACACACACACACACACACACACACACACACACACACACACACACACACACACACACACACACACACACACACACACACACACACACACACACACACACACAACGTAGCTATTTCTGGTGGTCAGGCTGGACCGTGGTGTGGACGCAACTGTCCCTGGATCGGCGCCGGACGAGCTGGCCTTGCTCTCGTCAGGGGGGCAGTAGAAACCGTGGTGCTGTCGACCTCCTGGTCTTGGCCCAAGTCCGCTCACAGCCGCCAGGGAACCAGCTCCGGCGCCAAGCCGCGAGCAGGAGAGGGAGGCAGGTCCGCCTGCCGCCCGATCCCACACTCCGAGTCAGCAGAACCCCAGAGCCAACCAAAGCGAGGCACGAGGCTCGGCAAGGCTCCCAGACACGATCAAGAACACGATCGATTCAGCACAACAACCAGGACGCTCTCTGCCGCCACAGCTTCCACACCAAAAAAACCACGATCTTTTGGTTGTAATCTTCTTCCTCTTCCTTTTCGACCCCGAACAGAACCTTTTTATCCTTCGTCCTCGTCACTTCAATCGAGCCGTTTATTGGCCCACCGCCATCGCCTTCCGCCAATCGTGATCACGGGGCGGAGCCATCCGCTGCACTGTCCTGTGACGTCACGGCCAGTCTCCAGAGAATACCAAAAAGGGGTTTACGCAGACACACTTACCCTATCCCGTGTCCCTATCTAATTACGTGACATTTATCATTTCCCCCTTGAAGAAATGAACATTTACTAGACAACTTATCACCACTGAATTGCTACTTATTACATCGAGATCCTGGTAAACTCGATCAGCATGGCATACCTAATTAAACATCCTAATTACCCTTTGAATGCATACCCCCCTCAAACGTAACAATATATATATATATATATATATATATATATATATATATATATATATATATATATATATATATATATATATATATATATTGTTGTGGTTACCAAATTCGCAAACCACCATTCAGGTCCCTTAGGTGAGGTATCTCGGTAAGTACATGTGTAGTTAGGCCCAAACCCGTTGTCTAGTGGGAATACATGTCATTTATGCGTGCTGCGACTCTTCAGGATAGCCGTTTTTCTTTTACTATCTTTAATTTGGACCAACCGCCATTGTTACCACCACCAACCACCGCTTCACCACAACCGCCACGACCTTCACGTCACACCTCGCAACCGTCGCATCGCCACCGTTCTTGCGCCGCCTGTGGGTACCGGTGTTGGACTCGTGCAGGGCGCGCGCCGAACAGCGTGTACAAAATCACGGATTTTGTGCTTCAAAAACGGATCAAAAACGACACATGCCCACTTTTTGCCGTCCAATCGGTGAGGGTGTTTTGCCCCCAGGGTGTTGGAGGGCGATCGATATATGCAAATTTATGGATCAAAAAGCATTCACGCCCACTTTTTCTCGGGCCAATGGGGAGCGAGGTGAAAGGTCGAAGGGAGGGGGTCAAAGATGAGAGGGCGAAGCTACGGGGCTGATAAAAGCGACCGTGTTCGTCAGTCCAGAGAGTAGGAGAGTCGAGAGGGAACAGAGAGTCAAGACTTCGCGGGCGGTGGAGTTGGCAAGAAGGAGCTGGTCGTCGTGTGCGTTGGA
This sequence comes from Eptatretus burgeri, assembly GCF_056783735.1. Lineage (NCBI taxonomy): Eukaryota > Metazoa > Chordata > Myxini > Myxiniformes > Myxinidae > Eptatretus > Eptatretus burgeri. The sequence continues at coordinate 25,934,089 of NC_140968.1, read as the reverse complement.
GTCGGAACGGAGGGGACGGAGCTGTGGAGAGGCGGCGAGGGCAGACGAGGGGGTGCTCGCGTGGGTGCAGGGAGCTGCACCCCAGGGAGGCCGACAGCGTGACCTGGCCGAGGTGGAGACGCTCGTTGCGGGGCAATAAAAATCCTCTATACCCCGAGCATCAGCAACCCCCTCCTGTTTCCCCCCGCGCTGAGATAGTGCGACCAAGGGGGCCCCTTTCCCACCCCCTACCAGACACTGCCCGCGAGGCCCGCGGAGTTGAGGCACCATCGCCGCTCCGCGTCTCATCACCAGACGGGTAGGCCCGACCCGGTCTCGGCCTCAGGCCCGCCTCATCTTTGAGGGTATTCTTTTCCTTGGTTTTGGGTATGTGTTGTCGGCGCCGTCTGTGAAGTAGAATTGTATAAGTGTTGCCGTGTGCTCGGTAGTCGGTATTAGCTCTGCATTGTGTCTTTGCTTTTACATTTGCTTTTTGTGTAAATTGAATTGTGTTTTTCTTTTCTGTGTGCTTTTGGTGGAATTGTATATGTGTGCTTCCCGTGTGCCGCGAATAAATGTGCTTTGTGTTGAACTGTTTCCCGCTTCGCTTCGTCATTTCCTTCATTGAATCCTCATCTTGCTTCACGTAAAGGGTTGGTAGTGGGCTGAATACGCCCGATAATTAATCGAACCGTCGAGGTCGACGATAACACCGCTCGGTTATTCTGATAGTACGGAACGGGTCGCTTAAGTCGCCCGTGTCCGAAGGCGGCGTGCGGCGAGGTGCGATCGGCCGGTCTACCCTCGGCGTGGGTACTTAGGTAGGTCGAATTTGGCGAGCAACCCTATCCCACGCGGGGGCTGATTGGCTCGATCGCGGTGAGACGAAAGGTCCACCCGTGACTGGTTCCCGGCGTTAGTCCGAGAGGGTCACGACTGGATTGTCCGTCCGGTGGGCGACGTGCCGCGATTCGAGTTACGTGGCCGTCAGCACGCCGGCGGGCGCGAATCCGTAACAATATATATATATATATATATATATATATATATATATATATATATATATATATATATATATATATATATATATATATATATATATATATATATATATATATATATATATATTGTTGCGGATTTCGCGCCCGCCGGCGTGCGACGGCCACGTAACTCGACCGCTGCGCGGCACGCGCCCACCGGACGGACAATCCAGTCGTGACCCTCTCGGACTAACGCGGGAACCAGTCACGGGTGGACCTTTCGGTCTCACCGCGATCGAGCCAATCAGCCCCCGCGTGGATAGGGTTGCTCGCCAAATTCGAACTACCAAGTACCCACGCGGAGGGTGCAGACCCGGGCGATCGCACCTCGCCGCAGGTCGACTCGGACACGGGCACTTAAGCGACCCGTTCCGCACTATCAGAATAACCGAAGCGGTGTTATCGTCGACCTCGACGGTTCGATTAATTATCGGGCGTATTCAGCCCACTACCAACCCTTTACGTGAAGCAAGATGGGGATTCAATGGAGGAAAAGACGAAGCGAAGCGGGAAACAGTTCAACAATAAAGCACATTTATTCGCGACGAACGGAAAGCACACAAATACAATTCCACCAAATGCACACAAAAAAGAAAACACAATTCCATTTACACAAAAAGCAAACATAAAAGTGAAAACACAGTGCAGAGCTAATACCGACTACCGAGGACACGGCAACACTTATACAATTCTACTTCACAGACGGCGCCGACAACACATACCCAAAACCAAGGAAAAGAAATACCCTCAAGAATGAGGTAGGCCTGGGGCCGAGACCTGGTCGGGCCTACCCGTCTGGTGATGAGACGCGGAGCGGCGATGGCCCCGCAACCCGCGGGCCTCGTGGACAGTGCCTGGCAGGGGGGTGGGAACGGGGCCCCCTTGGTCGCACTATCTCAGCGCGGGGGGAAACAGGAGGGGGGTTGCTGATGCTCGGGGTATGGAGGATCTTTTATATGCGACGAGCGTCTCCACCTCGGCCAGGTCGCGCTGCCGGCCTCCCTCGGGCGCGCAGCTCCTTGCACGACGCGAGCACCCTTCGTCCGACTCGCCGCCTCTCCACAGCTCGTCCCCTCCGGTTCCGACTCTCCTTCGCCTCGGCTCCGACCTTTACGACTCCCTTCTTCCTCGGCTCCGACTTCTTACTACTCCTTTTACTGACGAACACCGTCCTTTTATCCCCCCGTAACTTCGCTTTTGACCCCCTCCCTTGACCTTTCAACTCGCTCTCCCCATTGGCCCGACAAAAAGTGGGCGTGAAGGCTTTTTGATCCACAAATTTGCATATATCGATCGCCCTGGGGCGGGGCCAATTCGCCCTCGCTCACCGATTGGACGGCAAAAAGTGGGCGTGTGTCGTTTTGGATCCGTTTTTGAAGCAGAAAATCCGTGATTTTGTACACGCTGTTCAACGCGCGCCCTACACGAGTCCACCATCGGTGCGCATGAGTGGCGCGAGACGCCGGCGATGCGATGGTGGCGAGTTGTGACGGTAAAGGTCGTGGTGGTTGTGGTGAAGCGGTGGTTGTGGTCGGTGGTTGATGTTGTGGTTGTGATGGTGGCGATTGGTCCAAAATAAAGATAGTAAAAGAAAAACGGCTATCCTGAAGAGTCGCAGCACGTATAAATGACATGTATTCCCACTAGACAACGGGTTTGGGCCTAACTACACATGCACTTACCGAGATACCTCACCTAAGGGACCTGAATGGTGGTTTGCGAATTTGGTAACCACAACACTACCCCCTTCCCCTTTTTACAGACTCGTCTCGAGTCGACAAATTTTCGTGTGCCATCATGTGTAGTTTTCCCCTAGTACATTTTACCTACGGATCCCTGAGTGCGACATTCATGGTATTCGTGTCCCCAAAATAAATAACCTGAGGGCTGCGTAACTACCTAAACAAACTCACTCACACGGACGACTTAAATAAAATTGCCGGCGCTAGACAGACATGCCAGGGGCGCACTCATATTTACAGTACATCTTAACCTTAACTTACAAATTTTACACTAAACCATGGCCCAGGATCATTGAACTCTGCAAAAGAAAGCAGTTAGCAGGGAGCCAGGCTGCCCGCATGCAGTCTCTGGCTCAAAACAATGCAGGTGACAGGGAACGTGGCTGGCTGCTCACACGCAGTCCAAGGCCTTCCCTTTTGAACTGAACTCAGTGAACCACAACGGTGCTTGGGCTGCACAACGCAGTCTCCGTGCCAGCTCAAGTGGCACACGCAATGAGCACAACGGATGGATGCATGAACACAAACACGGTGCACGGGCCGCCACTGCAGGCCCGTGTTGTAGCTGCCAACAGGGCAGTTCTTGCAGCTTGCAAACTGTTGCTTTCAGATCCTGGCGCACATGGAAATGAACAGGGGGGGCAAAGCAAAAATTGAACGGGGCTTGTGAACATGGGCAGTGGGCATGGCATGGCAAAGGTGAGCAGGCAAACACAGCCCGCAGAAGAAGGCCGCTGCAGGCAAACACAGCCGGCAGACAAACTGGCCGGCACAGGCCTCGAAGAAAAACAGCCAGCAGCTGAACTGGCCGGCACAGGCCTTGCAGCACACAGCTGCCGATGATCCAGCCGGCACAGGCCTCGCAGCAAAACAACAGCTGCCGATGAAGTTGGCCGGCACAGGCCCTGAAGAAAAACAGCCAGCCGGCAGATGAAGTGGGCCGGCACAGGCCCCGCAGCAACACAGCCAGCAGATGAAGCTGGCCAGCTTTTGCCGTTCAGTGGAGGTTGGTGGAGGGAGTGCGGTGGTGCTGGCCACCCGGAAGGCGGGCTCGGACCTACCTTCCTGTCTCCCTCCCACCTATCGCCTTTGCCTGTCACTGTACATACCCACTCCCTTAATTTGTCAAACCCCAATTTAGCCCCAACTTATTTTTTTTGTTGTTTTTATTTTTACTTACCCACTATAAATCGTCCCCGAACCCCCTTTATCGTCCTTGTTCGGCTAACCTATTCTGTCACCTAGCCTACTCCCAACCCCTACGTTCCCTTCCCAGAGGGGAATAAGGGAGAGCTAACGTCCTGTGTCGAGGCCCAACGAAGCCTCAGAATGCCCTCCCCAGAGTTCGGCGATCTAACCCAAAGTGGGTCCAGCGGCCCACAACGACAGCGAGGGATGGATGGTGCGGAGGGGTACACTTCCTAATCTACCCTAACCATTAACTCTTAAACTACCCCGGGGCTTTCAACAAGCACCTCTCGCTTAAACTATTGGTTCTATAAACCCAGATTCCCGTCGCCTGTGTTGGTGTCCTTACAATTTCGGGCCTCGCTCCCCAATTTTCTCTCCGTGCCCTCACACGGTCTCCTGGCTGGGACACGTGGCTCCCTTTGGCAGGCACGACCCTCTGCCGACCTCCCGCTATGGCACCCCGGGCACTACACTGCCTCCGAGCCTACCAGCTCCCTAACACCGGGGAGTGCCCCCCATGGCACCTCCCCTGAAACGCACACGTGGCAGGCCGGCCTCCCGGGCCCCTTTCCGAGGGTCACCCGTGCCCACTGCACTGCCCACGCGGCTAATGGCGCCCCGGGCCCCCGCACCAAGCAGGCGCACCCGTGCCCACTACTCTATCCCGGCCCCCCATGGGCCCTTGGCCTACTAGCCTGGTGCCCGGGGTACCCACTCAGCGATACTCACCTTTCGCAGCCACGCTCCCAAGCCCGTCAACAGGGCTCCTGCACCCCTCCAAATGGGTCTCGAGCCTACTTTCCCACCAACAACAAAACGACCTCCATTTTTCAATTTGACTAACCCAGCTAACTCAATCTACACTGACCCCGGGTCCCTCAAGGGAGTCACTCCTCCCCACTCACTCATCGCACCATGCATTCCCCATTCACTCCATAAACACAGACCCGCTGGCCTCACTCACTCACAAAGCACATGCCTCCACCTCATAACTCACCAACAACTCTTCATCACACACACCACCGAACTCTGCCATCCTCCTAACTACATCCCCTAACTAACTCGTGCTCCCACGTCGTCCCTTAAACTAGTAGCACGTTCCTTTTAACACTACGTAGCTAAGCTACGTCCCCTCTACACATTCACAAGTCTGTCTCTGTCTCCAAAATAATCCCATTTTATTTCCCAACCTAAATCTCACTACAATCCCTCTATCTAATCCATTCCACGGACTCCATGAGGACTTACCCCTGCCCCATGGAGTCGGTCTAACTAAGCTAACCTTTCCCCCTAACTAGTTTCCATCCTGTGCCCAGGTAAGGGGGTCTTTCACCCCTTGCCCAGGAATCCTGTACACCCGAAAGTGAGGCTTGCTTTTTTTTTTTTTTTTTCATGCGCAGCACCTGCGCGGCAACTCAGAGCTCGCGCACTTTGCACCTGTCCGTGACGTCATGCAGCTGCACGTGTTCCTCGTCCCTCCTTGGACGGTGCCATCCGGCAGAGATACCCCTCCTGCCGGATTCCAACCCCACGTGCAGCCATGACGTCACCGTGCGCAGAAAAAAAAACACAAGCCCCACGTCTCGAGGGGTTCCCCACGCGAACACATGTGCCTTGCCCGTTGGAGCTTAACACACACGATCGCGTGGAGAACCCGTCCGGTCCAAATCCATTTACCTGCCTAAACTTTGTCCGTCCGCGGGATCGGCAAATCCACCGCGTGCGTTTCCGGACCGGGACTTCACTCTCGCAAGCGAGCACGTGGTGGTCTCGTGCGTTGCACAGCACGGACCTCGTGCTCACTGCTGGGTGAACCCGGCACGGTCCCCGAAACAACTACAGCCGCTACTCGGCTTTCGTTTCTCCCATGTCGCCGTCTCCGTCTCCATTCCACACACGCATACCTGCGTGTTACGACGCACACAGTCCACACCATCACATTCACACGGGGAGACGCGGCTGCGTGCTCCCGCATGCCAACCGACATCTCCCTCTCATACCGCTCTCTCACACACACGGTCTCCCTGGCACACAACGACCTTGCACACGGCCATTCACTCACGCGTGCCTCACTACTCACACAAACCATACTACTCACACGTGGTGCTCCATTCACTCGCGCGGGGGCACTCACCCGCGGTGCCTCACCCACGTACGCGAGGGCACTCAACCGCTGTGCCTCATCCACACACCGTGCCTCACTCATACACGCGGGGGCACTCACCCGCGGTACCTCACTCATACACACGGCGAGACTCACACACGCCGTCTCTTCCACACAACGTCCTCACTCATACACGCGGGGCACTCAACCGCGGTGCCTCATCCACACACGCGGGGGCACTAACCCGCGGTGCCTCACTCACACTGGCCGTTTTGGGAAGCACGCACCCTGGCACAATCGCCACCTCACCATTCACACACGGGGTCGCTTCCACACACGGGGACGCACTCACACCTTGCACCACACACACAGGGACAACCACACTGGGGATTTGTGTCCCCACAAGGGTCTCCGGGGCCTCTATACCCCCCAAGCTCTCCGTGCACCCGTCCACAGCACTCGTCCCCTCAACCTCGCAAAACACGACCGAACTCACCTGGTCGTGACTCGCCTCAAGGGGGCATACTCCCTCCCTCGGCTCCTGGAGGAGGCCATCCCGCTGCTCGCACCGGTCCCTACACGCTCCGCGAGCTCACCCCCATTATCCTCCACTACCTCCTCGTGTGTGCGTGCGCGTCACTTACCCCCCGTCTTCATCGTGTAGTCTTCCCTCTATTTTTTCTGTCTCCCGTGTCTCTGCCAACTCTTCACCCTTTACCTCCCTTGTCTCAACTATTATTTCTGTTGTCGTCACCTCGTGTCTCGTCTCACACGTTTTGGTCTCCCCATTTAATTTTTCCCTCTTGGTCACCGTCACGACCCTCGCCCAACACGTTCCACGAATTATTTTTTCACCCGCTCTCCACCGCAGGCCTGTCAGCCGTTGCACCCCCATCCAGCTCGTTTGCTCCCACACGTGGAGTCGCCATTTTTATCTCCCCGGTCACGGCCTTCATGCCCGCCTGCAGGCTTCTTGGCCCATGTTCTGCGTCTCACCCCGCAGCTTTTTCATTTCTTCCCTCATTTGCTGTGTATTCGCATCCATCGTCGTTTTCACTTCATTTGTATTTGTATCCATCTTTCGTTCATTTGTTTGTTCATGCCTTTCATTTCGTTTTTCATTTCATTTGTATTTGTATCCATCGTCGTTTTCACTTCATTCATTTGTTTGTTCATTGCCGCCAGCATGGCGCATAGCTGGGCCATGTTGGATGCACTCAGCTGAGCCGTTTCGGCAAAGGTTGGGGAAGGGTCTTGGTGGAGAGGGGGGGGGGAGGTGTCATACACCGCGGCCGCCGCCGCACCCACCTCGGGTCCTGGGTTCAGTTGGGCGAGTCCGTGTTCCTGCACAATCAACATTTCCTGCTCGGGGATTCCATCCTGGACCATGGACTCTACATTATTACACATATACATTTCTAATACCCCCGGCTCCCGCTCGCCTTGAGACGCCATCTTGCTTCTCGTGAAGGGTTAATTTGCTCGCTCGTAATTTGGAGGGAATCGGGGGTCGCTTCTCTCACCCCTGGACCGATTCCCGTGAATTTAGCCGGAGACAGGACAGCCCGTTTTCCTGTTCTCCGATACCAGTGCCGCGAGGAGGGCGATGGATTTGTATCGCACGACCTGACACCAGTGTTGCGGATTTCGCGCCCGCCGGCGTGCGACGGCCACGTAACTCGAATCGCGGCACGTCGCCCACCGGACGGACAATCCAGTCGTGACCCTCTCGGACTAACGCCGGGAACCAGTCACGGGTGGACCTTTCGGTCTCACCGCGATCGAGCCAATCAGCCCCCGCGTGGGATAGGGTTGCTCGCCAAATTCGAACTACCTAAGTACCCACGCGGAGGGTAGACCGGGCGATCGCACCTCGCCGCAGGTCGACTTCGGACACGGGCCACTTAAGCGACCCGTTCCGTACTATCAGAATAACCGAGCGGTGTTATCGTCGACCTCGACGGTTCGATTAATTATCGGGCGTATTCAGCCCACTACCAACCCTTTACGTGAAGCAAGATGGGGATTCAATGGAGGAAAAGACGAAGCGAAGCGGGAAACAGTTCAACAATAAAGCACATTTATTCGCGACGAACGGAAAGCACACATACAATTCCACCAAATGCACACAAAAAAAAGAAAACACAATTCCATTTACACAAAAAGCAAACATAAAAGTGAAAACACAGTGCAGAGCTAATACCGACTACCGAGGACACGGCAACACTTATACAATTCTACTTCACAGACGGCGCCGACAACACATACCCAAAACCAAGGAAAAGAAATACCCTCAAGAATGAGGTAGGCCTGGGGCCGAGACGGGTCGGGCCTACCCGTCTGGTGATGAGACGCGGAGCGGCGATGGCCCCGCAACCCGCGGGCCTCGTGGACAGTGCCTGGCAGGGGGGTGGGAACGGGGCCCCCTTGGTCGCACTATCTCAGCGCGGGGGGAAACAGGAGGGGGGTTGCTGATGCTCGGGGTATGGAGGATCTTTTTATATGCGCGACGAGCGTCTCCACCTCGGCCAGGTCGCGCTGCCGGCCTCCCTCGGGCGCGCAGCTCCTTGCACGACGCGAGCACCCTTCGTCCGACTCGCCGCCTCTCCACAGCTCGTCCCTCCGTTCCGACTCTCCTTCGCCTCGTTCCGACCTTTACGACTCCTTCTTCCTCGTTCCGACTTACTACTCCTTTTACTGACGAACACCGTCCTTTATCCCCCCGTAACTTCGCCTTTGACCCCCTCCCTTTGACCTTTCAACTCGCTCCCCATTGGCCCGACAAAAAGTGGGCGTGAAGGCTTTTGATCCACAAATTTGCATATATCGATCGCCCTGGGGCGGGGCCAATTCGCCCCTCGCTCACCGATTGGACGGCAAAAAGTGGGCGTGTGTCGTTTTGGATCCGTTTTTGAAGCAGAAAATCCGTGATTTTGTACACGCTGTTCAACGTGCGCCCTACACGAGTCCAGCATCGGTGCCCATGAGTGGCGCGAGACGACGGCGATGCGATGGTGGCGAGTTGTGACGGTAAAGGTCGTGGTGGTTGTGGTGAAGCGGTGGTTGTGGTCGGTGGTTGATGTAGTGGTTGTGAAGGTGGCGATTGGTCCAAAAATAAAGATAGTAAAAGAAAAACGGCTATCCTGAAGAGTCGCAGCACGTATAAATGACATGTATTCCCACTAGACAACGGGTTTGGGCCTAACTACACATGCACTTACCGAGATACCTCACCTAAGGGACCTGAATGGTGGTTTGCGAATTTGGTAACCACAACAATATATATATATATATATATATATATATATATATATATATATATATATATATATATATATATATATATATATATATATATATACACATATACATATACAGTACATGCATTAACCAATGTTTATTTTATATGAAACAAGGAAATCTAACACAGGTGGAGGCCATTCAGCCCATCATGCCGGCACGAACACCATCCTAATATATCTACACAAGATCCAAGGAAGAAAATGCAAAAATATATATATTATTTTATTATTATTATTATTTTAATTTTTAAAGTTTGTCTAGTTTTTGTATTTTTTTTATTTTTCTTCCCTCAGCAGAGGGGGCATGGGCTTGGTTAAAAACACACAACATCAACCACACAACACCCCTTGACAAGATCCCCACCAACAGCACTCCGTGCACATGTACACAATCACCCATCAATGCTCAAACTACCTAAAAGTCCTGTCAACATCCCTACACCCCAATGTCTCCAGAACTTCCAGGTATCAATCTAATTCTAATTTAAACTTATCTACTTTTTCTGCTGCCACTACCTTTCCAGGGAGGCCATTCCATGCATTAACTACTCTCTGAATAAAAGTCCCCTGCCTTGCTACCGTCTTAACTCTCCTCTCCTTTACTATCAGGCTCTGGTCCCTGGTTCTATCACTGTCTACTCTGTTGAATAATTCATCTGCACTTATTTTATCTATACCTTTCATTATCTTAAACATCTCTATTATATCTCCTCGTAACCGCCTCCTTTCTAGTGTATAAAGCCCCGTCTCCTTCAGCAGTTCCTCATAGCAGAGTCCAGCTCGGCTCAGAATCAATCTCATAGCCTTGCGCTGAACCCTCTCTATGGCATCTATGTCCTTCCTGAATTGTGGTGACCAAAACGGCACACAATATTCTCGATGTGGCCTCACTAAATTCCTGTCCAATGTTAACACCACCACTTTTGATTTATAATTGATCCCCCTCCGAATACAGCCGAAAACCCTATTTGCTTTACCTATAGCTGCCTGGCACTGTGCTGCCTGCTTACCTCCCATATCTATTCCCACCCCCAGATCCTTCTCCCGTGTGGCACACTCCAAAATTACCCCTTGCATCCTCTAATCTCTATTTTCATTGTTTCTTCCCATCCCCAACACCTTACACTTGCTCGGGTTAAATTACATCTGCCAATCTTTTTCCCAATCTATGCAAGTATCATCACTTTCCTGGATCTGATCACCATCCCCTCTTCTATCCACTTCACCTCCAAGCTTTATGTCATCTGCAAATTTGGAAATCCTATTCTTCACCCCACTCTCCAAATCATTGATGTTAATAATGAATATTAATGGTCCGAGTACCGATCCCTGAGGTACCCCACTACTTACATCCTCCCAGCAAGACATCCTCCCACTCACAGCCACTCTTTGCTTCCTACCACAAAGCCAGTTTGCAATCCAATTAGCAACCTGACCAGCCACTCCACAAACCCTCACTTTGGCTAACAACCTCCGATGTGGTACCTTATCAAATGCCTTCTTAAAGTCGAGATATACCATGTCCACTGCCTTTCCCTCATCCACCCAATCAGACACTGCTTCATCGAACTCGAAAAGATTTGTTCGACAAGAACAAGATGATGAGTGTTCTAATTCCTGTGAAGCATTTGATCTGTTGATGAAGATAAAATATATGTCTTGTTTCTTCATATTGTTGGTTCATTTCTTTGAATCCATTCAGTGGATTAAACAGTAACAACACGACATGAAAACCTATCTTATGGTTGAATTTGGCCCGAAAATGCAGGAAATTGCATCCAAGACATAACAGGAAGCAAACATTTTCTGGGAGGGTGCCCTCAGATCCCTCAAGATACTTCGGGTGCTTCACGCCCTCAGTTCTCGGTCACTTCACGACCTCGCTGGACACATTTTACATTCTCACACTTTTTCAGAATTTGGGGTTGACAGGTCTGTACGTACCAAGTATCTACCAAGAGGGTAGGTGCTGCCGAACATGGCTTGGCAAGGAAAAGCACTGAATAGTCGTGTCTGTGATGAACAGTGTTGGTGGACAAGATATACAAAACAAGGAAAAGCACGGAATAGTCGTGTCTGTGATGAACAGTGTTGGTGGACAAGATATACAAAACAAGGAAAAGCACGGAATAGTCGTGTCTGTGATGAACAGTGTCGGTCGGTGTTGGCAGACAAGATCTTGAAAAGAATGAAAAGGAGGGAATACTCATGTCTGGGATGGACAGTGCCGGTCAGTTTTGGCGGACAAGATATACAAAAGAAGGAGAAGTTGAGTAAATCAATTGACAAGGAGTCCACTCGGTAGTTTGCCATTGCTTTCCAGTGGAAGTGCAGGATAAGGCATTTTCATTTGATGAAGGAATAGGAACACAGTGGCCCTCCATTTTGGAAAGATCGTTCGGAGTTTCCAATAAACGTTCACAAGCGAGTGCTGGCATTCTGCATATCTGGCTGATAACATCCCCATCCGGAAGGACAGATGATCCACAACTGTGAATGCGAAGCCTCAGGAGGACAATTTAGAGTCTGATCGTATTACATTGACAATCAAAGCAAGACACAAAGGACTGAATAAGAATCTCTTTCGTCCATCATACATGGAGTGTTCAGAATGTTCTACGAATGAAAGAATGACTCATAATAGTCTGAATGAAATGCCGTTTCCTTTTTCAATATACTCTATTTGGGAGCAATTTGTAATTTGTTCAGGGTGCCGGTGTAACAGTTTAACTACCCCCCCCACCGGACAACTTCCCCCCCCCTGGGGGGGTACTTGTCCGAGGATAAGTCACCCCCCCCACCCTGGATAACTTGCCCCCCTCCAGAATAATCAATACCTGATTAGAGAGGTATATATTTTTAGTATAAATCTATTTTTGGCCATAGGGGGGCAAGTTATCCAAGGAGGGAGAAGACTTATCCTAGGACAAGAACCCCCCCCCCGAGGGGGAAGTGGTCCAGGGGGCGACTTATCCTGTTACACCGGCGATAGATCACCTCAATGCGAAGGACACCTTGGGATGTGTACCAACTACTGCTGTCTGTCTGTTTTTGAGCAGGATAGCTTAAAAAGTTATGGATGGATTCAAACTAAATTTTGTGGATGAGTTGGGTCGGTGACAAGAACAAGCCAATTCGATTTTGGAGGACAAGATGCAGGTCTGGCCTATCAGTATGCTACAAAACGTAAACTGTTTGCAGACTGGTGGAGGTATGCGTCCGACTGAGTACCGTTCTAGTTGGAACATCGGACCATCCCAGAACTTGAGAATAACTGGAACACAGGATCATTTCGGGAGAGAAGAGAAGAAAGATTGGGAGGATTTAGGAGTATGAGGATAAATTAGAAGGGAAGGAGCAGAGAAAGGAGAAGAGGGGAAAGAAAAATTCTTCCATGTTGGCGTACAAAATAAATAGATGATTCCAAAAGTGAAGGACAACAGGTCAGGTCAGGTATGGGAGCATGTGCCGGAGCAGCGCGCCGCTGCGTTCACTTTCCGCCGGTACTCCAGGGGCCTCCGTCTGGCCATCCCCCAGGCAGATGCCTGGCCCATCCTCATCTCCTTGAGATGCTGATGAACCTGCTGCAACCACGAGGCGTGGGGTCGGCCCATTGGCCTCCTCCACTCACGAGGCTCCCTTGCTGAGAGAATCTGGTGAGTAGGATCAGCGTCAGGAAAATGAGTCACGTGTCCATATAGCTGCAGCTGACGCTCACGGATGATGCAGGTAACAAATCTCATTTGAGTCTCTCTCAACAACCGCTCGTTCGACACAAAGTCCGACTAGTGAGAGCCAAGGATTCTACAAAGAGACCTAGTACCAAAGGAATTAAGTCTCCGTCTCAGTTCCCTGGTCAGAGTCCAAGTCTCACATCCATAGAGCAAGACTGGAAGCAACAAGGATCTGAAGAGTCGGACTTTCGTCCTCCGGCACAGGTACCGACAGCGCCACACCCCATGATCAAGTGAGTCCATGACTCCCCAGGCCTGACCCAGACATCTGTTACCCTCTGGCTCACAGCCAGCAGAGACATGAATATCACTGCCAAGGAAAGTGAATCTCTCCGTGACCTCAACATCCTCACCACAAACAGGTACAGACAAGATAGCAGCATCCAAGATGTCATGGAAAGTCTGGATCTTAGTTTTGACCCAGGAAATCCATAATCCCAGTGGTTCTGACTCCTCATTCAGCAACTTGAGGGCCCCCAAAAGGATATCTGGAGTCTCCGCAAAGATGACTGCATCATCTGTGAAATCAAGGTCAGAGATCTTGAAATTCCCAAACGATGCACCGCAGATTTATCTCTCTGACATCCTCCCCAGAATCCAGTCCATACAAGTGCTGAAAAGTGTGGGGGCCAGTGCACACCCCTGACAACTCCAGTAAACAACTGGAAATGTTAGAGATGGTGTCATCACATCTCACAGCACTCTCAGTACCAGAGTAGAGTTCAGACATCAGATTGATCAGTTTTGGTGGCACCCCACGAAGACCAAGAATCCTCCAGAGGGCATCCAATTCACTGAATCAAATGCTTTCCAGAGATCAACATAGGCTGCAAGCAGCCCCTGCCGAAACTCTCGTCTGGGTTTGGTGAGGAGCAAGGATACGGTCATTCGTTGACCTCTTTGGTGTAAAGCCTGACTGCTCTGGACGCTGGTGCTCAAGCAGATGGTGGCGAACCCGATCAAGAATTATCCGAGCAAAGACCTTGCACGGCAATAAGAGCAGCGTCAACCCTCAGCAGATGTTGGAGTCTTGGCGATCACCCTTCCCTTTCCAGAGAGGGACAACAAGGCCCCTCTTCCAGTCAGTTGGGATGATGCCTGTGTTCCAGGCAGAGCACAGAACTGCATGCAACGACACGAGTGCAGCATTTCCACCAGCCTTGAGAAGTTCAGCATGGATGCCACAGATCCCACGAGATTTACCCCATTTCAACCGGTTCACCGCAGCCTGTGTTTCCGCAAATGAAGGTGGACCACAGTTGATTGGAGGATCAGCAACAGGGATAGTGACACACCTGACATCCAATTCGACAGCTGGTGGATCAGCCTAGTGCAGCCGCTCAAAGTTACTGGCCCAGTGGGACTTCACTTCGGACTCCTCTGTAAAGAGCCCACCACCCTCTGCTCTAACTGCAGTACACCGAGGGACGGGCTTGGACGAACACAATGCGCGAATTCCCCTGGAAGGAGGACGAGAATGACTTGACCACAGGTGATGCTCTACCTCCTCACAGATTCCTCGCACATTGGCCTCCTTATTCACCCATAGTGCACGTACAGTTTTACGCCTCAGCACCCTGTACAGCTCAGCTCTGCCATTCAGCCTGGCCCTGCGACTCTGGTCAATGGTATCCAGTGTCCCTTGAGAGAAAAAAATTCTTCTTCACCCTTTGGTGACTTCCAAGACCTCTCCCGGCAACATCGAGGATGGTGGTCTTGAAGACACTCCACAACTCTTCAGGACCCCCCCAAAGCACCCAGACCTCCCAAATCTCCACTCAGCCTGTTCGCAAATTCCTCAGCTACTCTCTCATCCTTGAGCTTGCCAACATACAGCCTAGGCTGGGATGGTACCATTCTCCTGGATTTAAGCTGCAATTTAAGAGTTGCTACAACAAGCCTGTGGTCAGTATTGAGGAACTGAGCAATCTGGTAGACCCTTCTGTTCTGGATCATCCTCCAGTGACCATCAATGATCACATGGTCATTCTCCTTTGCCACACCACCAGCGTTGTAATACCAAGTCTAACGATGAGCCTGTGGGTGCTGAAACCATGAACCAGCCACCTTAAGTCCATGACTTCTTGCAATGTCAAGGAACTTCGTGCTATTCTCGTTCACAGTTCCAGACCCTTGGGGACCAACACATGTCTCATAACCATCCCTATCAGTTCCAGTCGATGCATTGAAATTCCCAAAGACGAGAAGAGTATCTTGCCTGGGGCACTGATCAACCACAGACTCGAGAGTGGCACAGAATGCATCCTTCACGGTGAGATCACTCACCTCAGTCGGAGCATAAACAGAGACCAGGGAAATGACACCCAAGGAGTGACGAATCCTTCCTCATAATACGCTCGTTGACCGGTGTTACCTCAATTATCATTGGAGTCAGCTTATTGGACACAGCTACAGCAACTCCTTAGGTATGGTAACCATCAGAGTGACCAGCCCAATAGTAGGTGTACCACCCGCCATGATCTCGCCGCAATCCGGTCTCCGAACCTCATTGCTGCAATACTGATTCCAAACGCTTAAGCTCAGATGATAACAGAGACAGGTGATCATCCTCTCTTAGGGATAGGACATTCCAGGCACCCACCCGAAGGGACCGCCTCAGGTTAACCCAAGGAGACCGTCGTCTGGTGGACAACACCTCAGCACCACCCTGACACACACCACCGCAATCTGACCCGGGAAGGTTACGCCATGGTTTCCCTCTGATCATCAAAGATTGGGGGTCCCGAAGGCTTTGCCCCAATCCCGTCATCCGGTGAGCTGTCCTGCGAAAGGAAGCTGCACAGGAGGTACTCGCACGGAGTGGGTTTTCAGATTTTTTTTGCATGCTTTTCATATGTTTTGCAGAGTGAAGGGTTTTACGGTGGCCGGAGTGCAAATCCTGCCACCAATCTCCTAATAAAAAGTAATCCAACTACAGGAGGACGTCCGCAGACACAGTTGGGCACTAGATATGGATGGCCGTTGGCTCACAAGGATCTCCTCTGCCCTTTGACAGTTTTTGTTTTTCATCCTGCTGGGTGTCCATATCCAAACACCCTCCTCACCAGGAAACTTGGTAGGGGAGATAGTTTAGTCATCGATAAACCGACCATGGAACAGGTTAGTGCAGGTTTACATGGTACCTGTTGGAAGTCACAGATCTAATGTGACCTGACCTGACCTTAAGGACAACATGGTAGCAGAATGTCTGAGTGGAGACAGAAGGGGACCGGAATATTGGACCGGAAGGGGGATATTAAGGTTAATAGAGAAGGCACTTGCATGAGATATATTGTTGAGGGGGGTGGGGGTCGAGGGATCCCCATGTAAACGCACCTTCAAATAATTTACTGGATGATGACGTCATTGGAATCGAGATCTGGAAAACAAGTCAGAAATTTTTTTTTTTTTTTAATGCAAAAAAATATGTGGCGATGACATCCCCAACAAACAACCAAACAAGGTAGGAAGGAATGACACCGAAATACAACACCACAATCCTTTTACGGATTGCCGTCATGACATCTTTTGACATTGTCGTTATAGATGGCAATAATAACAATTGCACGAAGATGTCTATGTTCGAGGTAGTTGTACATTTGAAGTGTGGGTTGATGTAATTGTGTATTTTATTTCTTGTGGGATTGAGACTCGGTAGAGCGCGTACCTCCGCCAAGCTGAATAGTTTACGTTTTGTGTCACACCGATAGCCCGGATCTGGACTAAAATTTAATTTGCTTGTGCGTGTCACTTGAACAACTCATCCACCAAGTTTCGTCAGAATCCGTCCACAACTTTTTGAGATGTCCTGCTCCATGTCGTTTTTGGCCCCATCTCTCAAATGGTGAAGAAACACTTAAAATATTAAATAATTGGAGTATCCAGATCCGGATTCAGATCTTCACCAAAATCTCATCATTTCATCCTTGTCACATACCCAAGCTCTCCACCAAATTTCGTCGAAATCGGTCCACAACTTTGAGATATTTTGTTCACAGACAAACAGGGTGGTCACAAGCAGCAGATCATTCCCTGATACCTGACCGCCAGGTGACGCACGAGAAGCACGACGTGACAGTTGCACTTCGTATTGGAAATCCCGAATGTGCAGGAGCTCGAACAATTCATCTGGAATGCCGTTTGGAGATATGGAATAATGAGATGCAGAATTCCACAAACTTCATCTTTTGAGGTCGAGATGAACTTTCAAGCTTGCGAGCTGTGACGCAGGTTAATACATCTGGTAGTTAACCCTCTGCGAGTTAACAGTTAACAGGAATGGTCTATATTCCTTTGGAAGTAAATGTATGGATCTATGGATGATTCCCTCCAGGACTTTATAAACCATCGCTCACTTTCCATGATATAAGTAGCACAAAAACAATATAATCGAAATGGAGGGCCGTACTCCTGACAAAGTGATGTTCATTGTTACCATGACCCTGGATGTTACAAGTCGATACAACGACTCGAATATTTCCACAATGAGATTATTTGACAACGCCATATATGGCAATATATGACGAGTCTATCTGATGTAACGGATCGACAACGAGACCACATATCATGGGACAATTAAATGAGTTAATACAGTGATTGCCTATACAACAAGACCATAAACTGTAAATGTCTAGACCACGAGACCATAAACTGTGATTGTCCACACCACGAGACCATAAACTGAGATTGTCCATACCACGACGCCATAAACTGAGATTGTCCACACCACGAGACCATAAACTGTGAATGTTGAGACCACGAGACCATAAACTGTGATTGGCTACACCACGAGACCATAAACTGAGATTGTCCACACCACGAGACCATAAACTGTGAATGTCGAGACCACAAGACCATAAACTGTGATTGGCTACACCACGAGACCATAAACTGTGATTGTCCATATCACGAGACCATAAACTGTGATTGTCCACACCACGAGACCATAAACTGTGATTGTCCATACCACGAGACCATAAACTGAGATTGTCCACACCACGAGATCATAAACTGTGATTGTCCATACCACGAGACCATAAACTGAGATTGTCCACACCACGAGATCATAAACTGAGATTGTCCATACCACGAGACCATAAACTGAGATTGTCCATACCACGAGACCATAAACTGAGATTGTCCATACCACGAGACCATAAACTGAGATTGTCCACACCACGAGATCATAAACTGAGATTGTCCATACCACGAGACCATAAACTGAGATTGTCCATACCACGACGCCATTAACTGAGATTGTCCATACCACGAGACCATAAACTGTGATTGTCCATACCACGATGCCATAAACTTTGATTGTCCATACCACGAGACCATAAACTGTAATTGTCCATACCACGATGCCATAAACTGAGATTGTCCATACCACAAGACCATAAACTGTGATTGTCCATACCACGATGCCATAAACTGTGATTGTCCACACCACGAGACCATAAACTGTAATTGTCCATACCACGATGCCATAAACTGAGACTGTCTATACCACGACACCATAAACTGTGATTGGCTACACGACGAGACCATAAACTGAGATTGTCCACACCACGAGGCCATCAACTGTGATTATCTATATCAAGAGACCATAAACTGTGATTGTCGACACCATGAGGCCATAAACTGTGATTATCTATACCACAAGACCATAAACTGAGATTGGCTACACGACGAGACCATAAACTGTGATTGTCCATACCACGAGGCCATAAACTGTGATAGTCTATACCACGACACCATAAACTGTGATTGGCTACACCACGAGACCATAAACTGAGATTGTCCACACCACGAGGCCATAAACTGTGATAGTCTATACCACGACACCATAAACTGTGATTGGCTACACGATGAGACCATAAACTGTGATTGTCCACACCACGAGGCCATAAACTGTGATAGTCTATACCACGACACCATAAACTGTGATTGGCTACACGACGAGACCATAAACTGTGATTGTCCATACCACGAGACCATAAACTGTGATTATCTATATCAAGAGACCATAAACTGTGATTGTCGACACCACGAGGCCATAAACTGTGATAGTCTATACCATGAGGTCATAAACTGTGATAGTCTATACCATGAGGTCATAAACTGTGATAGTCTATACCATGAGGTCATAAACTGTGATAGTCTATACCATGAGGTCATAAACTGTGATTGTTTATACAACGAGGCCATTAACTGTGATTGTCCACACCACGAGGCCATAAACTGTGATTATCTATATCAAGAGACCATAAACTGTGATTGTCGACACCATGAGGCCATAAACTGTGATTATCTATACCACAAGACCATAAACTGTGATTGTCGACACCACAAGACCATAAACTGAGATTGTCCATACCACAAGACCATAAACTGTGATTGGCTACACGACGAGACCATAAACTGAGATTGTCCACACCACGAGGCCATAAACTGTGATTATCGACACCACGAGGCCATAAACTGTGATAGTCTATACCACGAGGTCATAAACTGTGATAGTCTATACCACGAGGTCATAAACTGTGATAGTCTATACCATGAGGTCATAAACTGTGATAGTCTATACCATGAGGTCATAAACTGTGATAGTCTATACCATGTGGTCATAAACTGTGATAGTCTATACCATGAGGTCATAAACTGTGATAGTCTATACCATGAGGTCATAAACTGTGATAGTCTATACCATGAGGTCATAAACTGTGATAGTCTATACCATGAGGTCATAAACTGTGATAGTCTATACCATGAGGTCATAAACTGTGATAGTCTATACCATGAGGTCATAAACTGTGATAGTCTATACCATGAGGTCATAAACTGTGATAGTCTATACCATGAGGTCATAAACTGTGATAGTCTATACCATGAGGTCATAAACTGTGATAGTCTATACCATGAGGTCGTAAACTGTGATAGTCTATACCATGAGGTCATAAACTGTGATTGTTTATACAACGAGGCCATTAACTGTGATTGTCTATTCCATGAGACTTTGTACCGTGAGTGTCTATACCATGAGTATATATATCGTGAGTGTCGATACCATAAGGCTAAAACCGTGAGTGTCGACACCACGAGGCGACATACCATGAGTGTTGAAACCAAGAGACGATATACTGTGAGTGTCAATACCATGGGACTATATAATGTGAGTGGCAATATCATGAGATGATATACTGAGTGCCGATACCACGACACAATATACTGTGAGTGCCCATACCATGAGGTTAGATACTGTGAGTGTTGATACCATGAGACTATATACCGTGAGTGTCTACACCATGAGACTATATACTGTGAGTGCCCATACCATGAGGTTAGATACTGTGAGTGTTGATACCATGAGACTATATACCGTGAGTGTCAATACCATGAGACTATATACCGTGAGTGTCAATACCATGAGACTATATACTATGAGTGTCAATACCATGAGACGTTATACTGTGAGGGTCAATACCACAAAACGATATACAGTGAGTGTCAATACCATGAGACATTATACAGTGAGTGTCAATACCATGAAACTATATACAGTGAGTGTCAATACCATGAAACTATATACAGTGAGTGTCAATACCATGAGACTGTATACAGTGAGTGTCAATACCATGAAACTATATATTGTGAGTGTCTATACCATGAAACTATATACAGTGAGTGTCAATACCATGAGACTATATACTGTGAGTGTCTATACCATGAGACTATATACTGTGAGTGTCTATACCATGAGACTATATACTGTGAGTGTCTATACCATGAGACTATATACTGTGAGTGTCTATACCATGAGACTATATACTGTGAGTGTCTATACCATGAGACTATATACTGTGAGTGTCTATACCATGAGACTATATACTGTGAGTGTCTATACCATGAGACTATATACTGTGAGTGTCTATACCATGAGACTATATACTGTGAGTGTCTATACCATGAGACTATATACTGTGAGTGTCTATACCATGAGACTATATACTGTGAGTGTCTATACCATGAGACTATATACTGTGAGTGTCTATACCATGAGACTATATACTGTGAGTGTCTATACCACAAAATGATATACAGTGAGTGTCAATACCATGAGACTATATACTGTGAGTGTCTATACCATGAGACTATATACAGTGAGTGTCAATACCATGAAACTATATACCGTGAGTGTCTATACCATGAGACTATATACTGTGAGTGTCTATACCATGAGACTATATACTGTGAGTGTCTATACCATGAGACTATATACTGTGAGTGTCTATACCATGAGACTATATACTGTGAGTGTCAATACCATGAGACTATATACTGTGAGTGTCTATACCATGAGACTATATACTGTGAGTGTCTATACCATGAGACTATATACTGTGAGTGTCTATACCATGAGACTATATACTGTGAGTGTCTATACCATGAGACTATATACTGTGAGTGTCTATACCATGAGACTATATACTGTGAGTGTCTATACCATGAGACTATATACTGTGAGTGTCTATACCATGAGACTATATACTGTGAGTGTCTATACCATGAGACTATATACTGTGAGTGTCTATACCATGAGACTATATACTGTGAGTGTCTATACCATGAGACTATATACTGTGAGTGTCTATACCATGAGACTATATACAGTGAGTGTCAATACCATGAAACTATATACTGTGAGTGTCTATACCATGAGACTATATACTGTGAGTGTCTATACCATGAGACTATATACTGTGAGTGTCAATACCATGAGACTATATACTGTGAGTGTCTATACCATGAGACTATATACTGTGAGTGTCTATACCATGAGACTATATACTGTGAGTGTCTATACCATGAGACTATATACTGTGAGTGTCTATACCATGAGACTATATACTGTGAGTGTCTATACCATGAGACTATATACTGTGAGTGTCTATACCATGAGACTATATACTGTGAGTGTCTATACCATGAGACTATATACTGTGAGTGTCTATACCATGAGACTATATACTGTGAGTGTCTATACCATGAGACTATATACTGTGAGTGTCTATACCATGAGACTATATACTGTGAGTGTCAATACCATGAGACTATATACTGTGAGTGTCTATACCATGAGACTATATACTGTGAGTGTCTATACCATGAGACTATATACTGTGAGTGTCTATACCATGAGACTATATACTGTGAGTGTCTATACCATGAGACTATATACTGTGAGTGTCTATACCATGAGACTATATACTGTGAGTGTCTATACCATGAGACTATATACTGTGAGTGTCTATACCATGAGACTATATACTGTGAGTGTCTATACCATGAGACTATATACTGTGAGTGTCTATACCATGAGACTATATACTGTGAGTGTCTATACCATGAGACTATATACTGTGAGTGTCTATACCATGAGACTATATACTGTGAGTGTCTATACCATGAGACTATATACTGTGAGTGTCTATACCACAAAATGATATACAGTGAGTGTCAATACCATGAGACTATATACTGTGAGTGTCTATACCATGAAACTATATACTGTGAGTGTCAATACCATGAAACTATATACTGTGAGTGTCAATACCATGAAACTATATACTGTGAGTGTCAATACCATGAGACTATATACTGTGAGTGTCTATACCATGAGACTATATACTGTGAGTGTCTATACCATGAGACTATATACTGTGAGTGTCTATACCATGAGACTATATACTGTGAGTGTCTATACCATGAGACTATATACTGTGAGTGTCTATACCATGAGACTATATACTGTGAGTGTCTATACCATGAGACTATATACTGTGAGTGTCTATACCATGAGACTATATACTGTGAGTGTCTATACCATGAGACTATATACTGTGAGTGTCTATACCATGAGACTATATACTGTGAGTGTCTATACCATGAGACTATATACTGTGAGTGTCTATACCATGAGACTATATACTGTGAGTGTCTATACCATGAGACTATATACTGTGAGTGTCTATACCATGAGACTATATACTGTGAGTGTCTATACCATGAGACTATATACTGTGAGTGTCTATACCATGAGACTATATACTGTGAGTGTCTATACCATGAGACTATATACTGTGAGTGTCTATACCATGAGACTATATACTGTGAGTGTCTATACCATGAGACTATATACTGTGAGTGTCTATACCATGAGACTATATACTGTGAGTGTCTATACCATGAGACTATATACTGTGAGTGTCTATACCATGAGACTATATACTGTGAGTGTCTATACCATGAGACTATATACTGTGAGTGTCTATACCATGAGACTATATACTGTGAGTGTCTATACCATGAGACTATATACTGTGAGTGTCTATACCATGAGACTATATACTGTGAGTGTCTATACCATGAGACTATATACTGTGAGTGTCTATACCATGAGACTATATACTGTGAGTGTCAATACCATGAGACTATATACTGTGAGTGTTTATACCATGAGACTATATACTGTGAGTGTCTATACCATGAGACTATATACCGTGAGTGTCTATACCATGAGACTATATACTGTGAGTGTCTATACCATGAGACTATATACTGTGAGTGTCTATACCATGAGACTATATACTGTGAGTGTCTATACCATGAGACTATATACTGTGAGTGTCTATACCATGAGACTATATACTGTGAGTGTCTATACCATGAGACTATATACTGTGAGTGTCTATACCATGAGACTATATACTGTGAGTGTCTATACCATGAGACTATATACTGTGAGTGTCTATACCATGAGACTATATACTGTGAGTGTCTATACCATGAGACTATATACTGTGAGTGTCTATACCATGAGACTATATACTGTGAGTGTCTATACCATGAGACTATATACTGTGAGTGTCTATACCATGAGACTATATACTGTGAGTGTCTATACCATGAGACTATATACTGTGAGTGTCTATACCATGAGACTATATACTGTGAGTGTCTATACCATGAGACTATATACTGTGAGTGTCAATACCATGAGACTATATACTGTGAGTGTTTATACCATGAGACTATATACTGTGAGTGTCTATACCATGAGACTATATACTGTGAGTGTCTATACCATGAGACTATATACTGTGAGTGTCTATACCATGAGACTATATACTGTGAGTGTCTATACCATGAGACTATATACTGTGAGTGTCTATACCATGAGACTATATACTGTGAGTGTCTATACCATGAGACTATATACTGTGAGTGTCTATACCATGAGACTATATACTGTGAGTGTCTATACCATGAGACTATATACTGTGAGTGTCTATACCATGAGACTATATACTGTGAGTGTCTATACCATGAGACTATATACTGTGAGTGTCTATACCATGAGACTATATACTGTGAGTGTCTATACCATGAGACTATATACTGTGAGTGTCTATACCATGAGACTATATACTGTGAGTGTCTATACCATGAGACTATATACTGTGAGTGTCTATACCATGAGACTATATACTGTGAGTGTCTATACCATGAGACTATATACTGTGAGTGTCTATACCATGAGACTATATACTGTGAGTGTCTATACCATGAGACTATATACTGTGAGTGTCTATACCATGAGACTATATACTGTGAGTGTCTATACCATGAGACTATATACTGTGAGTGTCTATACCATGAGACTATATACTGTGAGTGTCTATACCATGAGACTATATACTGTGAGTGTCTATACCATGAGACTATATACTGTGAGTGTCTATACCATGAGACTATATACTGTGAGTGTCTATACCATGAGACTATATACTGTGAGTGTCTATACCATGAGACTATATACTGTGAGTGTCTATACCATGAGACTATATACTGTGAGTGTCTATACCATGAGACTATATACTGTGAGTGTCTATACCATGAGACTATATACTGTGAGTGTCTATACCATGAGACTATATACTGTGAGTGTCTATACCATGAGACTATATACTGTGAGTGTCTATACCATGAGACTATATACTGTGAGTGTCTATACCATGAGACTATATACTGTGAGTGTCTATACCATGAGACTATATACTGTGAGTGTCTATACCATGAGACTATATACTGTGAGTGTCTATACCATGAGACTATATACTGTGAGTGTCTATACCATGAGACTATATACTGTGAGTGTCTATACCATGAGACTATATACTGTGAGTGTCTATACCATGAGACTATATACTGTGAGTGTCTATACCATGAGACTATATACTGTGAGTGTCTATACCATGAGACTATATACTGTGAGTGTCTATACCATGAGACTATATACTGTGAGTGTCTATACCATGAGACTATATACTGTGAGTGTCTATACCATGAGACTATATACTGTGAGTGTCTATACCATGAGACTATATACTGTGAGTGTCTATACCATGAGACTATATACTGTGAGTGTCTATACCATGAGACTATATACTGTGAGTGTCTATACCATGAGACTATATACTGTGAGTGTCTATACCATGAGACTATATACTGTGAGTGTCAATACCATGAGACTATATACTGTGAGTGTTTATACCATGAGACTATATACTGTGAGTGTCTATACCATGAGACTATATACTGTGAGTGTCTATACCATGAGACTATATACTGTGAGTGTCTATACCATGAGACTATATACTGTGAGTGTCTATACCATGAGACTATATACTGTGAGTGTCTATACCATGAGACTATATA
The DNA here is from genome assembly GCF_056783735.1 of Eptatretus burgeri. Taxonomy (NCBI): domain Eukaryota; kingdom Metazoa; phylum Chordata; class Myxini; order Myxiniformes; family Myxinidae; genus Eptatretus; species Eptatretus burgeri. The sequence goes on along the minus strand of NC_140968.1, from coordinate 25,908,220 downwards.
CTGTGAGTGTCTATACCATGAGACTATATACTGTGAGTGTCTATACCATGAGACTATATACTGTGAGTGTCTATACCATGAGACTATATACTGTGAGTGTCTATACCATGAGACTATATACTGTGAGTGTCTATACCATGAGACTATATACTGTGAGTGTCTATACCATGAGACTATATACTGTGAGTGTCTATACCATGAGACTATATACTGTGAGTGTCTATACCATGAGACTATATACTGTGAGTGTCTATACCATGAGACTATATACTGTGAGTGTCTATACCATGAGACTATATACTGTGAGTGTCTATACCATGAGACTATATACTGTGAGTGTCTATACCATGAGACTATATACTGTGAGTGTCTATACCATGAGACTATATACTGTGAGTGTCTATACCATGAGACTATATACTGTGAGTGTCTATACCATGAGACTATATACTGTGAGTG
>NC_140968.1:25890412-25907261 GCF_056783735.1 Eptatretus burgeri | reverse complement strand
GTGCATGGTGTATATCGGGATGCACCTAGGGGTGCATGGTGTATATCGGGATGCACATCGGGGTGCATGGTGTATATCGGGATGCACATCGGGGTGCATGGTGTATATCGGGATGCACATCGGGGTGCATGGTGTATATCGGGATGCACATGGGGGTGCATGGTGTATATCGGGATGCACATCGGGGTGCATGGTGTATATCGGGATGCACATCGGGGTGCATGGTGTATATCGGGATGCACATCGGGGTGCATGGTGTATATCGGGATGCACATCGGGGTGCATGGTGTATATCGGGATGCACATCGGGGTGCATGGTGTATATCGGGATGCACATCGGGGTGCATGGTGTATATCGGGATGCACATCGGGGTGCATGGTGTATATCGGGATGCACATCGGGGTGCATGGTGTATATCGGGATGCACATCGGGGTGCATGGTGTATATCGGGATGCACATCGGGGTGCATGGTGTATATCGGGATGCACATCGGGGTGCATGGTGTATATCGGGATGCACATCGGGGTGCATGGTGCATATCGGGATGCACATCGGGGTGCATGGTGTATATCGGGATGCACATCGGGGTGCATGGTGTATATCGGGATGCACATCGGGGTGCATGGTGTATATCGGGATGCACATCGGGGTGCATGGTGTATATCGGGATGCACATGGGGGTGCATGGTGTATATCGGGATGCACATGGGGGTGCATGGTGCATATCGGGATGCAAATCGGGGTGCATGGTGTATATCGGGATGCACATCGGGGTGCATGGTGTATATCGGGATGCACATCGGGGTGCATGGTGTATATCGGGATGCACATCGGGGTGCATGGTGTATATCGGGATGCACATGGGGGTGCATGGTGTATATCGGGATGCACATCGGGTTGTTCATAGGCCATTTTCACAAACTTGCAGAAGCTTCACAACTGATCGCAATACAATGGGGGATGCAGTCTTTTGATATCGGCGACGTTGTCTCGTACACGGTTACATATGTATCTGACGGTGTGTTCATCTACATCAGTTAAGGTATCTTGTTTACACGTGGTAAACTTTCTCCTGTGCTTCAAGAGACCATAACGATGCGCTCCTCGTCACGAGCTAAATAATCAGACGTCGAACAACAACAATCGAACAACCAACAACCAACCGTGCGACGCTGAAGGTGCCGCGTCGAGAGCGAAGGTTGAAAAGGCGTTTATTTAATTATATTTGTGGAGTGAAGGATCCACACCTTTATACACAGACCCACGGTTTGCATTTCAATAAGTACCGGGTAGTGGAGGAGTTTAGGAAAACCCTTTCATTGGGAACCTTTGAATTGCAAGGCAGGTGTGCTCGTCCTCCCAGGAACCACAATGCGGCATAATCAGAATCACAAATGAAACGGCGTGTGGTGCCTCCGAGTGAGCGCAGAATAAAGGAATACAATGATAGGTAAATGACCACGTTAGCCCCAAGGGCAAGCGCTCGACCGTGATGGCCGCGGGTCTTCCCCGCAAAAGGGACGCTGGGCACGGATGGAATCCTACCTGTTGGGCACGGACGGAATCCTACCTGTTGGGCACGGATGGAATCCTACCTGTTGGGCACGGACGGAATCCTACCTGTTGGGCACGGATGGTATCCTACCTGTTGGGCACGGACGGTAACCTACCTGTTGGGCACGGACGGTATCCTACCTGTTGGGCACGGACGGAATCCTACCTGTTGGGCACGGACGGAATCCTACCTGTTGGGCACGGAAGGTATCCTACCTGTTGGGCACGGACGGTATCCTACCTGTTGGGCACGGACGGTATCCTACCTGTTGGGCACGGACGGAATCCTACCTGTTGGGCACGGACGGAATCCTACCTGTTGGGCACGGACGGTATCCTACCTGTTGGGCACGGATGGTATCCTACCTGTTGGGCACGGATGGTATCCTACCTGTTGGGCACGGATGCTATCCTACCTGCTGGGCACGGACGGAATCCTACCTGTTGGGCACGGACGGAATCCTACCTGTTGGGCACGGACGGAATCCTACCTGCTGGGCACGGATGGCATCCTACCTGCTGGGCACGGATGGAATCCTACCTGCTGGGCACGGATGGCATCCTACCTGCTGGGCATGGATGGAATCCTACCTGCTAGGCACGGATGGCATTCTACCTGCTGGGCATGGATAGCATCCTACCTGTTGGGCACGGATGGCATCCTACCTGCTGGGCACAGATGGCATCCTACCTGCTGGGCACGGACGGAATCCTACCTGTTGGGCACGGATGGCATCCTACCTGCTGGGTCGAGCAACCTTTGTACAGGAGTTTGATAAGTTTATGGGAAATCTTGAGCTCGTTTTATGGATTAACCACAACGACTCAGTGGTGGTGTCATGGGGTTGAGGGCTTGCTCCGACTCTGGGAGGTCGGTGGTTCGAATCCCGGCCGAGTCACACTGAAGGCTTTTAAAATAGTCCGTGCTGCTTCCTTGCTTAAACACAGAGCACGGACAAACACACCGTAGGTTGGTAATAGTAGCGCAGACTTTGATGGGACTTTTCATGGTCTCGTGCTGCGTCTATAACGTACATCGTTCGCGACTACCGGGATCCTGGTGTGCCCTACCCACCGTGCAGGTCCGCAGGTTGGTACCGAGAGACCATACAACGTAGTCGGGATTCAATGGGACAACAAGGCCGCCGTGTCGCTCCAGGTGCACGCTCACGTGACCCGGAGGGAGAGAGAGAGAGAGAGAGAGAGAGTGAGACTTGTCACCCGCGGTCACGTGCTCGCCACGCGGCACGCACTGTCCTCGGACGGTTACTGTACCTTTAAATCTAAGTGCACAGCCCGAGTTTATGATCGACCGTGTTCGCGATCGTCGCTTTCACTGATCGTTTGAACGTCGCCGTGCCGGCGCACGCGCTTTCCCTGTCTCTGTCCGGACTTGTACCCACGGCGGTTCAAACGGTTTTTCTTGGCAACTGATCTTGCAACTTGATAACCGCGTGGAACGTCATCGAGTACCGAACGCCGTGCTCGCTGCTGCATTGTGGGTACTTTAAATAATGTTCTGTTTGCCCTAACGGTCGAACCACGTCGTGCCTGCCCCCCGTGCTCGTCCTCACGACCACGTGCGAGTTCAGTACAGTGACGTGACGTCACGAGCCGAGCCCCCGCCCCCCTCCTCCTCCTCGAAGGCCACGGGGAGGGGCCGATTTCGGGACGTTCTTCATGGGCCATGATGTTTGTTTTGTATTAAATAACTTGCAAGGGCACGGGGTTCGAGTCGACCGTTGCCGGGAGGAGACGGGGTTCCCACAAACGGGCACAACACACCGCGGATCGTCGTCAACGCGAGGGTTTTGTAAAAGTTTACATCGACAGCCCCCTCGGACACGACACGGACACGGCGTTGTGAGCGCGAGGTGCGGGCCGTGGCGCGAGTAGCGGAGGGAATGGTGCGGGTGGCCCGCGGACATGCGGGGCTGGGCGGTGGGGACGCGCGGGCGGGGCCTGGGTGCGAGGGGGAGGGGTTGCGCGCCCGTGGCCCCCAGGTCCGCCCCGGGTCACAGAACGCGACGGGAGCCGCCTCGCAGCGAACGCTCGGCGAGCGCGGAGACAGAACTGCGTGAGACACCGGACAAGATCGGAGCGGGAACCCTCGTCCCTCCCTCCCTCTCTGTCCTCCGCTCTTCATCGCTCTGGGCTTCACTGCTTGGCTGTCGGCGTCTCCTCGGAGGCCAGTGGGACAAGACGCGCCGGTAAAAACGACCGACGCCGAGAGGAAGACGAGGAGGTGCAACCGGCGCCGGCTCGTCACTGCCGGCCGTGCCCGGGGCGAGCTCGGGCTTCGGGTGGCGCGGATTGTCCGACGTGTCGGGTGAAGCGAGAGAGCGGGAGAGGCGGGAGAGCAGGCCGCGGGTCACTCGCGAGTGGATGTTCCAGGTAAGGAGGGTCCGGGTCGGGCCGATGGGAGTGGAAAGGGAGGGCGTGCCGGCCGTGTCCCGGGGCACGGTGGCGCGGCGTGCGGAGAGACCCCGCCGCGAACAACCCTGCCGAGACGGACATGTAGGGAGTGGCGGACAAACGCCGGGACGAGGTACAAATTGGTGTCCGTGTCGGACAGTGTGTCGGACAAAGGGCTTTCGTCCCACACCTGCGAGCAGATGAAAACCGAGTGGGACAAGGTGCGAGAGGAACTGTACTTGAAGGTATATCTATCTGTACACGTATCTGGTCATATCTACGACTACTACTACCACTACTATTACTACTACTACTTTAGCCGCTCCAAATTATTAATTCCCAGCTTTATGCAGTCGACCAGAAAAGTTTTTGGTGTTGGGCTTTCACGAACTGGTTGGCCAGGCGGCCCAGGCGTAACGGTTGACCGAAGGTGATTACAACAGGAATTTGTAATTTGTTTCGTTAAACAAACCCTTAACCACTATCCGAACCCTTAACCACTACCCGAACCCTTAACCACGACCCGAACCCTTAACCACGACCCGAACCCTTAACCACGACCCGAACCCTTAACCACGACCCGAACCCTTAACCGCTACCCGAACCCTTAACCACTACCCGAACCCTTAACCACTACCCGAACCCTTAACCGCTACCCGAACCCTTAACCACGACCCGAACCCTTAACCACGACCCGAACCCTTAACCACGACCCGAACCCTTAACCACTACCCGAACCCTTAACCGCTACCCGAACCCTTAACCGCTACCCGAACCCTTAACTGCTACCCAAACCCTTAACCACGACCCGAACCCTTAACCACGACCCGAACCCTTAACCACGACCCGAACCCTTAACCGCTACCCGAACCCTTAACCGCTACCCGAACCCTTAACCGCTACCCAAACCCTTAACCACGACCCGAACCCTTAACCACGACCCGAACCCTTAACCACGACCCGAACCCTTAACCGCTACCCGAACCCTTAACCACTACCCGAACCCTTAACCACTACCCGAACCCTTAACCGCTACCCGAACCCTTAACCGCTACCCGAACCCTTAACCGCTACCCGAACCCTTAACCACGACCCGAACCCTTAACCACGACCCGAACCCTTAACCACGACCCGAACCCTTAACCACTACCCGAACCCTTAACCGCGACCCGAACCCTTAACCACTACCCGAACCCTTAACCGCTACCCGAACCCTTAACCGCTACCCGAACCCTTAACCGCTACCCTAACGTTTACCCCCAAGGATAAAGTGTGAAGTGTTTAAAATCTTCTCCGGAGTTGGTGCTCAACACATGAACCTTTTTGTTGTTGTTGTTGTTTTCTTTCCACATCTGAGTGTAATTAGACAGAAAAGTTGTTCTTATTAACGAATGATTAAATAAACGGGAATACCGAAGTACGATTCTGGTGCTTCTCGTTCCGGGAACATTTTGAACGCTGCTCAAGTGCCATCATCGTACTCGACTCGTGTCCCTTTGATTTGCCGTCCACGAGACTCGTTCTTCCATGAGCCTCGATCTTATATACAAAAGAATGATTAAAAATGACAATTAATAATCCTACCTTGCACGTGGAGAGTGAACGATAGTGCCCCCCCTCAACCCCCAACCATAGTTATAATACACCGTGCTATGTATACTTACACCTCATAATGAGACTTACAACGTCCTCGAGTAATGCACACGTCACGAAACCAGGACATTGTGTAAGTGTACGTCCGGTTGAAATGTACTGTACATGTAAACAATTGGGGGTGGGGGGGGTCATTGTTCTGGTACATGTTCATATGTTGTCTAATCTGTCCTTGTATACCGCAGGTGCGAGCGGCGGCCATGTCTCGCCCGTCTGTGCCGCGCTCCCCCGTGTCCCCTCTGGGGTCACAGGGCATTCCGGCTCCAGCGCAGCTCACCAAGTCCAATGCACCGGTACACATCGACGTCGGAGGTCACATGTACACGAGCAGCCTTGCTACGCTGACCAAATACCCTGATTCCAGGTAATGTCCAAAGCAAGATCACCTCATGGTTGTACCCCTAATATCCACCTCAAAAATAAAATAATATCGAGGAAAAGGTGCAATGATGGCGAAGGAAGAAAAGAACATGGTTATGGTGGGACAGAGAGATAATATGGGTACGGAGGGACAGAGGGACAAAGGGATAACATAGGTATGGAAGGACAGAGGGATAACATGGGTATGGAGGGACAGAAGGATTATATGGGTATGGAGGGACAGAGATAATATGGGTTTCTCGTGATGCACATAGGGATAACACGAGGGATAACATGGGTACGGAGGGACAGAGGGATTATGTTGGTACTGAGGGATTACATGGGTATTGAGGGACAGAGGGATGACATGGGTATTGAAAGACAGAGTGATGACATGGGTATTGAAAGACAGAGTGATGACATGGGTATTGAGGGATAGAGGGATTACATGGGTATTGAGGGAAAGACGTTTTACATGGGTATTGAGGGGCAGAGGGATGACATGGGTACGGAGGAACAGAGGGATTACATGGGTATGGAGGAAAAGAGGAGTGAAGGTGTATTGAGGGAGCACATGGTAAGAATTGCTACGTACGTGCGTGTGCCAGAGTCAGCAGGTGAGAATGGATGGGGGAGAGCGAGCATTTTAAGAATTGGGGACGAGGGAGCACAGGAGGTTGGACCTCTCTCTTGTTGACGTGACGACATGTTTTCCACAAGGAATTCTGGGGAATAAAAATCAGTGGAATGGGGTGCGATTCGATCTGAAATCTTGATTTCCAGGAGCTGTTGGAATGCTAGGTAACCAGACCGTGGTAATAGTTCCTCAATGTAAACCACCAAACTGCATTGTAACAACCAATAGAATTCCCAAATTTTATTGGCTGCTCTTAGAGCTCCCTTATTCTGGACATTTCCATCTGTCTGTCTGTCCGCGAAACTTTGGTCAAGCCTCGGGTCTAAACCACTCAACCAATTCCAATGAAATTTGGTAGGTAGCACCAATATTTCTGGGAATCGTGTGCTTTCGAATATGGGACCCCGGGCCCGAGCAACGGCCCTTTAAAGTGGTCAAAAAATCGAAAAAAAAATCGAAAAATCGACGCTTCGAGTTCTGTGCGCAATCTATCTAGCTCCCTTCATGCCAATTTGCAGCCCTAACAAAAAATATTTGTAGGATGAGATAGGTTTTGGGCGAGTACACGTCGAACATTTCAGAAACTGTTAATTGCGAATATCTCTAAGAGAGAGAGTCTGATTTTGATGAAACTTGGGTGAAATGTGTACAATGTGGCTCGCATGTACACAAAAACGAATGGTTGCTATGCACACCTCCGTTGCTTAGCAACAGCTAAAATACTTTATCGTACATCGTACACTTATTGTGGACTGTACAAAAAAATCAATACCTCCGAAACTGGACCTCCGAGGGACCTGTTTTTTTTGTGCCCAAGGAGAATGTCTTGCAGCATCATATAAAAAAATAAAATATTTAGCAAATAGATAAATGGAATTACCAGGGCTGCCATTTGTTGGAGTCTCTTTGGAAACATGCCTGAAATTTCACAAGATGGGTTTCTGGGCACAAACTAAGAGGGCTGTGATAATCATATTTATTGTGCTAAATTGATTGATAGCATGTACATGAATATCGGCTCGTCGCGTCGGCCAGCTTTCCATCTAGAGCGAGCAGCCATGTCACCTACCGGCTTGTTATTATTATTATTATTATTATTATTATTATTATTATTATTATTATTATTATGATCTGAGCATTTACCAACCTGTGCACAGAGGTGGACATTGTGGGTTAACTGAACTCGAGGAGTAACTATTGGTGCTCTCTGGTCACCTAGTATTGTAAACAGCATCAGAAAAGCAAGATGGAGGATTTACCCCCCCCCACCCCTTTCTGCACATTACTTCCCCAGAATTCCTTTCCGGAGACATGTTATGTTGGCAACATGTTGGGGGTCCATTGGGGTGGGAAGACAGCACGTGAAAACTTCGGGGATTTGGGTAGAGTTGAAGGAAGCATATGGTAATTGGATAACGGAGGGAGTGTTTTTTTGGGAGGACGTGAAATTGATGGGGGAGAGGGAGTACATGAGAATGGGTGAAGAGAGGGTTTGCGTGGAAATTTTAGAGGGGGGGTGGGAGAATGTGTGGATGTAGGGGGGAGTATAATGATATATGGAGTGGTTGGGTGTTTGGAGGCAGAGAGGAGGGGGGGGGGTTGAGACAGAGGCAGACACACTTACCTTTGAGTTGTCTAACCTGGGTTTCACTACCAATGCAACGATAAATGATTACATTGATACTTCGCAGACGGGGAGGGGGTGGGGTGGGGGAGGCATGGTGTTGTAGGTGTGAGGAGAAGAGGGTGATCTTGTCTCAGGGGAGGGTGCACAGAGATAGAGGCTGCATTAGTCTGAAGAAGATGCTAATTCAATGGAACTATGTTTGTGGTATGAGGCCCAAAGGTGCTAGGGTAGTGGCCTATGATCATGTGATTCTCCCTCTGTTCTATCTCCATCCCTCTTTCTCTCTCTCTCTGTCTCACTCCCTCCCTCTGTCCTGATATATGATCATGTGATTCTCTCTCGCCCTCTCTCACCCCTTTTCTTTCTTTTCCTCCCTCTCTCCCCATGTATGATTATGTGATTTTGTATCTCATGAGTTGGTGGTTGGGTTTTTTTGTTTTTTTTTGTGGAAATGTGTTTTTGGGGGGGTTTGTAAGGGAAATAAAAATGGATTAGGTGAGAGATAGAGATTTAAATGGATCTCGGTCCTGACGATGCAAGGACATCCCCTCTGTCCCCTCTAGTTGCATTTGAATCAGAAGGGCTGGACTTGTACTAATTGATGTATTAATACTTTATTGCTTCCAAGTTGGTCGATATTTTAATTGGTAAAAGTTACTCCCTCCCTCCCTTCCACCCCCGCACTGATTGCATCAGGATACTAAATCAGGATGTTTCATATAAGTGGTCAATCTATGTAATATTACGCATGTCTGTCTGTCAGTCTATCTGTCTGTCTGTCTGTCTGTCCTTCCTTCACATCCCATGAGATGATGGAATCTCGCGAGATTGTGAATTGGACATTGTTCCGACTGTCACTTCACACCCAGCACCATTTTAATGAGGTAATGAAGAAATAATATTTAATGATGTAATAATGCTCTCTTACTTTGAATAACTGGATAGAGAGTTGGGAGAGGGGGGTTTAGGCTTTGGAGGGGGGGGGAGGCAGATTGATGACTTGGGGTGGGTGGGGTTGGGTTGAGGTCTTGGGGTTGGGTGGGGGATTGAGAACTTGCGATTGGGATGTAGACGGAGTTTCAGACTTGGGGTTGGTGGGAGTTGAGGACTTGGGGTTTGGGGGAGAGTTGATTTAATCGATCAACATATTTTTTGGAGCACATAGCAAGACAGTAGGCAGGATTAAATTACCAATGATATTAAGTCATTCTTTGCATAACATTGGGGATACCAGCCTCGGTCATTATTATTGATATTGGTACATTATATGGAATTTCCATAGGTTAACCTGCTTGGTGAATAATATTATTTCCATTTATTTATTTATTATATTATATTATATTATATTTATGACTTGCCATGTTGAGTAGTCTGTGCATCTGACACTGTTAAGGGTGTTTATGCCATTTGTTTCAATGGTTCTCTGAACCGATCACGGGACTTTGGTTTGGACAACTTCACGGGAAATCATTTATACCAAAAGCTAATTTGACAAAGTTAAAGACCAGCAGATTGTTCTGATAACGTGAGCTAACGAAAGTGAAGGTACGTCGAACAGCAAAAACATCAGAAGGTTAGGATCAAATGATGTCGTCAATCCATTGCTTTGAACACGACACAATGTTTATTCACAAACTTATCCTTCATGTAACCCGCAACAAAAACATTTTCCTCTTTAACCCCGAAGGTCTTAATCAAGAGACTTTATGCTTAGCAAATGTCCTGATGACGTTTCAGAGTTCGAAACTCGTAAGTCGTCAGCAGTTTAAAGTCTACCTCTCTTTGTGCTGATCATCTGCTGCTTATTTAGCCTGGAACTTTGTTCGAGCCTTCATCATCATCATTATGAAATCCTACATTGATTTAAATAGAATTATGAACCTAACTTTGTCGGCAAATTAAAAAAAAATTGTTTGTTATTGGTTAATGATGTTACAGAATTGGCAAAGGCGGATGAAGTGTTACCAACCAACGTTCATGTGCATTCAATGTGGTGTCAAAGCTACTTGTTCAAAGCTATGTGGTTGTAAAGTACTTCTTACAATGGTGACCAGAGTTGTCTTATCATGGTTTTTTTAAATTTCGTATGATATGATATTTAACACAGTATTATCTTTTCTGATGTACACAATGTAAATGTTATGATTAACATGGGTTGTGAGTTATGCTCAGCTTAAAACACCTCGATTAACAGCTGACAATATCTTCATTTTAAACATTTTACAGAAAACTTCCCCATCCTCTTCAAACCGTAATTAAAAATAAATAAAGAAATGGGACACAACGATGTGGTTTGCTGCACATGAAAGAGCCTTTCTCAGTTATATTTTGAAGATCATAATTTATCATCATCGGTACTTCTGGGAACTGTGTGAGAACGACTCGCGAACGTGTTCAGCATACTCACCACTTGTACTTGGCCGGCTTGCCCCCTTCCGCTGCAGGATGCTACCAGTCTCCATAAACTTTTTGTTCCAATCACGAATCATTCTTTCCATGGTGGCTGCCTTCCATACGTCGTCCTAAAGCCTCGTTGAACCTGTGTAGCTGATTAGGTCTCTATAAACCAGGAAACGTGCTGCGCTTTTTCAGTTGGGAACGCCATTTGCAGTAACTATGACGTCACGTGTCACCCCCCAAAAAAAAGTCACTAAAACTTTGAGAAATGTTCTTTCACATGCAGCAAAGCACATCGTTGTATCCCATTTCGTAAGTTTCTTTTTTATTACGGTTTGAATTTGGAACGGTAATTTGTGGACGCTGTGTGTATTCCTATGGGAAATCTCTTGAGTGATACATAAACCACCTGTGCAAGCTAAACTCAGTGTAAACTCGTGGAGGATTTTTCCTCAATGATGAACATTTTGGTGCCTTCAGGATTGGACGTCTATTTGATGGCACAGAGCCCATTGTCCTGGACAGTTTAAAGCAGCACTACTTCATCGACCGTGATGGAGAAATGTTTCGTTATGTGCTCAGTTTTCTGCGTACAGCCAAGCTTCTGCTGCCTGAAGATTTCAAGGTGGGTAGAATGGATGACATGATGATTGAGGATGGCAAGATAGGGTGGAAAGAAAAAGATCACAGTTTTCAGTTTCTGCCAGTGGCAGCTTTTCTTCTCCTCTCCGAGTGACCTTCCAAAGTTAATCATTTCGGATTTGTCTCCGTTGCCTGAGATGGTTGTGCAATTTTGGTCTTGTCGAATGTTGCTCGTATTTTGATCTCATTGTCATGTCTTTTACATTCCCGTTTGGTTACTTTGATGTTGTCTCCCTTGGATAGCTGGGAATGCTCATTTCTCCCCCCGACTTGCATGTACCCATTTGTCATGCTTCCTCTAATCGCCTATCTCAATTCCCATCATTGCTCTTATTCCTTCCATTTGTTGTTTTTAAATAAGAAAAATATGTATCAATAATAAACCCCTTCAGTGGGGCAACTTAGCTAAATATAGCATAACAATTGTGCATTTTGTGAGGAAAGCACCAAATTTGGCACACTAGTAGCCTATCGTAGTGTTACGGCTGTGGAAATTCGCAATACACCATAAAGGGTCCTCAGGTGAGATATATCGATAAGTTCATGTGTTGTTAGCTCACACCCGTTGTTTGGAGGGAATATGTGTGATTCATTCAGACTGCGACGCTTTAGTTAGCCGTTTTTCTTTATCCATCGTTATTTTGAGCCACCATTGCCACAAACCTCCACGCAAACAACAACCGCCGCCAACTACGCCCACCACACTCACACCACCCCACAACAATCACCACCATCTTCGCCACTTCGCCCGCTTACGAACGCCATCCTCCGCGGACCACGGTAAGACGGTTTCCGCACCACGGAAACCGTCCGAAAAGGATTGGCAGAACAAAAGTACTTGTGAAGCCTGTGGGGTTTTTTTTCCCACCATTTTTCCCCACGCTTGGTGAGAAGGGGAGGGGTGGGGCAGCTCGCTCCCGATTGGTGGACGTGCGGTATGACGCGGACGGGAGTGAGGAACGCCCCTTTTTTGGGAGGCTCCCAGAAGGGGGGTGGAGCCCGAAACGGGGCGGAGCCCCACTCCATAAAGACGGACACGGGCGGGGCGCGCACTCTTCTCTTCTTCGCCCCTTGGTGTATGCATTCCTTCCTCTTGGATATCTCTTTGGTCCTCCCGTATGCTCTCTCCTCGTGACGGTTGATCCGCAAACCAACTCGCGCTCCCTTCCTCCTCGTTCGTTCCCGCGCTCGTGGCCCGGCGAGGCCTATTGGTGGGAGACGCGGACGGAGGACGTCGCAGGTGGCCTGAGGTGGACCTGCGAGAGCGGACACGGAGAGTGCCGGAGACAGTTCACTGGCCGCAACAAGGGAGGTTCTTCTTTTCTTTGGGCTTTTGTATGTATTTTTGTGGCGCCAGTCCGACAAGTAAAACTGATTAAGTGCTTGTACATTGCTTTAGTCGGTCGTATTACTTTTGCTTCTATTTGCCTGTACATACGTGCATGATTGTTGTAAATACGTGTGTAGTGTAATAAATGTGCGTGTTGAACTGTATCCCGTCGTTGCGTCCTTTCCTTCGTTGAAAGTGCTACCTTACCTCGTAGAACAATTAGTGGAGGGGTTTGAATACCCGGTAAATAATCACGTCCATCGGGGCCGGCGATAACACCGCTCGGTTATCACTGAAGCACGGAACGGACCGCTTAAGCGGTTCATGTCCTAGGCCGGCCAGCGGTGAGGTACGATCGCCCAGTTAACTACCCGCGCAGGTACTTAGGTAGGTCGAGTTTGGCGAACAACGCTATCCTGCGCGGGTGGCCGATTGGCACGATTGTGGTGTGGTCGAAAGACCCACCCGTGGCTAGCTCCTGGCGGTAGTTCCACCGAGGGTCACGACTGAATTGTCCGTCCCGGTGGGCGACGCGATCGCGATTTGAGTTACGTGGCCGCTCGCACGCCGGGCGGACCAAAATTCGTAACACTGGTGTCTGGGAGTGGGATTCAAATCCACCTCTGTCTCCAACTAAATTTATGGGGATCGGACCAGGGGTGTGCGAAGTAACAATACGAGCAAGCTAAATTAATTATCTTCCAAGAAATAAGATGGAGTTTCAAAGCGAGCGGGTGCCGGGGGTAGAAATGAATATGTGTAGTAATGTAGAATCCATGGCCCGGGACAGTACTTGTAATTTTAATCCATGGGGGAGCTCACCCTCATATTCTGAGCACGAACTTTGCCGGCAAACGGAGTCGCAAATGGCGGCGCGGCCGCACTTCAGCGTGGCATGAGGCGTGAACGGGCTGCTATTAATGGCGTTACGAACGGCACGACACGAGGCGAGCGCTCCCAACAAGTGTTTCAAACCACGGGGTCATGGCAGGCGTGGCAGGAGGCCGGAGCATGCATTGACGGGCTTCGGAGACAAGTGGTGACAATTGTATAGGGGAATTACACTCGTTTTCCTTTGAGTTGGACGAGGCATGGCGGCGCGTAGACAGGGTTCATGAGGATTACGTGCGAACGGAGTCACAACGATGGGCCGATGTACAGGAAGAAAGGCGGGAGGAAGAACAAAGGCAAACAAAGCTAGAAAAGGAAAAATGCGAACACGATTGGGAATTAAAAAAAACTAAAGAAAGAGGTAGAAGCAGGCAAAAAGATAATAGAAATCCGAGAAGAGACGATAAAAAGAGGAGAGGAACATCTGGAGCAGAGGGAAGAAGAATGGTTGGAAAAGTCAAGACAGTTTGAAGAACTAAAGGGAAAAATGGGGAAAATAGAATTGAGTATCCATAAGTTGGAAGAAAGAGAATGCGAACACAATTCGGAAGTAAAGCAACTAGAGGGTGAGGTAGAACAAGGCGTTCGGGACAGAAGAAGACTACAAGAAGAGGTAAAAAGAGAACAGGAAGATAGGGAACAATTGAAAGAAAAAGCAAGCTTGGAGTATGATAAGATGAGGAGGAAAAGGGATGAGATGTGCAAGAAAAGGGATGAGATGTGCAAGAAAAGGGATGAAATGAGTGAGGAGGAAGAGAGGCAGAGAGAGGAAAAATGGGGAAAAACTTTTGAGTTACGTGAACACCAAAACAAAGAGAGGGAACGACAAAAAGAACTGAGGATGTTAAGAGAGGAAAGAACGAGAACGGAGGATGAAACGTTTAGGAACCACACTGTACAGATCGAACAGCTGGAAGCCAAGGCCAGACTAAAGAATGAGATACAAGAAAGAGTAATGAAAGAAGAACGAATGAGACAGGAGAAAGAAATCAGGAAATTGAAGGAAATTACGAGATTGCAGAATGAGGAACAAGAAAGACAGTGGAATAAAAAAACAAAAAGAGTATGAACTTGAAACTGATTGACAAAAGGAAAAAAACAGGTTGGAGTGTGTGGAGATGAGAAAGGAATTTGAAAAGAAAGCTTCCGAGTTACAGAATAACGAAGACAAAGAAAGGGAACTACAAAACGAGTTGAGGATGATGAGGGAAGAACAACTGAAGCAGGAAGGAGAAATCAGGCGATTGAAGGACACAACGAGATTGGAGAGGGAAGAACGAGAGGAACAATGGGATAGAAAACAAAAAGAAAATGAAGCCGAGGTTGACCAATTGGAAGAAAAGGCAAGGCTGGAGTGCGAGGAGATAGACAAAGAACAGCGAATGAAACGCAAAAGGGAAATTAACCAAATGAAGCAAACCATGAAACTGGAGAAGGAAGGACAGGAGAGGAAACAAGGAAGAGTAATGAGAGAACAGCGAATGAAACACAACTCGAGGGGGAGCACTCTGTAGAGTGCAAAACCTCCGCCGCCAATACTGCTTGGTCACTCAAGTGAACCTGATATCCTATTCATTCAATTTGACGTCAACAGTGCTCACAGAGTTATAGTTTGCAACTTTCCCTTTTACTTTTAACTTTTACATACTCGATTCATTCGTCATAACTAGATTCCTTGAGACAGAAATTGATTTTACGTGGGTATATCCACCTGAAGTTCCAAAATCAGCTGCAATTATAATTTTGGCATGTTTTTTTTTGATGGAAATCACTTACATGTAGAAATGCAAAAAAAATAAAATAAAAAAAAAATCGAAATTTTGTTGAAAAAAATTTGCAAAATTTTTTTTCTCTAACAATTTTTTTTTGGGGGGGGGGTTGGAAATCACTTAAAACATGTAGAAATGCAAAAAAAAGAAATCGAAATTTTGTTGAAAAAAAGTTGCAAATTTTTTTTTTCTCCAACAAATTTTTTTGGAGGGGGGGCGGGGGGGTTGGAAATCACTTAAAACATGTAGAAATGCAAAAAAAAAAAATTCAAATATTTTTTCAAATTGGCTGCCATAGTGGCCATATTGGATTTTGGACCAAGTCCAAAATCTAATGGCATGATTCTTGGACCAGACACAACCCCCCACCAAGTTTCGTCGAAATCCGTCGAGGAGTTTTTCCGTAATACTGTTCACAAACAAACAAACAGAAAGGGGTGAAAACAGTAACCTCCATCCATCTTCGATGGCGGAGGTTAAAAAGGAGATTAACCAAATGAAGCAAACCATGAAACTGGAGAAGGAAGGACAGGAGAGGAAACAAGGAAGAGTATTGAGAGAACAGCGAATGAAACACAGGAAGGAAATGAGCCAATTGAAAGAAACGATGAGATTGGAGAAACAGTGGGGTAGAAAACAAGAACAATGCGAGTTTGAAATTGAACTAAAACGGAGAGCAAGATTGGAGTCAGCGGAGTAGAAAACAAGAACAATGCGAGTTTGAAATTGAACTAAAACGGAGAGCAAGATTGGAGTCAGCGGAGATTGAGGAGCTAAGGAGGGAGAACGAACAGCTAATGGGGCTCAGAGAGGAAGAACGACTCAGATGGGAAGGAAAAAGGAGCCAGAAAGAAACAGAAAAAATAGAGGAGAGACTGCACGATAAGGACGGGGTTGGGGACAAGTACACACACATTGAGGTAGTGGAGGACCATGAGGGTGAGCTGGCGGACTGTTTAGGGACCCGGTGCGAGCAGCCGGATGGCCTCCGGGAGACTCTATTCTCCCTTGAAGCTGATCGCGACCAGGTGGGTTCGGTCGTGTCAAGCGAGTTTGAAGGGGCGAGTGCTGCGGACAGGTGCACACGAAGTTTGGGGGTTATGGAGGCCCCGGGAGCCCGAGAAGTGACCCGATTCCCCAGTGTGATTGTCCCCGTGTGTGTGGTGAAAGGTGTGAGTGCGCCCCCGTGTGCGAGTGGTGTGGTCACGAGTGTGCCGGGGTGTGTGCTTGGAAGCCCGTTTATGAGTGAGGCACTGTGTGTGAGTGGAACCGCGTGTGCGCCAGAAAGGGCATGCGTGAGTGATCGGTCGAGTGAGAGGGACAGCGTGTGTGAAGTCGCTGTACGTAAGGGAGATGACGGTGGGCATTAGTGAACATGCAGCCGTGTCTCCCGGCGTGAGTGTAATGGTAAGATGTGTGAGTGTTGTGACACACAGGTGTGCGTGGGTTGAATGGAGCCTGAGCGCGAGAGTGCGACAGAGACGATGGCGACAGATGGACAAGGGCTGGGTAGCGGCCGTAGCTGTATTAGGAACCGTGCCGGGTTTACCCAGCAGCGAGCGCGAGGTCCGT
>NC_140968.1:25835412-25885412 GCF_056783735.1 Eptatretus burgeri | reverse complement strand
GAGGCGGGGCCAAATCGCCCCTCGCTCACCGATTGGACGGCAAAAGTGGGCGTGTGTCGTTTTGATCCGTTTTGAAGCACAAAATCCGTGATTTTGTACACGCTGTTCGACGCGCATGTTCTGCATGAGTCCAACACCGGTACCCACAGCGGGGCAAGAACGGTGGCGATGCTACGGTTGTGAGGTGTGCGTGAAGGTCGTGGCGGTTGTGGTGAAGCGGTGGTTGTGGTCGGTGGTTGATGTTGTGGTTGTGATCGTAATCATGGCGGTTGGTCCAAAATAAAGATAGTAAAAGAAAAACGGCTATCCTGAAGAGTCGCAGCACGCATAAATGACATGTATTCCCACTAGACAACGGGTTTGGGCCTAACTACACATGCACTTACCGAGATACCTCACCTAAGGGACCTGAATGGTGGTTTGCGAATCTGGTAACCACAACACTACCCCCTTCCCTTTTTACAGACTCGTCCCGAGTCGTCAAATTTTCGTGTGCCATCATGTGTAGTTTTCCCCTAGTACATTTTACCTACGGATCCCTGAGTGCGACATTCATGGTATTCGTGTCCCCAAAATAAATAACCTAAGGGCTGCGTAACTATCTAAACAAACTCACTCACACGGACGACTTAAATAAAATTGCCGGCGCTAGACAGACATGCCGGGGGCGCACTCATATTTACAGTACATCTTACCTTAACTTACAAATTTTACACTAAACCATGGCCCAGGATCACTGAACTCTGCAAAGAAAAGCAGTTAGCAGGGAGCCAGGCTGCCCACATGCAGTCTCTGGCTCAAACAATGCAGGTGACAGGGAACGTGGCTGGCTGCTCACACGCAGTCCAAGGCCTTCCCTTTTGAACTGAACTCAGTGAACCACAACGGTGCTTGGGCTGCACAACGCAGTCTCCGTGACAGCTCAAGTGGCACACGCAATGAGCACAACGAATGGATGCATGAACGGTTACAAACACGGTGCACGGGCCGCCACTGCAGGCCCGTGTTGTAGCCGCCAACAGGGCAGTTCTCGCAGCTTGCAAACTGTTGCCTTGATCCTGGCGCACATGGAAATGAACAGGGGGGGCAAAGCAAAAATTGAACGGGGCTGGTGAACGTGGGCAGTGGGCATGGCATGGCAAAGGTAGCAGGCAAACACAGCCCGCAGAAGAAGGCCGCTGCAGGCAAACATAGCGGGCAGATGAACTGGCCGGCACAGGCCTTGAAGCAAACACGGCCAGCCGATGGCACAGGCCTTGCAGCAAAACAACAGCTGCCGATGAAGTTGGCCGGCCTCCGCCTTGAAGCAAAACACGGCCAGCCGATGGAGTTGGCTAGCCTTTGCCGTTCAGTGGAGGTTGGTGGAGGGAGTGCGGTGGTGCTGGCCACTTGGAAGGCGGGCTCGGACCTACCTTCCTGTCTCCCTCCCAACCTATCGCCTTTGCCTGTCACTGTACATACCCACTCCCTTAATTTGTGAAAAACCAATTTAGCCCCAACTTATTTTTTTATTTTTTTTATTTTTTATTTTTACTCCCCCACTATAAATCGTCCCCTAACCCCCTTTATCGTCCTTGTTCGGCTAACCTATCCTGTCACCTAGCCTACTCCCAACCCCTACGTTCCCTTCCCGGAGGGGAACAAGGGAGAGCTAGCGTCCTGTGTCGAGGCCCACCGAAGCCTCAGAATGGCCTCCCCCAGAGTTCGGCGATCTAACCCAAAGTGGGTCCAGCGGCCCACAACGACAGCGAGGGGATGGATGGTGCGGAGGGGTACATCTCCTAATCTACCCTAACCATTTAACTGTTAAACTACCCCGGGGCTTTCAACAAGCGCCTCTCGCTTAAACTATTGGTTCTAACAACCCAGATTCCCGTCGCCTGTGTTGGTGTCCTCACAATTTCGGGCCTCGCCCCCCAATTTTCGCTCCGTGCCCTCACACGGTCTCCTGGCTGGGACACGTGGCTCCCTTTGGCAGGCACGACCCTCTGCCGATTCTCCCGCTATGGCACCCCGGGCACTACACTGCCTCCGAGCCTACCAGCTCCCTAACACCGGGAGTGCCCCCATGGCACCTCCCCTGAAACGCACACGTGGCAGGCCGGCCTCCCGGGCCCCTTTCCGAGGTCACCCGTGCCCACTACACTGCCCACGCGGCTAATGGCGCCCGGGCCCCGCACCAAGCAGGCGCACCCGTGCCCACTACTCTATCCCGGCCCCCATGGGCCCATGGCCTACCGCGGCCGACTAGCCTGGTGCCCGGGGTACCCACTCAGCGATACTCACCTTTCGCAGCCACGCTCCCAAGCCCGTCAACAGGGCTCCTGCACCCCTCCAAATGGGTCTCGAGCCTACTTTCCCACCAACAACAAAACGACCTCCATTTTTCAATTTGACTAACCCAGCTAACTCACTTTATACTGACCCCGGGGTCCCTTGGGCGGGAGTCACTCCTCCCCCCAATCACTCATCGCACCATGCATTCCAGACTCGCTCCATTCACACAGACCTGCTGGCCTCACTCATTCAACATGTCTCCACCTCATAACTCACCAACAACTCTTCAACACACACACCACTGAACTCTGCCATCCTTCTCACTACATCCCTAACTAACTCGTGCTCCCACGTCGTCCCTTAAACTACAGCACGTTCCTTTTAACACTACGTAGCTAAGCTACGTCCCCACTACACATTCTCAAGTCTGTCACTGTCTCCAAATCCTTTTATTTCCCAACCTAAAGCTCACTAAATCCCTCTACCTAATCCATTCCACGGACTCCATGAGGACTTACCCCCTGCCCCATGGAGTCGGTCTAACTAAGCTAACCCTTCCCCCTAACTAGTTTCCATCCTGTGCCCAGGGTAAGGGGTACTTTCACACTGCTGCCCAGGAATCCTGTACACCGAAAGTGAGGCTTGCCTTTTTTTTCATGCGCAGCACCTGCACGGCAACTCAGAGCTCGCACACTTTGCACCTGCCCGTGGCCGTCATGCAGCTGCACGTGTACCTCGTCCCTCCTTGGGCCGGTACCATCCGGCAGGAGATGCCCCTCCTGCCGGATTCCAACCACGTGCAGCCATGGCGTCACCGTGCGTGCGCATAAAAAAAACATAAGCCCCCGTCTCGAGGGTTCCCCACGCGAACACATGTGCTTTGCCCGTTGGAGCTTAACACACACGATCGCGTGGAGAACCCGTCCGGTCCAAATCCGTTTACCTGCCTAAACTTTGTCCGTCCGCGGGATCGGCAAATCCACCGCGTGCGTTTCCGGACCGGGACTTCACTCTCGCAAGCGAGCACGTGGCGGTCTCGTGCGTTGCACAGCACGAACCTCGTGCTCACTGCTGGGCGAACCCGGCACGGTCCCCGAAATAGCTACAGCCGCTACTCGGCTTTCTCTCCTCTGTCGCCGTCTCCGTCTCCATTCAACCCACGCCCACCTGCGTGTTCAGCCCCACACAGTCCACTCCATCACATTCACACCGGGAGACGCGGCTGCGTGCTCCCGCATGCCAACCGACATCTCCCTTACATACCGCTCTCTCACACACACGGTCTCCCTTGCACACGGCCGTTCACTCACGCGTGCCTCACTACTCACACAAACCATACTACTCACACACGCGGGGGAACTCAACCGCTGTCCCTCATCCACACACCGTGCCTCACTCATACACGCGGGGGCACTCAACCGCGGTGCCTCATCCACACACCGTGCCTCACTCATACACGCGGGGGAACTCAACCGCGGTGCCTCATCCACACACCGTGCCTCACTCATACACGCGGGGGCACACACCCGCGGTGCCTCTCACACACACGGCGACACTCACACACGGTGCCTCACTCATACACGCGGGGGCACTCATCCGCGGTGCTTCACTCACACTGGCCGTTCCATCCACACATACGTCTCACTCACACACGGTGCCTCACCCACACACGCAGGGGCACTCAACCGCGGTACCTCATCCACACACCGTGCCTCACTCATACACGCGGGGGCACTAACCCGCGGTGCCTCACTCGCACTCCGTGCCTCATCCACACACGGTGTGCTGGGAAGCACGTACTCCGGCAACATCGCCACCACACCACTCACACGTGGTTCCTCATTCATACTGGCCGTTTCATCCACACACACGGCCTCTCTCACACACGGTGCCTCATCCACACACGGCGTGCTGGGAAGCACGTACTCTGGCACCATCGCCACCACACCACTCACACACGGGGTCGCTTCCACACACGGGGACGCACTCACACCTTGCACCACACACACAGGGACAACCATACTGGGGATTCGTGTCCCCACAAGGGTCTCCGGGGCCTCCATACCCCCAAGCTCTCCGTGCACCCGTCCACAGCACCCGTCCCCTCAACCTCGCAAAACACGACCGAACTCACCTGGTCGTGACTCGCCTCAAGGGGGCATACTCCCTCCCCTCGTTCCTGGAGGAGGCCATCCAGGTGCTCGCACTGGGTCTCTACCCAGTCCGCCAGCCCCCCATTGTCCTCCACTACCTCCGTGTGTGTGTGCGCGTCACTTACCCCGTCTTCCTCGTGTAGTCTTTCCTCTATTTTTCTATCTCCCGTGTCTCTGCCAACTCTGTCACCTCTTCACCCTTTACCTCCCTTGTCTCAACTATTATTATTTCCTTTGTCCACGGCCTTCATGCCCGCCTGCCGGCATCGGCCCATGTTCTGCGTCTCACCCCGCAGCTTTTCGTTCTTTCCTTCATTTGCTGTGTACTCGCATCGATCTTTTCGTTCATGCTTTTTTATTTCGTTTTTATTTCATTTGTCATTGCCGCATTCATTTGTGCCAGCATGGTGAATAGCTGGGCCATGTCGGATGCACTCAAGTGAGCCGTTTCGGCAGGGGTTGGGGAAGGGTCTTGGTGGAGAGGGGGAGGTGTCATACACCGCGGCCGCTGCCGCACACCTCGGGCCCTGGGTTCAGTTGGGCGAGTCCGTGTTCCTGCACAATCAACATTTCCTGCTCGGGGATTCCATCCTGGACCATGGATCCTACACATTCTACATCCATTTCTAATACCCCGGCTCCCGCTCGCCTTGAGACGCCATCTTGCTTCTCGTGAAGGGGTTAATTTGCTCGCTCGTAATTTGGAGGGAATCGGGGTCGCTTCTCTCACCCTGGACCGATTCCCGTGAATTTGGCCGGAGACAGGACAGCCCGTTTTCCTGTTCTCCGATACCAGTGCCGCGAGGAGGCGATGAATTTGTATCGCACGACCTGACACCAGTGTTGCGGATTTCGCGCGCCGCCGGCGTGCTGGCCGGCCACGTAACTCGAATCGCGGCACGTCGCCCACCGGACGGACAATCCAGTCGTGACCCTCTCGGACTAACGCCGGGAACCAGTCACGGGTGGACCTTCGTCTCGCCGCGATCGAGCCAATCAGCCCCGCGTGGGATAGGGTTGCTCGCCAAATTCGAACTACCTAAGTACCCACGCGGAGGGTAGACCGGGCGATCGCACCTCGCCGCAGGTCGACTTCGGACACGGGCCACTAGCGACCCGTTCCGTACTATCAGAATAACCGGCGGTGTTGTCGTCGACCTCGACGGTTCGATTAATTATCGGGCGTATTCAGCCCACTACCAACCCTTACGTGAAGCAAGATGGGGATTCAATGGAGGAAAAGACGAAGCGAAGCGGGAGAACAGTTCAACAATAAAGCACATTTATTCGCGGTACACGGGAAGCACACAAATACAATTCCACCAAATGCGCACAAAAAAAAGAAAACACAATTCCATTTACACAAAAAGCAAATATAAAGACGAAAACAATGCAGAACTAATACCGACTCCCGAGCACACGGCAACACTTATACAATTCTACTTCACAGACGGCGCCGCCAACACATACCCAAAACCAAGGAAAAGAAATACCTCAAGAATGAGGCAGGCCTGAGGCCGAGACCGGGTCGGGCCTACCCGTCTGGTGATGAGACGCGGAGCGGCGATGGCCCGCAACCCGCGGGCCTCGTGGACAGTGCCTGGTAGGGGGTGGGAACGGGGCCCCTTGGTCGCACTATCTCAGCGCGGGGGAAACAGGAGGGGTTGCTGATGCTCGGGGTATAGAGGAGCTTTATTATCCCTGGTGTGCGTCTCCCACCTCGGCCAGGTCGCGCGCTGCCGGCCTCCCTCGGGCGTGCAGCTCCTGGCACCGACGCGAGCACCCCTCGTCCGACTCTCTTCCAGCTTCTCCAGCCACTGCAGGCCGGGCTCCAGTCTTCCACACTCGTCCCCTCCGTTCCGACTCCTTCTCGACTCCTTCTCGTTCTCGTTTGCGACTCTCTTCTGACTGACGAACACCGTCCTTTTATCCCCCGTAACCGCGCTTTGACCCCCTCCCTTTGACCTTTCACCTCGCTCCCCATTGGCCCGAGAAAAAGTGGGCGTGAAGGCTTTTGATCCACAAATTTGCATATATCGATCGTTCTGGAGGCGGGGCCAAATCGCCCCTCGCTCACCGATTGGACGGCAAAAAAGTGGGCGTGTGTCGTTTTGATCCGTTTTTGAAGCACAAAATCCGTGATTTTGTACACGCTGTTCGACGCGCGTTCTGCATGAGTCCAACACCGGTACCCACAGCGGGGCAAGAACGGTGGCGATGCTACGGTTGTGAGGTGTGCGTGAAGGTCGTGGCGGTTGTGGTGAAGCGGTGGTTGTGGTCGGTGGTTGATGTTGTGGTTGTGATCGTAATCATGGCGGTTGGTCCAAAATAAAGATAGTAAAAGAAAAACGGCTATCCTGAAGAGTCGCAGCACGCATAAATGACATGTATTCCCACTAGACAACGGGTTTGGGCCTAACTACACATGCACTTACCGAGATACCTCACCTAAGGGACCTGAATGGTGGTTTGCGAATCTGGTAACCACAACACTACCCCCTTCCCTTTTTACAGACTCGTCCCGAGTCGTCAAATTTCGTGTGCCATCATGTGTAGTTTTCCCTAGTACATTTTACCTACGGATCCCTGAGTGCGACATTCATGGTATTCGTGTCCCCAAAATAAATAACCTAAGGGCTGCGTAACTATCTAAACAAACTCACTCACACGGACGACTTAAATAAAATTGCCGGCGCTAGACAGACATGCCGGGGGCGCACTCATATTTACAGTACATCTTACCTTAACTTACAAATTTTACACTAAACCATGGCCCAGGATCACTGAACTCTGCAAAGAAAAGCAGTTAGCAGGGAGCCAGGCTGCCCACATGCAGTCTCTGGCTCAAACAATGCAGGTGACAGGGAACGTGGCTGGCTGCTCACACGCAGTCCAAGGCCTTCCCTTTGAACTGAACTCAGTGAACCACAACGGTGCTTGGCTGCACAACGCAGTCTCCGTGACAGCTCAAGTGGCACACGCAATGAGCACAACGAATGGATGCATGAACGGTTACAAACACGGTGCACGGGCCGCCACTGCAGGCCCGTGTTGTAGCCGCCAACAGGGCAGTTCTCGCAGCTTGCAAACTGTTGCCTTGATCCTGGCGCACATGGAAATGAACAGGGGGGGCAAAGCAAAAATTGAACGGGGCTGGTGAACGTGGGCAGTGGGCATGGCATGGCAAAGGTAGCAGGCAAACACAGCCCGCAGAAGAAGGCCGCTGCAGGCAAACATAGCGGGCAGATGAACTGGCCGGCACAGGCCTTGAAGCAAACACGGCCAGCCGATGGCACAGGCCTTGCAGCAAAACAACAGCTGCCGATGAAGTTGGCCGGCCTCCGCCTTGAAGCAAAACACGGCCAGCCGATGGAGTTGGCTAGCCTTTGCCGTTCAGTGGAGGTTGGTGGAGGGAGTGCGGTGGTGCTGGCCACTTGGAAGGCGGGCTCGGACCTACCTTCCTGTCTCCCTCCCAACCTATCGCCTTTGCCTGTCACTGTACATACCCACTCCCTTAATTTGTGAAAAACCAATTTAGCCCCAACTTATTTTTTTTTTATTTTTATTTTTTTATTTTTACTCCCCCACTATAAATCGTCCCCTAACCCCCTTTATCGTCCTTGTTCGGCTAACCTATCCTGTCACCTAGCCTACTCCCAACCCCTACGTTCCCTTCCCGGAGGGGAACAAGGGAGAGCTAGCGTCCTGTGTCGAGGCCCACCGAAGCCTCAGAATGGCCTCCCCCAGAGTTCGACGATCTAACCCAAAGTGGGTCCAGCGGCCCACAACGACAGCGAGGGGATGGATGGTGCGGAGGGGTACATCTCCTAATCTACCCTAACCATTTAACTGTTAAACTACCCCGGGGCTTTCAACAAGCGCCTCTCGCTTAAACTATTGGTTCTAACAACCCAGATTCCCGTCGCCTGTGTTGGTGTCCTCACAATTTCGGGCCTCGCCCCCAATTTTCGCTCTGTGCCCTCACACGGTCTCCTGGCTGGGACACGTGGCTCCCTTTGGTAGGGCACGACCCTCTGCCGATTCTCCCGCTATGGCACCCCGGGCACTACACTGCCTCCGAGCCTACCAGCTCCCTAACACCGGGGAGTGCCCCCATGGCACCTCCCTGAAACGCACACGTGGCAGGCCGGCCTCCCGGGCCCCTTTCCGAGGGTCACCCGTGCCCACTACACTGCCCACGCGGCTAATGGCGCCCCGGGCCCCCGCACCAAGCAGGCGCACCCGTGCCCACTACTCTATCCCGGCCCCCATGGGCCCATGGCCTACCGCGGCCGACTAGCCTGGTGCCCGGGGTACCCACTCAGCGATACTCACCTTTCGCAGCCACGCTCCCAAGCCCGTCAACAGGGCTCCTGCACCCCTCCAAATGGGTCTCGAGCCTACTTTCCCACCAACAACAAAACGACCTCCATTTTTCAATTTGACTAACCCAGCTAACTCACTTTATACTGACCCCGGGGTCCCTTGGGCGGGAGTCACTCCTCCCCCCAATCACTCATCGCACCATGCATTCCAGACTCGCTCCATTCACACAGACCTGCTGGCCTCACTCATTCAACATGTCTCCACCTCATAACTCACCAACAACTCTTCAACACACACACCACTGAACTCTGCCATCCTTCTCACTACATCCCCTAACTAACTCGTGCTCCCACGTCGTCCCTTAAACTACAGCACGTTCCTTTTAACACTACGTAGCTAAGCTACGTCCCCACTACACATTCTCAAGTCTGTCACTGTCTCCAAATCCTTTTATTTCCCAACCTAAAGCTCACTAAATCCCTCTACCTAATCCATTCCACGGACTCCATGAGGACTTACCCCCTGCCCCATGGAGTCGGTCTAACTAAGCTAACCCTTCCCCCTAACTAGTTTCCATCCTGTGCCCAGGGTAAGGGGGTCTTTCACCCCTTGCCCAGGAATCCTGTACACCCGAAAGTGAGGCTTGCCTTTTTTTTTTTTCATGCGCAGCACCTGCACGGCAACTCAGAGCTCGCGCACTTTGCACCTGCCCGTGACGTCATGCAGCTGCACGTGTACCTCGTCCCTCCTTGGACGGTACCATCCGGCAGAGATACCCCTCCTGCCGGATTCCAACCACACGTGCAGCCATGACGTCACCGTGCGCATAAAAAAAACATAAGCCCCACGTCTCGAGGGGTTCCCCACGCGAACACATGTGCTTTGCCCGTTGGAGCTTAACACACACGATCGCGTGGAGAACCCGTCCGGTCCAAATCCGTTTACCTGCCTAAACTTTGTCCGTCCGCGGGATCGGCAAATCCACCGCGTGCGTTTCCGGACCGGGACTTCACTCTCGCAAGCGAGCACGTGGCGGTCTCGTGCGTTGCACAGCACGAACCTCGTGCTCACTGCTGGGCGAACCCGGCACGGTCCCCGAAATAGCTACAGCCGCTACTCGGCTTTCTCTCCTCTGTCGCCGTCTCCGTCTCCATTCAACCCACGCACACCTGCGTGTTACGACGCACACAGTCCACTCCATCACATTCACACCGGGAGACGCGGCTGCGTGCTCCCGCATGCCAACCGACATCTCCCTTACATACCGCTCTCTCACACACACGGTCTCCCTTGCACACGGCCGTTCACTCACGCGTGCCTCACTACTCACACAAACCATACTACTCACACACGCGGGGGAACTCAACCGCTGTCCCTCATCCACACACCGTGCCTCACTCATACACGCGGGGGCACTCAACCGCGGTGCCTCATCCACACACCGTGCCTCACTCATACACGCGGGGGAACTCAACCGCGGTGCCTCATCCACACACCGTGCCTCACTCATACACGCGGGGGCACACACCCGCGGTGCCTCACTCACACACACGGCGACACTCACACACGGTGCCTCACTCATACACGCGGGGGCACTCATCCGCGGTGCTTCACTCACACTGGCCGTTCCATCCACACATACGGCCTCACTCACACACGGTGCCTCACCCACACACGCAGGGGCACTCAACCGCGGTACCTCATCCACACACCATGCCTCACTCATACACGCGGGGGCACTAACCCGCGGTGCCTCACTCGCACTCCGTGCCTCATCCACACACGGTGTGCTGGGAAGCACGTACTCCGGCAACATCGCCACCACACCACTCACACGTGGTTCCTCATTCATACTGGCCGTTTCATCCACACACACGGCCTCTCTCACACACGGTGCCTCATCCACACATGGCGTGCTGGGAAGCACGTACTCTGGCACCATCGCCACCACACCACTCACACACGGGGTCGCTTCCACACACGGGGACGCACTCACACCTTGCACCACACACACAGGGACAACCATACTGGGGATTCGTGTCCCCACAAGGGTCTCCGGGGCCTCTATACCCCCCAAGCTCTCCGTGCACCCGTCCACAGCACCCGTCCCCTCAACCTCGCAAAACACGACCGAACTCACCTGGTCGTGACTCGCCTCAAGGGGGCATACTCCCTCCCCTCGTTCCTGGAGGAGGCCATCCAGGTGCTCGCACTGGGTCTCTACCCAGTCCGCCAGCTCACCCCCATTGTCCTCCACTACCTCACCGTGTGTGTGTGCGCGTCACTTACCCCGTCTTCCTCGTGTAGTCTTTCCTCTATTTTTTCTATCTCCCGTGTCTCTGCCAACTCTGTCACCTCTTCACCCTTTACCTCCCTTGTCTCAACTATTATTATTTCCTTTGTCACGGCCTTCATGCCCGCCTGCCCGGCATCGGCCCATGTTCTGCGTCTCACCCCGCAGCTTTTTCGTTCTTTCCTTCATTTGCTGTGTACTCGCATCGATCTTTTCGTTCATGCTTTTATTTCGTTTTTTATTTCATTTGTCATTGCCGCATTCATTTGTGCCAGCATGGTGAATAGCTGGGCCATGTCGGATGCACTCAAGTGAGCCGTTTCGGCAGGGGTTGGGGAAGGGTCTTGGTGGAGAGGGGGGGAGGTGTCATACACCGCGGCCGCTGCCGCACCCACCTCGGGCCCTGGGTTCAGTTGGGCGAGTCCGTGTTCCTGCACAATCAACATTTCCTGCTCGGGGATTCCATCCTGGACCATGGATCCTACACATTCTACATCCATTTCTAATACCCCGGCTCCCGCTCGCCTTGAGACGCCATCTTGCTTCTCGTGAAGGGTTAATTTGCTCGCTCGTAATTTGGAGGGAATCGGGGTCGCTTCTCTCACCCCTGGACCGATTCCCGTGAATTTAGCCGGAGACAGGACAGCCCGTTTTCCTGTTCTCCGATACCAGTGCCGCGAGGAGGGCGATGAATTTGTATCGCACGACCTGACACCAGTGTTGCGGATTTCGCGCCCGCCGCGTGCTGACGGCCACGTAACTCGAATCGCGGCACGTCGCCCACCGGACGGACAATCCAGTCGTGACCCTCTCGGACTAACGCCGGGAACCAGTCACGGGTGGACCTTCGGTCTCACCGCGATCGAGCCAATCAGCCCCGCGTGGGATAGGGTTGCTCGCCAAACCCGAACTACCTAAGTACCCACGCGGAGGGTAGACCGGGCGATCGCACCTCGCCGCAGGTCGATTTCGGGACACGGGCCATAGCGACCCGTTCCGTACTATCAGAATAACCGGCGACGGTGTTATCGTCGACCTCGACGGTTCGATTAATTATCGGGCGTATTCAGCCCACTACCAACCCTTTACGTGAAGCAAGATGGGGATTCAATGGAGGAAAAGACGAAGCGAAGCGGGAGAACAGTTCAACAATAAAGCACATTTATTCGCGGTACACGGGAAGCACACAAATACAATTCCACCAAAAGCACACAAAAAAAAGAAAACACAATTCCATTTACACAAAAAGCAAATATAAAAGCGAAAACAATGCAGAGCTAATACCGACTACCGAGCACACGGCAACACTTATACAATTCTACTTCACAGACGGCGCCGCCAACACATACCCAAAACCAAGGAAAAGAAATACCTCAAGAATGAGGCAGGCCTGAGGCCGAGACCGGGTCGGGCCTACCCGTCTGGTGATGAGACGCGGAGCGGCGATGGCCCCGCAACCCGCGGGCCTCGTGGACAGTGCCTGGTAGGGGGTGGGAACGGGGCCCCCTTGGTCGCACTATCTCAGCGCGGGGGGAAACAGGAGGGGGTTGCTGATGCTCGGGGTATAGAGGAGCTTTATTATCCCTGGTGTGCGTCTCCACCTCGGCCAGGTCGCGCTGCCGGCCTCCCTCGGGCGTGCAGCTCCTGGCACCGACGCGAGCACCCCCTCGTCCGACTCTCTTCAGCTTCTCCAGCCACTGCAGGCTTCGGGCTCCAGTCTTCCACACTCGTCCCCTCCGTTCCGACTCCTTCTCGTTCTCGACTCCTTCTCGTTCTCGTTTGCGACTCTCTTCTGACTGCCGAACACCGTCCTTTTATCCCCCCGTAACTTCGCCTTTGACCCCCTCCCTTTGACCTTTCACCTCGCTCCCCATTGGCCCGAGAAAAAGTGGGCGTGAAGGCTTTTTGATCCACAAATTTGCATATATCGATCGTTCTGGAGGCGGGGGCAAATCGCCCCTCGCTCGCCGATTGGACGGCAAAAAGTGGGCGTGTGTCGTTTTTGATCCGTTTTTGAAGCACAAAATCCGTGATTTTGTACACGCTGTTCGACGCGCGTTCTGCATGAGTCCAACACCGGTACCCACAGCGGGGCAAGAACGGTGGCGATGCTACGGTTGTGAGGTGTGCGTGAAGGTCGTGGCGGTTGTGGTGAAGCGGTGGTTGTGGTCGGTGGTTGATGTTGTGGTTGTGATCGTAATCATGGCGGTTGGTCCAAAATAAAGATAGTAAAAGAAAAACGGCTATCCTGAAGAGTCGCAGCACGCATAAATGACATGTATTCCCACTAGACAACGGGTTTGGGCCTAACTACACATGCACTTACCGAGATACCTCACCTAAGGGACCTGAATGGTGGTTTGCGAATCTGGTAACCACAACAATATATATATATATATATGTATATACACACACACACACACACACACACACACACACACACACACACACACACACACACACACACACACACACACACACACACACACACACACACACACAGTGCTCAGCATAAGTGAATACACCCCCTTTGAAAAGTAAGATTTTAATCAATATCTCAATGAACACAAGAATAATTTCCAGAATTTTCACAAAATTTAGTTTTATAGAACATTTGTTTAACTCGCATCATGAAAGTAAGGTTAATAATATAACTTAGATTACAAAATCTTCAGTTTTACTCAAATTAGTTGATGCAAAAATGAATGCACCCCACAACAAAAACTACTACATAGAGTATTTTGTATGACCTCCATGATTTTGAAGGACAGCACCAAGTCTTCTTGGCATGGAATGAACAAGTTGGCGACATATTGCAACATCTATCTTTTTCCATTCTTCAAGAACGACCTGTTTTAGAGCCTGGATGCTGGATGTAGAGTGATGCTCAACTTGTCTCTTCAGAATTCCCCATAGGTGCTCGATTGGGTTCAGATCAGGAGACATACTTGGCCACTGAATCACTTTGACCCTGTTCTTCTTCAGAAATGCAACAGTGGCCTTAGATGTGTGTTTTGGATCATTGTCATGTTGGAAAAGTGCATGACGTCCAAGGGCACGGAGTGATGGTAGCATCTTCTCTTTCAATAAAGAGCAGTACATCTGTGAATTCGTGATACCGTCAATGAAATGCAGCTCCCCGACACCAGCAGCACTCATGCAGCCCCACATAAGGATACTGCCACCACCATGTTTCACTGGAGGCACCATGCATTTTTCTTTGTACTTCTCACCTTTGCGACGCCATACAGTTTTGAAGCCATCAGTTCAAAAAACATTTATCTTGGTCTCATCATCCAGAGTATAGAGTCCCAGTAGTCTTCATCTTTTTTAGCATGGGCCCTGGCAAATCCTAGGCGGGCTTTTTTGTGCATGGGCTTTAGGAGAGGCTTCCTTCGTGGACGACACCCATTCATGCCATTCCTCTGCAGTGTACGCCATATTGTGTCACGGGAAACAGACACCCCAGTTTGGCTTTCTACTGCTTTAGCTAAGTGCAGAGAACTTGCATGGCGATTTTCTTCAGCCGTTCTCATCAGAAGACGCTCCTGTCGAGGTGTTAACTTCCGTGGACGGCCTATACGTCTCTGTGAGATGGTTGCAGTTCCATATTTGTTAAATTTTTGTATCACTTTTGCTACCGTATTCTGCCTGATGAGTAAAGCTTTGCTGATCTTCTTGTAGCCTTCACCTTCCTTGTGTAAAGAAATTATTTTCTTTCTCAGGTCTTGTGACATTTCTCTTCCATGTGGTGCCATTGCTGACAGCATGAAATGAGAAGGGGTTTTCTTTCTTAAGTAACACCCTTTTATAGTCAACTGTCTGCTCGACACCTGTTTAATGAATAATTACACTCACCTGTGGTTGAACTATTGTTCATTAGAATTTTGTAGTCTAAAATTCAACTTTGCTCTTAAGACTTTCATTGGGGTGTACTCATTTTTGCAACATGGTCTTTAATGAATTTGTTCGGAAAATTCCTTTTTTGTGTGTGCAAATTAATAAATCTTGTTTGCAATCAATGGCCCACATTTGTGGGAGTATTTTGTAGTATAGTATCCCATAGAAAATGTGGATTCTGAAAGGAAACTAAAGGTTTTCTGACAAATCTGTCAGGGTTTACTCATTTATGCTGAGCACTGTATATATATATATATATATATATATATATATATATATATATATATATATATATATATATATATATATATATATATATATATATATATATATATATATATAAATATATATATATATATATTGTTGTGGAGCCGGGCGTCTGCGAGCACGACCGCTAGGTGGAGCAATAGGGTCGACTCAACCGAACACCCGGAATCTAGATCGTACCGTTTGGAAAACTCCGAGGGTATGGGTCCCTTACAGGACCGTGAATTGTCAATAATTCCACCACGTGGGACAGGGTTATTTGCCAAACTTCAAAATACCTAGAGACCGACGTGGCGAGATACCGAGTATTCACACCCTCGACGGAATTAGTACGGGACGAGCCGTATTCGTGCTCGACCCATGCGTAACCCGAGTAGATGATTACCGAAGTCTCTTCGGTCCAAATATACAATTTGCCGCTTCCCCAAATTCCCCAACACGCACCCTGCTAAACCAATGAAGAACACACAAAAATGAGCTGATACATTTCACACCGGGATATTTATTTACAATGGGTGGGGAAGGAACACATAAGAGCAGAGTTAAAACGGACTAAAGCAAGGCAAATAATGTACAGCGAAAGCACTTATCCAATTCCTACTTACAGACAGGGCCCACAGACAGACGCACACATAGAGATACCCAGAAGGACATGGACCTTCCCGCCTCGTGCGGTCTTCGACGAGACGAGCGAACCGGGACGAGACCAGCCGTGTCGAGATGCAACCAGGCCAGCACCAGCGATGACACGAGACCAGAAGCGTCGAGCGATGCGTTCCGCGCTCAAGCAGACCACGCGCTCAACCTGACGGAGAACCCGACTCCAGTGACAGGACGAGATCAGAGCAGACAAACCAGGCGCAAGCGAGATGCGTGACGCGCTTCAGCAGACCAGACCCTCTCGACCCCGTGCCATCCCGTCTCTCTCGTTGTTTGAGGGCAGGGCTTCTCTTCTCGACCACCCGCCTCCCGATTGGACGAGGGGTCCTCACGCGACTCGTGGCAGCCTCCCGATTGTACAATGGCACGCGTGTAGTGCTCGCCCTCAGCTCATTGACTGGAGCTTCGAGCCAAAGCGACGGAGGCTCCGCCCACGTCTTCAGCTCAAGCCATGTGCCTAATGGCGCTGGTGCCGAGTCAGAAACGGGGCGGGTGAGACGCCCGCTCCTTGCCGATTGGCTGGGAGGGACGCCATGCCTATGTTAGGCTCCTCCCACGCGCACTTGCTGGCGAGTGCACGAAGAATGCCGCGAGCGTTATGGCATCAGGATGGAAGTGAAGATGGCGTTGTTAGAAGTGTAAGAATCCTATCTATAAAAATAACTCATCGCATGTACATTTAATTACCCATTAAACAAGGGAAAGGGAGCTATCTATCCACATTTACTTATCAAAATAACTGAGCTATAGGACCTGTATGTTGAGTGCTCATGGCTTCCAGATTCGTAACAATATATATATATATATATATATATATATATATATATATATATATATATATATATATATATATATATACATACATACATATATATACATACATACATATATACATATGTATACATACACATACATATATATATATATATATATACATATATATACATACATACATATATATATATATATATATATATATATACATACATACATACATACATACATACATACATACATATATATATATATATATATATATATATATATATATATATATATATATATATATATATATATATATATATATATATACATACATACATATATATATGTGTGTGTGTGTATATAGTGTTACGGTTGTGGAAATTCGCATTACACCATAAAGAGTCCTCAGGTGAGATATATCAATGAGTCCATGTGTAGTTAGCCCAAACCCGTTTTATAGAGGGAATTTATGTGATCCATTCGGGCTGCGATCCTTCAGTTAGTCATTTTTCTTTGGCTATTATTAATTTGGTGCAAAGACAACAACGAACATCGCCATAACCAACATCTCAACGATCACGCCATTCACTACACAACGCCACCTTCCACAACTACGCTACCACATCTTCGCCACTCGCCATTCAACGAGCACCGTGCGGTCACGATCTCCGCGGGAGGAAAAAGCCAACAACGCTTGTGGGGTTTTCCCGCCATTTTTCCCCGCCTGATGTTCCCGCCTGAATCCCCCCCACCTCGTTGGGTGTGAAGGGGAGGGTGGGGCAGCTCGCTCCCGATTGGTGGATGCACGGCGTGAGGCGGTCGGAGTGGGGGCACGCCCCCCTTCGAGAGCTGTCTGGAAACACCTCGAAGAAAGGTGGAGCCGAGAAACGGGGCGGAGCGAAGGGCAGGGCCCCGCGCTACAAAAGGAACGGACGAGGAGGGTTCGCGTCTTCTGGGGCTGCTTCTTTTTCCTTTTTCTCTTCCTCGTGAATCTCACTCCCTCTTCTCTCGTCGTGGTCCTGGCTTCGCGTTCCTTCTTCCTCACTGGCTCTTCCTCTTCCTCTGCACTCGTCTGCTCTGGCAGCTGTGGAGGCTGGGTCTTGGCTCGTTCTCGTCCTGTGCTCGCGGTTTGGCGGGCGGCCTGTCCACGGAGGCACGGACGGGAGGAGCGGCACGAGCTCGCAGACCGCGAGAGGAGTCGGGGCCAGGCGCGACCACGCCGACGGTCGTGGGAGGAGGGGACGACGCGCCCAGGGAAGTCGCGACTTCCTTTTCTTTTGGGGTTTTGTGTAAATGTCTGTGGGTGGCGCCAGTCCGTGACGTAGAAACTGTGTAAGTGTTGCCGTGTGTAAATAATTGCCCCCTTTTATTCGGTTGTAGCTCTGCATCGTGTTTTTGCTTTCGTTGCATCTGTTTTGACTGTATGGCTGTGAATACATGCTTGTCTGTGTGTGTGTAAATAAAGTGCATTGTGTGAACTGTTTTCCCGTTTCGCTTCGTCTTTTCCTTGTATTGAATCTCCATCTTGCATCACGTAAGGGATTGATAGTGGGTTTAAAACGCCCGGTAATTAATCGGAACCGTCGAGGCTGACGATAACTCCGCTCGGTTATCCCTGTAATACGGAACGAACCGCTTAAGCGGTTCGTGTCCGGAGTCGGCCTGTGGCGTGGTACGATCGCCCGGTCGACCACTCGCGCAGGTACTTAGGTAGGTCGAATTTGGCGAGCAACCCTATCCTGCGCGGGTGGGCAATTGGCACGATCGTGGTGAGGTTAAACCCCCACCCGTGACTGGCTCCGGGCGGTAGTTCCCGGAGGGTCACGACTGAATTGTCCGTCCGGTGGGCGACGTGTCACGATTCGAGTTACGTGGCCGATCGCACGCCGGCGAGCGCGAATTCGCAAATATTATATATATATATATATATATATATATATATATATATATATATATATATATATATATATATATCCTGTGTTAGAGTGGCGACCTGTCCAGGATTGTGCCCAATAGCCAAGGAGACTGCTTCGGCAGCACCAACGCTCTGCACAGAGTATGGTCCCGATGGGTGGATGGATTGTATGAGCGATATAACGAAACAACCTTAAGTGAGGAATTGGTTGCCCATTCCCAAGTAATTTCCATGATTGTTTGCTGGGATTCATGAATTTGTTTTGTCAAATTGTCATTTTTATTGTGTAGTTGCTTCCTCATGCTTGCGATCCTCTCCTTATTTGATAACAAGACCGTCCCATAGCGTGTCATGACGTTCCAATCCGTGCTTTTCACGTACTACATACATAATATTTGACTTACTAAACGATGTTCAATATGTTTTTTTGGTGTAAAACAAATTATCCATTGATCATGGGAAGGTGTATATTTGTTAAGATATTTAAACAGCAGAAGACATCTGTTTGGTCTCGTGGGACTCGATTGTATTGGTTCGCGGGCGCCAGCAGTGACCACTATATTCGTTGTGTCTGTGTGTCTGTGTGTCTCTCTGTCTGTGACTCTCTCCAGAGCATAGCTCCATGACTTTTGATGCGATCTTGATGAAACTTGAACACAAGCTAGATATCATGGTCCAGTTGTGTCTTTTTGTATGAGGGACGTCCCACGCCCACTTTAAGTTTTTTTTTCCTCGCAATTTCATTTCCTATAAGCTGTGCGTAATGTCCATAAGTACAACATATAAAAAATCCGATTTGATTTGGTCAATTTTGACGGAAGAGGTTTTTTGGTAGGGCTTCCTCAAAAGCTTCCACTAACTCAATTGTACCTATCGTGGCATTGTTCAATAATGCCCGTGAACCATCGTCGCCTCCTGGCGAGTCATATTTTTAACGAGTATGAAATTGATTATTTTCTTTGAAAGTTTTTTTCCCCATGTTACCCCTGTTGGTTCGCAGGCGCCATCAGTGACCACTATTTTCGTTGTTGGTTCCCGGGCACCAGCAGTGACCACTATTTTCGTTGTCTGTGTCTGTCTGTTGGGTGGTCGCTAGACTACCGTTATTCTCAGGTTTTCCATCTGTCTGTATGTATGTAATGGACAGCTCTGGAGGCCAGAGGAGTCAACCGATTTTGATGAAACTTGACTGGTAGGTTCATACCAGGATCGAGTTGTATGCTTTTGAGCACCGTTGCTGTGGACGCCACCGTTGCCTATCAACGGGACTGAAATTTTTGAAAAAAAAAATCAGAAAAATATTTATATATATATTTTTCGAAAATCAAAAATCGGCTTCCGCGCTTTTATGCGCACTATAATCAACCTCTTTGTCAAAAAATTTCAGCCCGATCCGTCAAAAACTGTATGACTAGTATGCAATTATTTAGCGACCACCCATGTCGCCAACCGGCTCGTCTGTCTGTTTGTGACTCTCTCCAGAGCATAGCTCCATGACATTTGATGCGATCTTGATGAAATTTGGACACACGCTAGATGTCATGGTCTAGGTGTGTTTTTGTACGAGGGGCGTCCCACGCCCCTTGTGGGCGGAGCCACGCCCACTTGAACTTTTTATTCATTTTTTTTCTCGATTTTTTTCTCGCAATTTCATTTCCTAAAAGCTGTGCGTCATGTCCATAAGTACAACATATAAAAAAATCCGATTTAATTTGGTCAATTTTGATGGAACAGATGTCAATTAAGATCAAGAGAGATCAATTTTGTCAATTAGGGCTTCCTCAGACTCAATTGTACCTATCGTGGCATTGTTCAATAATTCCCGCGAACCATCGTCGCCTCCCGGCTAGTTATGATTCTTCCTTGTTTTGTAGATTTAAGTAAGTTATGACACACACACACACACACACACACACACACACACACACACACACACACACACACACACACACACACACACACACACACACACACACACACACACACACGATGAATATTTTCACTTCTTATTAACAATCAAAACTTAATGATGGATGGCCTTGTAATCTGGTACATCACAATGGTTATTATTATTTCCTTTATCTACAGGACATTGATTGGTGTTGATCTCTTCCGGTTAATTTCATAAATTGTAATTATTTTGATTTACAGTACAATATTCACGATTGAAAGGTCCGAGTTCCACAATTCATTACTTGTCGGGGCAGACTGTTTCTAAAGTGTAAACTTAAGCCCCCCTTTGCCCCTCCTTCTCCCATACACCCCTCTACCTCCTCAACTACAGAATGTTGTTTTTTATCCCCCGCCGCGTGGCGGAAGGGGGATATTGTTGTCACCCAGGTCGTCCGGCTGTCCGTCCGTCCGGGCGTCAACATTTATAGCTGTGAGTGCGATAACTCATAAACTGTTCGCCATATCGATTTGAAATTTGGGTCACACATGTTCCACCTGAAAAGGAAGAACCCTATTGATTTTGGGCATGGCCGGATCCAAGATGGCTGACTGGGGCGGCCATCTTCAAAAAAATGTTTTTTGTAATAAATGGAAAACCGCTTATCTGATTACCTTCGCATTCTGCGAAAGGTTATGTTTTGGTCACTGTGTATTTATTTATTTGTGAATGTGTGTTTGTTTGTTATTCGCATAACTCAGAAAGTATTAAACCGAATTGCATGAAATTTGGTGGGATGATTCGTGAGTATCCAAAGACGATTTGATAAGATTTTGGGAGCGATCGGGTCAAAGGTCAAGGTCATGAAAAGGTCAAAAACACTCTTGAGCATAACTTCCTTCATAATACAGCTATCGACATGCAACCACCGCCATATTGTTCCATGACGAGATACCTTTCGGATATGTAGTGTCGGATTTGACGTAACATCATCGGAAGTGCGTCTAAATGACGTCACAAGATGACGTAAATTTTCAATTTTCGATCTCATCAGTTTTGATCATTCCGTTTTGTAGGACTTTCCTTAAGGACGTCACACACCAAATTTGACTTCGATCGGACTGACCGTTATGACGTCATTGACGTTTGAACATGACGTTTTTCAATTGTGGCTAAAATGTCCTGATATTTTACATTCAAATATCTATATAATTTATAAAGCAAAGTCTCCCAAATCCAGGCATTAGGATCAGTACCAAAATATCTGTTTATTGATGTACAGGTTTTGCCAATTAACTCTGTAGTCAAGGTCAAGGTCACACTCAAGGTCAAAACATACTTGTAGGCATAGCTTCAGATCTAATAGAGCTATTGACATGAAACCAACGTTAAAACGTTCAGTGAACTACGAGCTTTCAGAATGGTAGTCCCCGATTGGACGTGACATCCCCGGAAGTGCGTCAAAATGACGTCAAAAGATGACGTCATTTTTCAACTTTTTAATTTTTCAGTGTTTATCATTCCATTTTGTTGGACTGCCTTCAAGAGGTTACACACCAAATTTGACGTCAATCGGACTGACGGTTGTGACGTCATGGACGTTTTAAAATGACGTTTTTCAAATGTGCCTGGAAAAAAGTTGCGGTGGCGAAGGTATGCGCTCTACCGAGTGCCCGTTCTAGTTTCAATTATTTTTGGTTACTACGTTCCTCACCCCTGGGGAACTTTTTCGAGATGATGACCAAATGGTGTCTTGTTTCCAATTCACCTTCCTCATTATCTGGAATATGTATGACCTTTTTCATTCAATGGCGGGGGATTCCCCATCTCTGATGGTATATTCTCCACAAGTTAATATCACTGCCAAAGTATCCTATGAAATTTCCAAATCTTAGGTCCAACAGAAAGTACTGTATTTATTTGGAATACAGAGAAAACCATGAGATTTGTTGATGGGAAAAAAAATTACCGGGAAAACATTTACGAAACAAAATATTTGTTAATCAGCAGCA
Organism: Eptatretus burgeri; assembly: GCF_056783735.1. Classification (NCBI taxonomy): domain Eukaryota; kingdom Metazoa; phylum Chordata; class Myxini; order Myxiniformes; family Myxinidae; genus Eptatretus; species Eptatretus burgeri. Next base: position 25,862,953 of record NC_140968.1, on the reverse strand, counting down.
CATAATTTAATAATCTCACACCTTCCCTAAATATAGTACCAAGAATGAGCAGTTAACAATGCAGAGCCTCTGGGCTATATGGGGGTGGTATATAGATTACAGTAGATCTGAGAATGAAGGATTAGAGTAGATCTGCACAAAAGTATAACACATTCAATACAGACCAATTACAATCGCCTCTCCATCCCTTTGGGAATCTGTGAGGCTAAATGTGTCATGATAAATAAACGTAGATTGATGAAACATGACACTACCTCTACCCCCCTCCCACCTCCAGACCAACCCTCTCCCCTCACCATCATTAACACTGCCCTCCACACAATGCATGAATTTAACATACATGAGAGATTTCCACATCTCATTTTCTGAATGTCTGGAGTCATTCCTGAGATCCATGTAAATGGTTGGTAATGTGATACGATTTGTGCTTGATATGACCTTTATAACAATTAAAAAAAAACACAATTGTTTTGTGAAGCAGTGTTTCAGCTCTGTGAAACATGAGTATTATAAAAGCACACCTAATGATGCTGTGGAGCAATCGTAGGTGTGTAAATCTCATATGTGCAGCATTCATAAGCTGTGATTGTAATTTGCCCCCACTTTGTAACCCCCCCCCTAATAATAATTACATAAAAACACAAAATCCTTTATTTATTTGTTCATCTATCTATAATTCCAGCAGTGTGTGTGTGTGTGTGTGTGTGTGTGTGTGTGTGTGTGTGTGTGTGTGTGTGTGTGTGTGTGTGTGTGTGTGTGTGTGTGTGTGTGTGTGTGTGTGTGTGTGTGTGTCCCCGCTGTTTCTCGACAACCGCTGGTCCGATTTAATTGAAACTTGCCAGATATATTGCTGGGGACCTGAGGATGTGCCTTTTCAAGGTTTGATATTAATCGGACAAGTGCTTCCCAAGTTATGGCCATTTATTTACCAAACCAATGACAAGACACGTTGTTGCGTGGGCGTGGCTGATGGGGAAGGGAAGCTCAGCCAGGTTCGCCATTACAGGTTACAACGAACGGACTTCCGGATAATGATGACTTCGTGTATTCTAATAATTTCTCGATTTCTTATGCGCATTTATAGATAAACACAATGCCCCAAGTTATGATCATTTTCATATTAGACGGTGTATAAATTTCGGTAACGTCAGAGTGCTGGTATGCTCCGAACCATGAAGTAAATTTTTTTTCTCTCTCCTTCTCTTCTTTTGTTTTTCCTTGCCACGACATTGCGAAAAGGTAAAATACGTTGGCGCTAATTGAATAATTGGGTATTAAAACTAAATTGCGAATAATCGTAAATGCGAATAATATGCGAACTTCCGGGCCACGCACGTACGGGCACGCGAGAGCGAAGAAACGGCCTGTGTGGTTGTTGTTTGTTGCTCGCGCTTGAATATTTATTTATGATTTTTTTTTATGGGCACGTACTAGTTTTAAAAATTTTAAACACCATGGTGATGTCCCTGAGCCTGCCACACACATTAACTTGACAAATTTATTTAACTAGAAGCACTCGCTCCCTTTGGGAGCATTGGCAAGTCATCAACACAGAGAGGGGAGTGGGGGAGGGGGGGTTGCACCCATGACCTGACCCTGGGTACTACCAACACGTATACAAAAAATGAAGAGCAGGCCCAGCCCTGTTTTTTTTTTTTCTGTAGACGTACGTACATACATACATACATACATACATGGAATTGCCTTATTTAATACAGCAGGATTTATTTAACGTGGTGTTGGTGTAATGCAGGTATAATGGGCCAAATGGCCTCTTCCTGCATCAAATTTCCTTGTTATTATCACGTTTAGTGCACAGCATAGCCATGGGTGATGATGTGATCATTGCCGTGTCAAAACACTGTCACATAACTTACCAATTGATGGTCTGCTTCCATTTTCTGAAGTGCCTTTTCTCACCAGTTCCATAGTTGTCAAAAAATGAAGACACACCATATACACACCTGCCTGAACCTCCACCCCACTAACTTTTATTGTGCATACGTAATAAATAGAAGAGCCGGAGTAAACTTGGCTTCAAGGACGGTACACTTCTGGTGTTTGGCAGTTTTCAACAAAAAATTTGAGGCTGACACTGATCTTTGTTCAATGAGAGACGAATGCAATTGTAAACGGAAACTTGAACTTTGAACCCATTTTTCTTAGACCGTATATGCTGTAATGTTGGATAGCCCAGTTTACTTCTCAATGGCTCAGCTGACCATATATATATATATATACCTTCAGTATCTTTTATATACCTTCAATGGACCTTCAGGTGAGTGGGAAATTAGAAAAGTTGCTTTGTTTCTACTAAATGGACTTGGTGAAGCTGACTTAACCATCTCTCAAATCACTTTAAAAAGTCTCATATCCGGATCCGGATCTTCACCAACATCTAATCAATTCATCCTTGTCACATACCCAACCTGGCCAACAAGTTTTGTCCGAATCCTGAATATCCTGTTCAAAGAAAGACAGACAGACAAATGGGATGAAAACATAGCCTTCAACCACCTTCGGTGGTGGAGGTAACAATAACGATTGGTCCATTGAAATAACATGAACGTCGGTTCTTCTTGCCAGGTGGACTCTCACTCGTTGAACGATATGTACCGGTCTGTGTGTAGGAGTTCAACCAACTGTACGAAGAGGCGCGCTATTTCCAGCTGACTCCTATGCTCAAGGAACTAGAGCGCTGGAGGCAAGAGAACGACGCGGCCCGTGGTGCCGCTCCATGTGACTGCCTTGTACTGCGTGTGACTCCGGACCTTGGGGAACGCGTTACGGTCAGTGGGGACAAGCAGCTTATTGAAGACGTTTTCCCCGAGGTTGGGAACATCATCTGTAATAGCGTGAATGCCGGTTGGAACCATGACTCCACACACGTCATCCGGTTCCCACTCAATGGTTACTGCCGTTTGAACTCCATGCAGGTGCGTTTATTGTGTAACCAATGATGATGATGATTATGATTATGTGTTATCATGTGAAATTTTGTCTCAATGAGGGAGTTCTTCTCCCAGCACACATTGGGAACACCTAATCCCTTTTGAACTTTATACTAACATTCAAAAGGACATTTGAAGTACGAACGGCATACTATCAAAGCGAAGTACCTGCCTTTGAGTATGATACATCCCCCCCCCCAATAACCTTGGCGTGTCTAATCCAATCCTAATGCTTTTAGATTTGTGACATTGTTGCCTCCTCTTTTATTAATTTAATTGTTTGTTCTCATATTTTAGAGTGATCTGAGCTCCTGGTTTAGCTCGTGCATAAATCATAGATCACAAGAACATTAGGAAACATCAGCTTACTCATGTCTTCAGAGGGCTGTTCAAAAAGTTCGAAGAATGAGCCATTCACCATAGCTGAAGAAATGCCAACGTTTTAATATTTTTCAACATATACATTGGGGTGAAAAAGTACGACTCCACTTAAATCAATTCCGCGATTTCAAACACAAATTTGTCAAAGTTTTGAAGACGTGCATCCATATTCTTTAATCTATTATAGTTGCTCGGTGAAAGGCCCGTTTAAGACGGGCCCTTATGTACTTTTCTTCCCAAACAACTCGTACAAACATGTTCTGTGATAGTTGCATTATTTAATTGGTTTCAAATTAAATAATTTTGGGCGCACAGAAATCTTTACAATTTAATTACAGCTTCAGTTTCCCATCCACTTCTGGGTGAGCACGCACACCACCAGAGCGCCATATTTTGGTTACATACATACATACATACGCTCTCACTGTATTACAGTAAGATTATTGACTGACACACTGCCATAATAGCATAAATGAAGGGTGAAAACTGTACAATTGAGAGAAAGATAAAAAAAAAAAAATTTATACGAGCAGTCTGACTATGCTCTGGAGTGCAGTATTACAACACTGTTGGAAAAAAATTGACTCGAGCATAATCCATCCATCCATCCAATGGGACCATACTCCGTGCAGAGCGTCGGTGCTGCCTCAGCAGTCTCCTTGGCTATTGGGCACAATCCTGGACAGGTCGCCACTCCGACACAGGATACCAGCAAGCTGGCACTAATTTTGCCGACCTCGGAAGGAAGACAGGCAAAGTCAACCCCACCTGGTATTAATTCAACAGCTTAGTGGGATATTAACTCAGGATCCTGGGATCCCAAGCCTACCACCCTAACCATTAAGCCAACACCAGGCATAAGCATAATCCATAAACTAAGTAAGTCAATCCCAAATTGAGTTGAAACAGTTTTCATTGCAAAAGGGGGTCACATTGATTATTGAATATACATCAAGACCGATTTGATTTTTCCTATTATAATAAGTGTTGTTATAGCCTTAAGAGTTCATGGAAATCCCTTAAATGTGCTTTTGGTTTCATATTACAATTATTTATTTTGTTATCACGTCTCAATTAATAAATTTCCAACGACACTTGTACTTTTGCATCCCACTGTATATGTGAACTAAACCCCCAAGTTGGTGAAGCAGCAAGGCACAGTTATAGTCCCAGAATGACCGTTGCTGTATGACCTGTTAATTCCAAGCGTCGTACACCACACAAACGCATTATCTCTGCTCTACTGAGCAAGTTAGGAGGTGGAGTTGCGGTCGGGTGTGATCAATAATCCAAAAAAGGCTCTACTGACCCAAAAGTGACATGACGTTCAGCGTCATGTCACTTTCGGGTCGTTAGAGCCATTTTAGTATGTATATCTATACTAATAAAAGGGTGTGTGTGTGTGTGTGTGTGTGCGTGCGTGCGTGCGTGCGTGCGTGCATCAGTGTGTCTTCTCCATAACTCCAAAACTATAAAACCGAACAACCTGAAACGTTGCAAGCATACCAAGAAAACTCCAAGGAAGTGCAAGAGTGAAAATTTGGTGTTTGGGTTAATTAACGGCGTTATTTAATTATATCCTTCACGATCCTCGGCCACCTTGCTGTCTCGGGTTTTAAGGCATTTCCTGGGTAACCTTGCTGGGGTCTGAACCCACCATGTTTTTTTGCCCTGCTCAACCATGACTTGACTTGGAACAGGCTGCAACAAATTTTTTAACGATTAAGTTTTTTTGTTTTTTTTTTATCCCCCACTCTCCTCAGTCGTATTATTGAATGGTTGTTCATCACAGCTTCAAATTGCTGTGTATATTGCAGTGCTTATAAACGCCCGGAGACGCCAGCGTTCGTGGCTTCATTTCATTTGCGCATATGAATAACCGAGAGAATCTCTTAAACGAAGCGGAATTACAAAATGTAAACTCCAGATTTGAAAGTATCAGCAGTTCCGACTCTCCAAAAAAGTGTGTTCTTCAAAACAGCTGTTCACCACCACCTCTTATCTTCCTCCACCCAAATCCTCGATCTTTTCTACCCCCCGGTAATCCACACAAGCCCACCTCCTTCAAATTCCCTGCTCTCCTTCCTGAAAGTCCATGTAATGTCCATCTTCTATTCCCCATGTTCCCCGTCCCATCCCTCTCCCTTTCACAGATCTCCAAATGTCTCTGTTCCCCACTGTTTTGTCCTTCCCACTCATGCCCCCCCCCTTTCTGTGCGTTGTGTGTTAGCCCTCATACGAGCCTCGACAAGGTATACAAAAAAAAAAAAATCCTGCTTCACACAGGAGCTTGTTATGTTTGTGGGATTAGAATTCTAAGACTTGCAACTTTTTATTGTGACAACTATTGAAAGAATACAGCTGGCTGACTCTACCTTCCGATTGGCCAACAATTCGTCCTGTTTGAAAAATCACAAAGTTTGTGTGCTCCCTGGGTTCGAGGCATGGTTAATTGTCATACAAGACCCAGGAACTCGTTTCTGCAAATAAATAGGTGAATATTAGTGCAAATCGCCGAGTAAAACTGCGTTATACAGATTAAATTAATAAATTTAAGGTGTCTATTTACTTGTGTCACATCTCTCTATGTCGATGTCAAAGAAAGCAAAGCATGATTCCAATAGATTACTAATCGCTTTAATAGTGCACTGTAACTATCACACGGTAACTAATTGTGGTTGGTGATCCAGCTTTAGCAATGGACACTCGGGCAACCAATTTGCAAAACACGTAGTCTGGCTTTAGCATTACAAATATACATGGCAGCTCACCAATTAAAAGCAATTAGTTGGAGCAAGATCAATTACTACCTGTGGTCATTGGTTAGGCTTGAAGCTGTACACATTCTGTAAGTTGGAAAATCTAGTCGGTTCTCGGCTTTAACAATCATGTGCATGCTCCGAGGTTATAAAAGCCAACATGTGGTCGGGCTTTAGCAGTGCACATGGCAACAAAACAATTACAAGCGAGAACGGCACTCGGTAGAGTGCATACCTCCACCAGGCTGAACAGTTCACGTTTTGTATCTCACTGATAGGCGAGATCTAGGTCCGGACCTGAACCAAAATCGAATCGGCTTGTTCTCGTCACCTAATACGTCCACAAAGTTTGCTCATAACTCATCCACAACTTTTTGAGATATCGTGCGACATCAATGTTTTTGGGCCCCATCTCTCAATAGTGAGGAATCGCTTTGAAAATTCGCAGATCCAGATTTTCACCAAAATCGAATCGCTTCGTCCTTGTTACACACCCAACCTGTCCACCGCATTTAGTCCGAATCCATGCACAACTTTGTGATTTGTCCTGCTCACAGACAAACAAACAGACAGGGGTGAAAACATAACTTCCATCCATCTTCGGGAGCGGATGTAACAACTACTTCATTGGACAACAACCAACCTGACATGTGTATGGCATGTACCTATGACTCCTGTAAATTAATCAGATTACTTAGCATACTAGCCAATTTGCTACATGCTTAACATACCAGGGATGAACTTTGCTGACTGTCAAGCTACTATTCCTACCTTGTTTGGCATATGCTTTAAACAGTAGGTGAGTTATCCCCAGGACCCTGAACAAATTTCCTAATTCCTGCTCAAATTGCCTTCAGACAGACCTGGCCAGCCAATTCGTGAAAGACTTAGGCCAAAAACGGTCCCCCACCGAGCCCGCAAGGTGTGAGAATAATTAGCGGCAGGAATTTGTAATTTGTTCATGGTGCCTGGCAATAGCTCGCCTACTCTTCACAAAATACATCGTGGGATCTTTAACGTCCACCAAGTTATGGCGGCAGACGGGACGCCCAGTTTAATTTCCATCCGAGGGACGGAACACACATTGATGCCTCGTCGTGCATGTGGAGCACCAGGATGACGTTTTATAGCTGGGTTGGGATTCAACCACAGGCGAGACAACTTAAAGGTGAGTGCGTATACCTCTGCCATCTGTTACACTTATGAATACATCAACAAAAACATAGAGCCAATACCCCTTGGCGCTCACCTGGGAGCGGCTGGATAAGATAACCAGGAAACCACTGGTAGGCATGGATGACCCACAAAATATGTAACGGAGAAGAAAGTAAATACAAATATGGAATTATTTTTGCAATTAAATGCCATGAAACAAACTTTGCTCCATCACGGGTGATGAAGGTTGTGGTGAAGTTTCATCGGAATTGTGTGTGTAATTTCGGAGAATAAAATGAATACATATTTTGTGGGGCAAACCCCCTTTAAACCCATTGAGACCCCGATTTTTCTAATATCATGAACAAACTTTGGTACGCCATCGGTAATGAAGGTTCTGGTGAAGTTTCATCGGAATTGTGTGTCATTTATGAGAAGAAAGCAAATATGTCTTTGGGGGGGGGGGTGTGGCAACAACCCCCCCCCCACAGTCATCTCCCTCTGGAGACCCCCTCAGACCCCAATTTTTTTTTAATGCTTTGAACAAACTTTGGTACATACATGGTGATGAATGTTGTGGTAAAGTTTCATGAAAATCCTATCTGTAGTTTCAGAGAAGTTTAAAGTATTTGCGGACGGACTGACGGACGACGCGCCGTCCCATAAACTCCCTGGAACGACGTTCGAGGTGAGCAAAAAATGAGAAGAAACAAAAAAAAGTAATCCTTTGACCACCTGATTCGTTTTTCAGATGCCATAGTGACCAATCATTTTTAGCTCACCTGGAACGTACTCCCGGGGAGCTTATGGGATGACGCGTCGTCCGTCCGTACATCCGAAAATACTTTAAACTTGTTCTCCGAGACTAGACATACAATTTCAATGAAACTTGACCACAACCTTCATCGCCATGTTTGTACCGAAGTTTGTTCATGGCATTAAAAAAATTGGGTTCTAAGGGGGTCACCTGGGATTGCCCCCCAAAATATGTATTTGCTTTCTTTTTCTGAAACCACACACACACAAATAGTTTCGATGAAACTTGACCACAACCTTTATCACCCGTGATGTACCAAGGTTTGTTCACGGCATTAAAAACAAAAATCCATAGGTATTTACTTTCTTCTCCGTTACATATTTTGTGGGTCATTCTTGCCTACCAGTGGTTGCCTGGTTATCTTACCCAGCCACGACCAGGTGAGCACCCAGAGGTATTGCCCCGTTGTTTATTTTTTGTGATAACGGCATTCCATAATCCTAAGTCAAAATAATTGCCCTGTTCCATACTCTATAATTTACTGAAACAGCTTTCTACATAATTTTGAATACAAGGGCTAATTGATAATTTAATTTAAATTGTCCATTTTGTTTAAAACATGATGCTGTAACCATGCGTGACTGAGACGTTTCCGAATCCCCCCGTTTTACCCTCCCTCGAGAATCTTGAGTCGAGACTCTAGACCCTCAGTTAAAATCTCCGACCTTCCCGTGCACTGGTCGTTATGGTCCCAGATTCCTTCGACTCTGTAACGACTTCATTGTAAATGCCCCACGGCCTCGTTAGCAGTGCCTCAAACGCCCTCGCATCATCCGATCGCTCTTTCAGTCCCATTCCGACTAATCACTCCGATTGAATTTCCTGGCCGCCACCGTTTCACCGTCATCCACTGGGTCATCCATCCTTTCCGTCGTTGCTGCACACATCATTCAAGCAACTTGTAAAACTTAAAAAAAAAAAAAATCAACAATTCAGTATTTTCTCTTGTTATTGCCTCGTGTGGTTGAGCAAAGCTGTAATCCATTCAACATGAGATGTAGAAGGAAGAGATTCCATGAACACAGGATCACGGAAACGATCCATCTTATTCGTAAGGTCACCATATCTTTTATGTTTTTAAAGATTCCTTTCAAAAGGGAGCTTGGGTTTAATCACAGAAACAAGTGAGAGTGTTCGATTCTCACGTTAAATGGGTCATCAGAGATCGTTGGGCTGCCTTTTAACTCTTGGGAGGGTATTTGAGTCATTGTCAGGTTTTGATGTCTTGTTCTCATGTGCAGGTACTTGAACGACTCCTACAAAGAGGATTCAGTATCGTGGGCTCGTGCGGAGGAGGTCTGGAATCTTCACAGTTCAGCGAGTATTTGCTCCGCCGGCAAGCGAGGCGTGGACACCCGTACCCTGCCGTCATCCGTGTCAAAGAAGAACCGCTCGATTGAGGTCGTGCGTTTCACCATGGCTTGTCCCTCTGTCTGTCCATCTCTCTCTCTCTCTAAAGTCGATGGTCGTCAGCGTGAGCGACGATGGTGTTCGACTCGAGCAGTGAGGCAATAAAGGAGGGGGGGCACAAGTTATGGTGACCATCATGTACAAGTGTGTGTATTTATATAAATATTGCTGTATTTCCTGTCTGCTTGCTCTGCTCCCTGTACCTCGCCGTCGACTCCAAATGCCAGTCATTCCATTTCATTTGTGATCATTTCAAACTGAAGGTCAATGGGTTTCAGAACCCGAACATGAAGAAGCTGGACATTCCTGTGGCATGTGTTTTATCACCCCCCCTTTTAATTCCATTGGAGATTGCAAGTAAATGTTATCCGTCGATTTGGATGATGGGAAAATATTGAAGTTTATAAACCTTGGGAGATTCCTTTGAAACGGTTGGTAATGTTACGTTTCCACATTCAAGTTCCTGCCGTGCACGCATCTCGGTTTTGGGTTGCTCAGATGGAGGCCATGCACATATTACGTACACTGGGAGGGGAAGGATAAAAGAATAGGAGTGTTGGAAAGATTGGAAAAGAAATTGTATTATGGGAAGGAGGAAGGGGGTGGGTGAAAGCAACACAAAAGGGAAAAGAGATGGGGGGGGGGGCGGTTTCTCTATTTCGCATTTGTAATATGTAGATGGCTCCTTATGAAATGTACAGTGCGACGACGTACGAGAAAACATGGCTTCGAAGATCTCCGAGGTCTCGCACGATTTGTACTTGGCCCTTTATAACATTGTTATCAAGACTGTTTGTTTCTCACTTCAAGCGGAACATGCATTTGATGACGTCACAGTCGACATTATATCATATACTGTATATATGTATATGTATATGACTGTATCATGACCTTTAAGCGAGTATCTGCGTGGTGAAACAAGTGTATACCAATTGGTCCACAGGAAATGAACTGTTGGAGCACGTACAACATGCACCTGGAAACCTAGTAATACCTAGTACCACAGGCCTCGGTTCCTCACCCGTTTCACCTCCACAAAGCTTAATCCACTGTGTTGTTGTGTAGATCTTGAAGAATCTGTCATGCATTAAACAGTTGGATATTATCTGTGCAAACAATTACAATGACACGCGGAGTTCAGATGATATTTTCAGCTGCACTTGTGCAAAGGTGCGTCGTTCTACCTGGATCAGGGTATTCATCCACTGCACTGCCCTTGCTGTGTATCATTACCACATCCTCACTATTGGAATACAACTCCTGTCCCCCTTAGGCGCAAGATCCCTCACTGCTTTTTTTTTTATTAAACAAAAAAATGCATAGTTGTATGCAAGTCGTTGAGATTTATTTATTTATTTATTTGGGAACTACCACTTGCTGTTAACTCATTTTGGTCCTGGTGGAGGTCGGGGTCCATCACTATGCACACAGGAATGACCTGCGTACGTAATATGTATACAAGGAGGTTTTCCATCTAGCCACCTGGTAATGGTATTTCGTCTCACCTAATGTGATGAAGATAACAACCAGGATAGCTTAGATGTATGAATACAACATTCAGAGCTGTCTATCCTGGATTTAAAGCCTGGTGTTGGCTCAGTGGTTCGGTGGTGGCTTGGAATCCTAGGGTCCTGAGTTCAAGCCCCGTTGGCCGCTGAATTAAATTACACCAGGAGGTTGGCTCAGCCTGTCATCCTTCCGAGGTCAGCAAAATGACTACCAGTGTACTGGTAAGGGGGACACTGCATCAGCGGCATAGCCGCGTCCCAACCAATGATGCAACCAGCAGCCACAGGCTGAACTCAATAGAGAGAGAGAGATCCTGGATTTGAATCCCGACCCAGCTATAAACTGTCACCCTGGTGTTACGCAGGCAGGGCATGGCATCGAAGTTTGTGCCCTCCCTCGGATGTATTTGAAGACGGTGGACCTGTGCAATGGCTTTGGTCGTTGGCGGACATTAGAGATCCCGAGGTGTCTTTCCTAAAGAGGAGGCGAGTTATCACTGGCATCTTGAACAAATGATTAATTCCTGCACTTGCTGACTCCTGGAAGGCAACGGCAAACCATCCAACACAATCAAACTAACCACTATCACCAAACCATCCAATATCACAAAACCACACAGCAAAACCAAACTAACCAGTACAACCAAAACATTCGACATAACCAAATCACCCACCACGTTGCTCTCCTTGCATTTAATTTCACGGGTTCCACTATGCCTTAAGAAACTGGAAGGCCATTGTGTTTTTTTTTACATACTTGTCGAGGCTCGTGTGAGAGCTAACACACAACGCACATCATGGGAGACAAGAGGGGAGGGAGTGGGAAGGACAAAACGGTGGGGAACAGAGACATTAGGAGATCTGTGGAAGGGAGAGGGATGGGACGGGGAACATGGGGGTATAGAAGATGGACATTGCAGGGACTTTCAGAAAGGAAAGCAGGGAATTTGAAGGAGGTGGGCTTGGGTGGATTATCGGGGGTAGAAAAGATCGAGGATTTGGATGGGGGGATGATAAGAGATGGTGGTGAACATCTGTTTTGAAGGCCTGGAGGGAAGAATGGGATTGAACGGAGTGAGGGAGTTTATTCCAAAGGTGGGAAAAAAAAGAGGAATGAAAGAGTGAAGGTGAGCAGTGATTCGTGATTTTGGTAGTTTTACCAGAAGGAGGTTGTTGGCGGACCTTGAGCGCCCTGCGGAAATGTGGTGGGACAAATCGCAGAGAGAGCAGGGGGGGCAAGGCTGGAGAGGAGACGGTAAAAGACAGAAAGACCACCGACCAACCTGTGGTGAAGGAGTGAGAGGCCCAAAGACTCAGCTTCATTGTGGGAGATGCCGATGATCCTAAATGCCCTGGTTTCTACAGCATGAAGCCGAGAAAGGTGGGAGGCAGGAGCACCAGCCCAGAGGGGAGAGCAGTACTCCATCAGGCTACGGACAAAAGCTTTGTAAGTGGTCAGGAGCTCAGGTGGGCTGAGGAAGGATTTGCACGATGGAGGATTCCCAGTCTGTGACTGGCTTTGGAGGCGAGGTTTGAAATGTCTTTCCCAGGAAAGGTCATGGCAGATATAGGTGAGACTCAGAAGCTTGAAAGAAAGGACTTCTTCCAGAGGATTGTTGAGAAAGTGGATGGGGGGGTTTTCTAAACGGTCCTTTCGAAGAGACATAGAGTGTGAGATTTGTCCGGATTGAAAGACATGTTCCACGTGTTGGACCAGTTTGTGATTTTATCCAGATCTGCAGTGAGCGAAGAAGCTGCTGCTTGCCGGTCTGAGGGATGACAGATGGTACGGCAGGGGGTGGAGTCATCAGCAAAGAGATATAGAGGATTTTCCAGAGAGATCATTGATGAAAAGCAGAAAAAGAACAGGGCCCAGAACACTACCTTGAGGAACTCCAGCCTGCACAGGAAGAGGGGATGAAAGAACTCCATTTAGGGCCACACGTTGATTGTGACAGGAGAGGAAGTCTGCGATCCATGAGTAGAGATGGCCTTGGATACCATAGGAAGAGAGTTTGGTGAGTAGGGCAGGGTGACAGACTGTGTCAAAAGCACGTGATATGTCCAGGGATACGGCTCGGATTTCCTGTCTGGCATTGAGGACCTCCATCCATTGTTGGGAGAGCAGAAGCAGCACATCCAGGGTAGAGTGACCTGGTCTGAAACCAAATTGATGATCAGAAATCAAGTCATTGGAGAAGAGGAAGGATTTGATGTCTGAAGCGATGATGGATTCCATAACCTTGCTGATGATTGGGAGAAGGCTGATTGGTCTGTAGTTGCAGGGATCTGTTTTTGCACGTTTTTTGTGCAGGGGCAGTGATGTTTGCTGATTTCCAAGCAGATGGCAGATGACCTTGAGCAAATGAGAGGGTGAGCAAGAGCAGAAGAACAGGCTTTGTGGACACGTGGGCTGATTGACCGATTGAGTCAGTCCCAATGAGTCGCAGAAAGCTTTTGCTGAAGTGCCATGACAGGTGAGAGAGGTACCCACACCTAGCCAACTGGCATGATGACAATTTAAGTAGCCACATATGAGGAAGAGAGAGTTTGGATGAGAAGATAGAATTTGGTCCATGTTTTCAGATAGTGAGGTGTAGATGGAGTCAACAGCCTGGTGTTGGCGCAGTGGTTAGGGTAGCGGCTTGGGATCCAAAAGGTCCTGAGTTCAAGCCCCGTTGGGCCACTGAATTAATACACCAGGGGGTTGACTCAGCCTGTCATCCTTCCGAGGTCGGTGAAATGAGTACCAGTGTACTGGGCCGGTGTATACCCCGGTTAAAATAGGTGTACCAGATCCCTGTGTCGCAAGAGGTGACCAGGGTTGCGTCAGGAAGGGCATCCGGTGTAAAACATGTGCCAAATCACTATGCGGATCATATTGATGATCCGCTGTGGCGACCCCTAACGGGAGCAGTCGAAAGAAGAAGAAGAGGTGTAGATGGAGTCAACACTGTTCGCTGGACGGTACAGTACACATATAAACATGAGGTTGGAGTGGAGGGGAAGCCATAGCCAGAGGTATTCCTGGGGGTGTGGGGGAGTGAGGGCAGTGCATGGAGAGTGAGGAATAGAGTCTTTGATGAAGAGAGCAACTCCTCCACCAGGACGAGGCTCAGGTCTGTCATACTGGAGGAGGGAGTAACCAGGGAGCGATACTTGGGAGTCAGACACGTCTTGGGGGAGGAAAGTTTCTGTTAGGCAGATTATGTCTGGTTTGTCAGTGGCAACCTGTATGGAAAGATCTGAAAGGTTTGAGCGAAGGCCCCGGATATTTGAGGTCCACACTTTTAATGAAGAGGGAGGGGAGGAGGCTTTGGGTGCAGGGGGTGGGGGAGGGGGAGGGTAGGACAAGGGACGAGGGGGGAAGCTAAGGAGGATTGTTGAAAGAGTGTGGGGATTGCAGAATAGCTCGTGGAGGGGGCTGGATGAGGAGGAGAAAAGGCTCTATGGTACTGGGGGAGAGGGGGTCAAGAGAGGGGTAAGAAGGCAGTTGAGGATTTGAGGAGGTGGAGTGAAGAGATGGAGGTGAGAGGGCAGTGAAAGGAGACAGCTTTGTGGATGAGAGGGGGGGGGCAACTTTGAGAAGGAGTGAGGGGGATGAATGGTGGGAGAAAGGTGAGGGGGGAGTTTTTGAGAGAGGTGAGAAGGAGGCTTGGAGGGAGAAGAGAGGGATGGTTGCTTTGAGAGTGAGGGGTGAGAGGGGTGAGTTGGCACTGAAGTTGGACAAAAAGAATGGTTGATGGAAAGCGAACATTCATAGGAAACTGGGGTTTTTTTTAGGTTTTAGGTCAGAGATGCGATTTAACACAATTCTTGATGGATGCAATAAAGGCGAATTCAGAGAATGGAGAGAAGAAACACTGTAACAGTTGGATTTTTTAGGCAAGGTATGAAGGAAAGGTCGAATTGAGAGCAGTCTGTTTAAATAGTAGCAGAGTAGTGCATTATGATCCAGTAAAGAGTACCACACATGTAAAAGAGGAAGATGAAGCATTATAAGAGATCGTTTTTGCTATTATTATTAATGTTTGAGAGAGTTTTCAACAGATTGTCATGGAAGTGTTGTAGAAAGTCGAGGAGAAAAAGAAGATGTGATGAAGAAGAAGAATCGAGAGTCGTGAGTGAGGAAGGAGAAAGATCGCGTTTTTTTGTTGTTTTTTTTTATTTAAGATTAGAAATAGAGTGATTAATTGGGAGGAAGGGATGGGGGGCGTAAGAAAGTGGGGAAGATAGAAATTGAAGGTAATTGGGAGAAAAAAAACAAAACACGATCGGAGCGTTAGGCCTCAAGCCTCACGGGTAGGCCTCAAGCGTAGGGTATGACAAAATCTCACAAAATAGCACGATTTTTGAAACAAAACCGAACTAGGAACACACAGTAACATGTAAGTGAGAGAATAAACAGTTAAAACGAGACAGATAACGACCGGAAACTTAACTTTGAGATCGTCAGCAGAGAGCTCCGAAAGAGACCTGTCGACGCTCCAAACCCGGAACCGGAAGTCTGCCAGTTGATTTGACTCGATTCTTTTGGTTCACAACACTGCAGGACTTTGTTTTGAGCTCCCTCAACGCTCCAACCACCTCTCTGTGGAATCTTCGTTGTTCTGCTGCTTGCTGGTCCATCTCTTGGTTTCTATTTTGGAATCGTCGTTCACAGGTTGGTTTTCCCATGCGATGTTTCAAGTCCAATTATATCGAAGTTTTTTTTATTTTTTATTTTTATTGTCTGATCCATCAACATCCATCATTCTCATCCCTTTTTTTTAATATCGACACCATCTTTTCAAGGCCATTTGTATGTGTCGATCAATGTTTACTCACGTCCTGTGTTAAGAGGCCATGTTTCAGTGACCCCCATCTTTGCTCGTGTTTCACGTTGATTGTAAGCTTCCTTCATCAAACAAAATGCACCTTGTCTTTTCATAACCTTAAAAAATCCTGCAAATTATATCATTGTCTCTTCTGTCACATGCATGCACACGCACACTTATTGACTTAATATAATTGGGAGGGAGGGGTGGTTGGGATAGTAGGGATGAAAGCAGTGGGGCAGGTCGAGGGACATCACCTGGGTGTTATATATATATATATATATATATATATATATATATATATATATATATATATACACATACATACATACATACACACACACACACACACACACACACACACACACACACACACACACACACACACACACACACACACACACACACACACACACACACACACGTACCTAGCGTTGCTGGGCAACATCAAGTCCCTCCTCCCACCCACGAGGATTGAATTCATCGATTACAGCTGAAAGTCATGGTATAGATGTTTATCCTCATCACCATGTAATGAATATGGGGTGTGTTCAGTTTCATGTTTCTTGTGGAGTGCTCGCCAAGTGGCTTAAGCACTCAAACAAGTACTCCATGAGAAACCATTGATGAGGAACGGCTGATTTGGCAAGTGCTATCGATCTGCTTGATCACTGAACACACCCCTGGACATCTCAACAATCATATACGGTACATACAAAACACTGACAAAAGGACTTATTTTTTTTTTAATTAAAAAATTTAACTTTTAATCATGACTTTGTTCATTTGTAATGAAAATGTACCTTGTTCGGTATTAAAATGTACATAAACTCAGAGGTGATGTTGAGTGTACGAAAGCGGCCTTGGACATTACATACAACTTTAAAATGTGCATGTACTGAACTTATTTTAAGTGTACATGTACATAAAATATCTCAGTAATCTCCCTGGCGGCCTCCTGACTAATTAATTACGGACGCAGGTATTTCACGACCAAGCCGATTTCAGTTTATTTACTTCACATAATATTACATGTCCATCAGTTTGTTGATAAGCCTTGAAAAGTCGGGCAAAAACCCCAAAAAAATTTCCCTGAACTATCACTATTTTCTTTCCTCTGCATTTGAGAATTAATGTACCTTCATTGGGCGGTGTATATTAGACTGCTGCTGCAATCGCTGTGGACAAAATATGCATTACCTTTGTTTCCTCTAAACAGTATCTTCATTTAATGAAAGAAGACACATTGTTCAGTTTTCAAATGTACATCAGAGGCCTGTAAACAATGTGCTATGTGAAGCAACAAAGGATGGCAGCAATTTCTGGACGGCTGGAGGGAAAGGAGCGGGAAGACGTGGCCTGTAGAATGGGCGGCGCTTTTGACTCACCCACAGATCCACCCATCTACCCACAGACAATAACTCAGCTTTATATATTACTGTTGTGGAAATGACTCCAAGGGGTTAATAAATGCTTCGTATAGTACGGTTCTCCTCGTCCTCTGACTATTAGTTTGCAATTGCTCACTGGTTCTGACACCAATACAAATTTTTATTACAGACCCTTGGCATCGAAAAGCTATACGAGGTGTGTTCAAAAAGTATCCAACCTTAATTTTTCGTGCGTAAACAAATGAAGCGAGGGAGGCGTGGTTTGGTACACGTATGTAGGCGATCCTAATCCGTATGCGCAAATTTTTTCCCGCCTGCAGAAGCTGTCTGTCGCCGACAGACCGCCGATGAGTGAGGAAGTGTAAGTGAGCGCCGTTGGATTTTCGTTTTTGACAAAATGACGGAAAAACTTGAACAACGCTACTGCATCAAATTTTGTGTAAAGCTTGGCGATTCCCAAGTGGAAACGATCCGCAAGATTCAACAGGCCTTCGGGAACGAAGCAATGGGCACCACACAGATAAAAGAGTGGTACAACCGCTTCAAAGATGGTCGCACATCAGTGGAAAGTGAAGCACGTTCTGGTAGGCCCTCAACATCCCGAAATGAGATCGTCATTGACCAAGTGAGGACCCTGCTGATGCAGGATCGTCGAATCACGATCAGAGAACTCGCAGACGAGGCGGGCGTCAGCATTGGATCCGTTCATTCCATTGTGACTGAGGATTTGGGCTGAAGGAGAATCTCAGCGAAGTTCGTGCCAAAGCTGCTAATGATCGAGCAGAAGCAACTCCGTTTGGAGATTGCACAGAACATGCTGGAGACTGTGAACAGTGATCACAACTTCTTCAACACAGTGATCACTGGCGATGAGACCACAGTGATCCATCATTTTGTCAAAAACGAAAATCCGACGGCGCTCACTTACACTTCCTCACTCATCGGCGGTCTGTCGGCGACTGACAGCTTCTGCAGGCGGGAAAATATTCACGCATACGAATTAGGATCGCCGACATACGTGTACCAAACCACGCCTCCCTAGCTTCATTTGTTTACGCACGAAAAATTAAGGTTGGATACTTTTTGAACACACCTCGTATACTGTATATCGAACAAATAATTTTAGCTGGAGCACCTCTCCTGCCATTAGAGCATTTAAATTGTATCAAATGTGGCAATAAATGTGAATTGTTGGTCCCAGCTTGCCGGCTTGATGACACAAGACGCAATTTGCATTTTTTCCGCCTCCATCGCTACCTCGTTTAGAATCCCGTGCAGGCACGAGCAACTTGCTAGTTTCCTGAATGAGTGCTTTAGAATAAGTGTAAAGTAATTAAATATTTTATTAGATATGCATCACATGTAACAGATAGAGGTGTCTAACCTATCCTCATGTGTGTGCCTTAAATTATCATCCATTTTGACCTTTTATTTGATGTTTTTCTTTTGGAATCTCCCTTAAATGTTCTTTTAAAGCATTTGACAGGCCATCAAGTGCCAAGTTTAGGCGGCAAAAGATTGTTGTCACTTTGAGACCATGAGGCCTTGGAAGATAGAGTGAAATGTCAGGGAAGGGGTTCGCTCCACCCACCAGCCAGGAGGTGGACCAATGGCGAGAAGGAAGCGAGGGGCGTGAATCATCATCGGTGACGTCGGTGGGCGACGTAAGAAATGGCAGGGGCAATAGAGATCAGCACGGAAAACACAACGCTGAAAAACCGCGTCGTTATCAGCTCCTGGAGCGGAAGCTGCTCCTCATCAAGCTGATGCCATGCCCCATCCAGCCAACACCACACCCACTCTTCCGAATCACAGCCCTCTCTCCCATTGCCCCAGCTCCAGGACACTTTTTTTTTTCCAATGTGAGGACTCAAACAGGATGACCTGCATGACTCGCCTGTCATCATAATCTCTTCCTGTTGTCACATTTTCTCAGTGTATCATTGAATGGATGTGGGTCCTAAGGTTTAGGCTAATTAAGGATGTGCCGTTCATGGGCACGTATACTGGTAATTGGTTAAGGGGGTCGTTTTATTGTAACATACTGATTATTATTGATTGATTCCTTCTGTTCCCTCCTCGTGCCATTGTTCACCATTAAATACATTTGGTCTCGGGTGAATTACGACTGTCCTGGTGGCTGAATAGGACCCGTTCATAGGATTAATTTGTTGTGCAGCCTCCACCACCTTCGGATCACATCACATGACTCAGGCTCGTTCGACCTAAGATTACATCAATTATGTGACGCCGATCTATGTAGCGCTTGGGTGGCTCGGTGGTACCACAGGCACGGTATCGGGAGTGGAAAGGACGGGGCCATGGACTCACCTGATTTCCGATCGCTTTGATGAGATCCACCGGATTCGAACTGGGAAACCGGAATGACCACAGACTGGAACTATATATTATTTATTTATTTTATTTTGGGGGTGGGGGTGATTGTTGCAAGGTGAGGAATGACCAAACACCAAAAGTACATTCAACCTTTGACAAGATGGACATCTAACGGACATCACAGTCACTTTGATTACACGTTATGCGATCACCCATCCATACTCAAGCTTTCTACCATTCCTGCCAATAGCCTCATACCCCTCAATCTGCAATTCTTCTAGGTATCTATATAATTTCAATTTAAACCTATCTACTCATTCTGCTGCCACTACCTTTCTCGGGAGATTATTCCAAGCATTAACTATTCAAAGTGAAAGATCCTTGCCTGAATTCCATCTTGATTCTTTTTTTTATTTTCAGGGTATGTCCCGATCATTCTCTATTCTGCTGCAGAACTTTTTTGCACTTATTTTGTCTATACCTTCATTATCTTAAACATCTCTATCATGTCCCTTCAGTAACCGCCTCCTTCCTACTATTTAAAGTTCTGTCTCTTTCAGCCGCTCCTCATAACTGGGTCTCGCTCGGTCCTGAATCGGTCTAGTAGCTCTGCGCTGAACTCTTTCACAGCTATGTCCTTCCAAAGTTGTGCATTCCTGCACAATGTTAAAACCACCTCTTGATTTATAATATCTATATGTACAGGGCGAGTCACCATCCATTAGAAGGATGTTAAGATGGAGCAATCATCCACCAACACTAGTTATTGGACATTAAAAAAATCCCACGGTGTCTTTCGTGAAGAATAAGTCAGTTATTACCCACACCCTGAACAAATTATAAATTCCTGTCACCTTCAATCGAACGTCAGGTCTGGCCAGCTGAAAGACTAGCTTAAAAGATTGGAAATAATTGGGGTGGGTAAAAAAGTGTAGTAGTAGTAGTAGTAGTAGTAGTAGTAGTACGTTGTGGTGCCCACTAAAACACCACGTTTACTTCCTCACTACCTGACACCCTGACCTATCGTACAGTTGAGGGTCAGGTCGAGATGCACGACTGAAACATCCCACCTCGTAGAACTCAATGTCCTCTATTAAAACAACAATAGCAACATCAAGTGCAGCAACCCGAAAAACGTTTGTTTCCCCTAAAATCAAGTTCACCGCACGAATAGTTGACCTCCAGCATGGCACACTCAATAAATGAGCAGTCAAACTGCTACGTCCTTAACCATGACTCATTTGTACATGGTGTGTGTCCTGCCCTCAGCTCATCCTCCAGGTAGGAGAGATCACCCGGTGAGTGTCCTACTCCTACTAGAGTAGTGGTCCAGTCCAGGGAAATTATGTCGACCCCAACCGGAGGTAGAACCAGCTAAAACGGGTATAATTTATTCCTCTGGATGTCTAGTGTTCAGAAAATGATGTTGAAGTTGCAGCAACTGTGTTCAACATGCCAAGTTAACCCCTTCCTTGTGAACATCCATGAAAAATTGCCATTTTCAATTATCGCCACATACATTGAAATGAGCCGAGTTAAATTCAACCAAAGTTCTTTCTTTTAATTTATTTGGTGTAATAGACACTGGACAACACATTCAACGGGGTTTAGAGCTAATCCAAGGGTTGGAGGGTAAAAAAACCCCCATCAAACCTGAAAAGTTAGTGACTTTTGTTCACGTCGGTCAAATCGTCCCAAATCCTACCCCTAACAGATATTGTATGTGTCAGACCAACTTCTATTCCTTTTCCTGCATACCCCAGTGATGCAAAACTGACATTGAGAGAGAAACAAAATTGATACAGTGTGGCATGTTGCCCATGGTTTGTGACAGTGCCCAAAATTGGCACCTGTGTCTACATGTCAATCTCATTTTCATCCTGTCCTGCTGGTGTGTTATTTTGATTTTGAGACTGTGCATGAACAGTCATCAATACAATCAAGTCCAGCAAGCTGACAAGGAGACTTCCTTCCATTGGAGCAGTCCTTATCTTTGCAGTACAAGTGAGTGAGGTCTCGCACCTCGACTGGAGCCGGTGGCTTTGAGAACATGGTTAGTGTGATGCCTCCATCATCACAAGCACTCCAGCCTAGACCAACTGGTTGAGTTTCCTCCTGGTTCGCAATATAAGTTACACCAGATCCTCGTCTGGTACTTAGCACGTAGGACATGCTGTTTGAACGCATCTTCTGTGGGTGGAAGCATTGAAGCTGCTTTGTCCGTCGTTGTTGCCATTAGGTAGCGCATCTCATCGAGAGTTTGGACATCTTTTCCCTTCTTTCCGTACAGCAACAATGCAAACACCTGTGCAATGTTCCCATCATCCTCATGAAAGGTTGTCAAATCTGCGAGACTGTCAATGTTTTTGACAAGTTTGGAGTAGGCAGTCATCTTGCCGATCCTGTTCATTGAACACATTGTATCACATCCTGTCAAGGCGTGAGCAGCAGGGAGGCTACCACAAACTGTCGGACCAAATTGGTCCACAATTTCATGAATTGGGATGTACTGCTCCTTGCCAGAATGTCCAGCATACATGAATACTTGTTCAGTTAGCTGTCCTCTGCTTTGGTAGTACATGAGAAGGACCAGGACATCAGTATCATCACAGCGGATAATTAGGCGACCATTGCCCTGGGAGAGACTGCACGCATGGAGAATCATCCTCGTGTCTGCTTCCTCTTGGTTGGAGTAGAGGCTCTCCAAGTATGTCACGGCTGTTGAGGTCACAGCCTTCACAAGTTTTCCATCAGTAAATCCCCCTGCCAAAATGATACATTTATCATGTGGGATGTACTCCCCTGCATGATCTACAATGTATTCACTGATGTAATTGGCAAGACATGCCTTGTTGCTGGCCACTCTCAGAAACCTGCGATAGTTTGGCACCTGTCTGTTTTCCTGGACTTGGTACGTACGTGGGTAATTCTGAAACAGAGGTACCCCGGCGTTGTCTCTCTGCTGTTTTGATGGACGATGGATGATCATCGTGGTCGAAGACAATGGTGACAGAGCTCAAATCCAGGGAAGGATTTGTCAGCAGCCGTACTGTTCGTTTTTGCACAACATCCGCCAAATCTTTGAATGTATGGAAGTGGTTTTCAATTAGTGATTGGATCATGGCCATTCCATCTATGATATAGGCGGATGATGTTGAATCTGGAATCTGCGGGAGTGATGTTAGAATCTCTGAACAATTGGACTCCAGTTTCTGAGAGGTCAGCAACAAGGCATTTCTTGCCAATTACATCAGTGAATACATTGTAGATCATGCAGGGGAGTACATCCCACATGATAAATGTATCATTTTGGCAGGGGGATTTACTGATGGGAAACTTGTGAAGGCTGTGACCTCAACAGGCATGACATACTTGGAGAGCCTCCACTCCAACCAAGAGGAAGCAGACACAAGGATGATTCTCCATGCGTGCAGTCTCTCCTAGGGCAATGGTCGCCTAATTATCCTCTGTGATGATACTGATGTCCTGGTCCTTCTCATGTACTACCAAAGCAGAGGACAGCTAACTGACCAAGTATTAATGTATGCTGGACATTCTGGCAAGGAGAGGATGATTCTTTTTTTAATGGTGTGAACAAACTGGTATATCACGGGTGATGAAGGTTGTGGTCAAGTTTCATCGAAATTGTGTGTATGTTGTTTTGGCGAAGAAAGCAAATGCATATTTTGGGGAGCAACCACCCCTCCCCCCCCCCCCGTAGACCCTCTTAGACCCAATTTTTTTTCATGGTTTGTACAAACTTTGGTACATCATGGGTAATGAAGGTTTTGGTGAAGTTTCATCAGAATTGCGTGTTTATTTTCTGAGAAGAAAGCAAATAAATATTTTTGGGGGCAAACCCTTCCCCCGCACCCCACTGTAGGCCACCTTGGGACCAGATTTTTTTTTAATGCTGTGGGCAAACTTTGGTCCATACCAGGTGATGAAGGTTGTGGTCAACTTTCATTGAAATTGTGTGTGTAGTATCAGAGAAGAAGTTACGAGTGTTTTTGGACGGACCGATGACGTGCCATCCCATAAGCTCCCTGGAGCTATGTTCCAGGTGAGCTAAAAAAAATTAAAAATGCACTGAAACTCAAACTTGTTCTATAACTTATCATAACTTAGATTGTATTCATAGAATATTTACCGTGCAGTCTTGAAAAGGACTTGGTGCGAGCCAATCTCTTCTGGTGGCAAATTTGTAATTAAAAAATATTAAACTAAAACCATATGGAAGACCAGGTAAAAGAGTTCCTGCATTGGAATCATCAGAAGGAACGTGAAGCAAAAAGCAAAGATGAAATCATCAGGAGGAACCTCAATAGGACTCGGGTTTCAACTGCAGCGACTCTACCCTTAAACCCAACCAAATGCAGCCAAGTGAGCCATATTCAAGAAGAACCCAGATTCAGAACACTTAATAACTCTGGCTGCCAGATCATGCATTAGATCAGGTTTAAATTTAAAATACATATTCTCCATCACTACGAGATCACAATTTCGAAGTTTTACATTGATTGATGCAGCGGTTCAAGAGAGGGAATTTAAAAAATATTTTCCTTCAATCCATTATGGCTGCCAAACCATGTGACCTATCAATTATTCGTGAACAATCTGATATTGTTGTGGGGCCGGGACGTCGGCCACGAGCATGACCACCAGATGGAGCAGTGGAGTCGGCTCGACCGATCGCCCGGAATTCAGATCGTCGCCCCGGATAAGTCCGGAGTCGACGGGTCCTTTGCTTTGGACCGTGAAGCGTCATTATTTCCACCACGTGGTACAGGGTTATTCGCCAAATCTCAAAATACCTAGAGACCACGTGGCGATCTACCGAGTGTTCACACCCTCGACGGAACTCGTACGGAAACGAGCCGCTTAGCGCGCTCGTTCCGTGTGCGATTCCGAGCGGTTTAATTGCCGAGAACCGTCGGTCCAGATGTCCCCTTACGGCGGCAAAACAGCCTTGCTAATTTTCCCCAGCACGCGACACGCTCAGTCAATGTAAGAATGGACACGAACGAGCTGAAAACATTGAACAAATGGGGGGTTTATTTATAATGCAATGGGAGAATGAGGGGAGCACATAAGGCAAAGCTATACTGAATATAAGAAATGCAAGTATATACAGCAAAGGCACTTAAACAATTCACTACTTCCCAGACGAGGCCACGGACACACACACACACACACACACACACACACACACACACACACACACACACACACACACACACACACACACACACACACACACACACACACACCCAAAAGAAGTGGTGGCTAATGCCTTTATTAATACCCCCAGCTCGGAGGGAAGGTGAGCTGGAGGTAAGGGTCGATATTGGACCTTTCCGCCTCGTGCGGTCTTCCGGCTGACTTGGTCGGCGCCCGTCCCGGCCACCAAAGCCGTTCGGCGGATGGTCCCTCTCGAGTTCGACCCTCCGGAGGAGGAGGAAGAAGACGTTCCAGATGGCCACGACCAGCCCAGACCTCTCAGACCACGGCAACGACGACAGGGACTTCTTCCATGACGACAGAAGCGCTTCTCGACCTCCTAGGCCACGATGACGACGACGACGATGACGACAGGAGCGCTCGCTGACTTGCTCGCTCCGATTCACTCACTCCTTTTTATGCGCTCCGACGCGCTCCGCCTCCCCCTTCCCGGCACGAGGGGAAAATCCTGGGGCGGGAGTTGATCAACTGTCATCCTTGTTTATGTCTCAGAATCTCGGGGCGGGTGGGTCGTTCTTCTTCTTCGCAGAATCTCGATAAAACTCCTAACTATTAAAATAAATCACAGCGCATTTCCATTGATTTACCCATTAAACAAGGGAAGGGGAGCTATCTATAAAACACATACTTACCAAGATAACTGAGCTAAAGGACCTGAATGTTGAGTGTGATCATAGCTTCCAGATTCACAACAATATAACCCAAGGCTTGGGGAACATATTTGTGGTTTCCCCTCCATCTGTCCAGCCATTCTGGAGATGATTTTTAAAGGTTTAGGGTAAATCCAATATGGCTGCCAAACCATGTGATCTATGACATCATAGGCAGGAACTTTTGTTCATGGAGAGGCGGTCATACCTGTAAAGTTTCTCCTCGATCTGTTCAGCCATTTCACAGAAGATTTTTCATTAAAAAACAAAACAAAATGGCTGCCAAACCACGCACTCACTGTCATCATAATTTATTTTCTGTTGACCAATTTACCCTTAGATGACCCTCAAATTTTCATACTGATCGGATGTAGCGTTCTACGTATGCAATTATGAGTACTTGACAGGTGCCAAGTTTCATTTTTTTATTTTTTTTTCCATGGAGCAGTTTCAGAGATACAAAGATCCAATGTTTCTCCTTTTTTTCAGCATGGCTGCCACACCACCTGACCTATGACATCACAATCATCATAACATTCTCCATGAGTAGTCGCATCTACGGTGAAAATTTTGCGTCAATCCGACAAGTGGTTCCAGCGAAAAGGGAAGAACAAAATGCAGACATGCACGGACGAGAATGATCGCTTAACTCCACCTTTATCATCGTAAGTTTTAGAGATCCCAAAAGTATTGTAATTTCGATCGAGTTTGTAATCTTTTGGATTACAGGAAAACCTTCAACAATCTTCCCCTCTCAAACAGCTTAAGCGATCAATGCGAAACTTTAAATTTGTGATCGACTTCCAAATGGAGCTAGAGTTTTTCAACAATGAGGTCCTCAGTCAGTCACACGGTATGGCGGACAAATTGGATCAAAAGAAAAACCTTTAAAATTCATCTTCTCTGAAACCACTTAACAGATCAATGCAAAGCTTAAAATATATGATCGACTACCTATGCCTCATGGGAACGTTTGATTAAAAGATCAAAGCTGATCCAAAAAAACAATATGGCTGCCAGTGATGTCATAATACAGAAAGTGGACATCTCATAATATGAATTATTGACACCTTAGAGTTGCACCTTATCAAATAGGGCTAATTTTGACAACAGGAAGTGATATGATCATACCAGAAGTGGGAAATATCTCAACAACCAAGGGTCATAGACAGCAGGGAGTTTCACTACTGTGAACATCATATAAATATAACCCGACCCAAATTGTGTGTTTAAATCCAGCTCTTATTATTACCCTGATCCATCCATCACTCCACTTTTTGGCAACGAGCCAGGTGAGCTACATCGGTCCTCTTTTTGTGTCTTCCTGTTGTGTTTTTAAGCAATGATCACAGGAGGAGCCGGTTGAGAATTTGTTCATAGTTTATGAGACTCCTTTTCACACATTTCATGAGTATCCACACAATTTTCCTAACTCACCACAAATCGTTTAAAACAAAACATTGTTCAGCTTGTTTGTTGTTAAGTTATATTAATTTGACTTATGTTTTGCCACACAACAAACAGAAGCACAGCGTGGAGACTGTTGGTCTATCACAGACGGGTTCATTGCCTCCATTTTCTCTCTACCACCTCTTCTCCGGTCTACCTCCTGCTCAGTCATCCCTCCAGGTCCTGCAGGATGTCTGCATTCGTCCAATAACTCCCTCCTCGATAACCCTCCAAAATCAAGACAATTGCTCATCTCGACTCCTTTTTCTCCTGCCTGTGGGATCACCTCTCCCCACCAAATCAGTTTTATCCCTCTTGCATCCAGCACGAGAAGACAACAATAAACCGCCACCTCATTGTTTTCAATCTTTCCTACCCCACATCGTTAGTGAGTGCTCTTATATACAGGTGTTACTATCATCCTCTTTCTCCCTCCTTTTTTCATATTCGTTCTTCTACCTGCTTGTGTGCACAATTCCTCACCTCCCAACATTCCTTTTGTCATCAATCACCTTGTTTTCTTCCACGAGCCGAAATTTTGTAAACAGAGCTTTCAATCCTTTCATGAAACATTTTAATTTGTTTTCATTAAACAAAAAAAAAAAACAACAAAAAAAACTTTTCCTCTTCTTTCACAAATCCATGTTATCCTCCCAAATTAAGAACAGGTAAGGT
>NC_140968.1:25515412-25830412 GCF_056783735.1 Eptatretus burgeri | reverse complement strand
TGGATAGGTTGGTGCTTCTGGAAGAGGAAATAGAAAAACAGATGTGAGATATGCACAGGAGAAGTCCTCACTTCCTGATATGTGTGTTTTTCAATCGATCCCAGTGCCACGAGACCGGTGAGCATCTTGCGTGTGTGAATCAGGGAAGGGAGAATAGCAAACGAGATGGGAAGCATGCATGTACACGTAGCTCGCAGGGCCGGAATGAGGATGCCCCAGGGATATATGCGGGTTCAAGCTTCCACCTGCCCCCGGCTTGTCCTCGTGCACAGGTATTTGTTGCTGACAGCCCATGCTCGTCAAGCAAAAGGGGCGCTTAACCGAGATCACTTTTGCATTGTTACCTTTAGTCTGAAGATGTTTGGCAAAGAAGCATAAGAGGTAATGAGAAGAATAAAATAAAGAATTGGTAATGAGGGCAAACGCATGGGGAAACAAATAGGACGAGATGACGGGCAATAGCAGAGAGGAAGAGAAGGAAGATTAAAATTGTCATCAATTCAAACGTGTTGGCTAACTCAGGGCGCGGCCAAGGGTGTTGAAAGAAAAGAAAAAACTCAAAACGAAACTCACCACCAACACACGCGTGCATGCATACACACACTCACACTCAAAACAGACACACACACACACACACACACACGTAAGGAATAGGAAGGAGGGGAAAGGTAAGGAATAGGAAGGAGGGGAAAGGTAAGGAATAGGAAGGAGGGGAAAGGTAAGGAATAGAAAGGAGAGGGGGCCAGTAGGGAAAGGTAAGGAATAGGAAGGAGGGGAAAGGTAAGGAATAGGAAGGAGAGGGGGCCAGTGGGGAAAGGTAAGGAATAGGAAGGATGGGAAAGGTAAGGAATAGGAAGGAGAGGGGGCCAGTGGGGAAAGGTAAGGAATAGGAAGGAGGGGAAAGGTAAGGAATAGAAAGGAGAGGGGGCCAGTAGGGAAAGGTAAGGAATAGGAAGGAGGGGAAAGGTAAGGAATAGGAAGGAAAGGGGGCCAGTGGGGAAAGGTAAGGAATAGGAAGGATGGGAAAGGTAAGGAATAGGAAGGAGAGGGGGCCAGTGGGGAAAGGTAAGGAATAGGAAAGAGGGGAAAGGTAAGGACGAGGAAGGAGAGGGGGCCAGTGGGGAAAGGTAAGGAATAGGAGAGAGAGAGGTGGTCGGTGGGGAAAGGTAAGAAATAGGAGAAAGTTGGTCGGTGGGAAAAGGTAAGAAATAGGAGAAAGGTGGTCGGTGGGGAAAGGTAAGAAATAGGAGAAAGGTGGTGGGTGGGGAAAGATAAGGAATAGAAGAGAGGTGCTCGTTGGGGAAAGGTAAGGAATAGGAGAGAGGTGCTCGGTGGGGAAAGGTAAAGGGATAGGAGAGAGGTGGTCGGTGGGAAAAGGTAAGGAATAGGAGAGAGGTGGTGGGTGGGGAAAGATAAGGAATAGGAGAGAGGTGGTGGGTGGGGAAAGATAAGGAATAGGAGAGAGGTGCTCGGTGGGGAAAGGTAAGGAATAGGAGAGAGGTGCTCGGTGGGGAAAGGTAAGGAATAGGAAGGATGGGAAAGGTAAGGAATAGGAAGGAGAGGGGGCCAGTGGGGAAAGGTAAGGAATAGGAAGGAGGGGAAAGGTAAGGAATAGAAAGGAGAGGGGGCCAGTAGGGAAAGGTAAGGAATAGGAAGGAGGGGAAAGGTAAGGAATAGGAAGGAAAGGGGGCCAGTGGGGAAAGGTAAGGAATAGGAAGGATGGGAAAGGTAAGGAATAGGAAGGAGAGGGGGCCAGTGGGGAAAGGTAAGGAATAGGAAAGAGGGGAAAGGTAAGGAATAGGAAGGAGAGGGGGCCAGTGGGGAAAGGTAAGGAATAGGAGAGAGAGGTGGTCGGTGGGGAAAGGTAAGAAATAGGAGAGAGTTGGTCGGTGGGGAAAGGTAAGAAATAGGAGAAAGGTGGTGGGTGGGGAAAGATAAGGAATAGAAGAGAGGTGCTCGTTGGGGAAAGGTAAGGAATAGGAGAGAGGTGCTCGGTGGGGAAAGGAAAGGGATAGGAGAGAGGTGGTCGGTGGGAAAAGGTAAGGAATAGGAGAGAGGTGGTGGGTGGGGAAAGATAAGGAATAGGAGAGAGGTGCTCGGTGGGGAAAGGTAAGGAATAGGAGAGAGGTGCTCGGTGGGGAAAGGTAAGGAATAGGAGAGAGGTGCTCGGTGGGGAAAGGTAAGGGATAGGAGAGAGGTGCTCGGTGGGGAAAGGTAAGGAATAGGAGAGAGGTGCTCGGTGGGGAAAGGTAAGGGATAGGAGAGAGGTGCTTGGTGGGGAAAGGTAAGGAATAGGAGAGAGGTGGTTGGTGGGGGAAAGGTAAGGAATAGGAGAGAGGTGGTTGGTGGGGGAAAGGTAAGGAATAGGAGAGAGGTGGTTGGTGGGGGAAAGGTAATAAATAGGTTACAAGTCCATAAATGAGACCAAGTGGGAAACGGTGATCCCACACACACACACCTATTTGTTACCTCCAACACCAAAGGTGAAGGAGGTTATGTTTTCATCCCCTTCTGTTTATTTGTTTGTTTGTGTGCAGGATATCATAAAAAGTTTGGGCAGATCCGGATGAAATTTTGTGGACAAGTTTGGTGTGTGACAAGGATGAATTGATTAGATTTTGGTGAAGATCCAGATCCGACTCCTATAATTTTTTAAAATGATTCTTCACCATTGAGAGAGAGGGCTATACTAATATATAGCACGATATCTCAAAAAGTTGTGGACGGATTCGGACGAAACTTGGTGGACAGGTTGGGTGTGTGACAAGGACGAATTGATTCCATTTTGGTGAAGATTTTGGCATTACGTGGTGGAGGTATGCGCTCTACCGAGTACCCTTCTAGTTTATTGCTGTGGTTACACTCGGAATGGACAGTGTGGAAGTAAACTGATATAATCAGACGAGTAAGATTGCAAAATGAAAGACAAAGTTCGTTTATGGAAGCATTTTAAACAGAGGACAATAGGTAGCAAGATAGGGCAGGTAACAGAGTGGATAGGTCGTCGTTTATCGTTATAAAGATGAGTCGGTTTGCGTCAGCAGAAAAATAAGGGAAATTAATTTTCTTAACCACATATTGAGAGAGGTTTCAAACCGCCATGGGGAAGAAGGTGAAGCGATATTTCGGGCATTGGCCCCTGTTGCTTTAAAGAAGAGTTCATGCCTGAAACAATGCTGCACATTTTTTTCCCACGGCGGTTGGAAGCCTCTCAAAATAGGCTATGAAAAATCATCGTATGTATAAGGGAATGAAAAGTGTGGATGAGGGGAGGGCTGACGTGGAAATTAAGATGGTTGACACACTTGGTGAGGATACGGAAGGGATGTAAGCCCTAGGTGGGGATAAAGGGAGGTGTGCAAGCCTGGGTGGGAATAAAGGTAAGTATGTAAGGCCTGATGGGGACAGAGGGAGGGGTGTAAGGACTGATGGGAGAGAGGGAGGGGTGTAAGGACTGATGGGAGAGAGGGAGGGGTGTAAGGACTGATGGGAGAGAGGGAGGGGTGGAAGGACTGATGGGAGAGAGGGAGGGGTGTAAGGACTGATGGGAGAGAGGGAGGGGTGGAAGGACTGATGGGACAGAGGGAGGGGGAGGGTGTAAGGCCTGGTGGGATAAAAGAAGTGTAACTGTAAGGCTTGATGGGGACAGAAGGAGGGGTTGAAAGCCTGGTGAGACAGAGGGAGGGGTGTAAGGCTTGGTGGGGACAGGAGGAGGGGTGTATGGCCTGGTGGAGATATGAAGGGCGGGAGTGGAATGAAGGACAGAAGGATGGCTCCAGGCATGCCGGCAGCGAGCTCGCCAAACCAGCACTGCACCCAAAGGCATTTTCCAAAGCAGCTCGATAAACAGGGAGCCCAGAAACTCTCAACGCTCCCTCGGTTTCCTTTCACCGATTTCCCAACATGTTGTGTTTCTTTTTCAGGAGCAATATTTTGCTTTTCCTCGCAAGCACACCTTTCAGCCCATACCATTCACCTTTATGCCTGGTGTTGGTTTAATGGTGAGGGTGGCAGGCTTTGGATCCGAGGGTCCTGAGTTCAAATCCCGCTCAGCTGTTGAATTAACATCAGGTGGGGTTAACTCGACCTGTCATCCTTCCGAGGTCGGCAAAATGAGTGCCAGCTTGCTGGTGTAGTGTGTCGGAGTGGCGACCCTTCCAGGATTGTGCCCAATAGCCAAGGAGACCGCTAAAGCAGCACCAATGCTCTGCACAGAGTATGGTCCCAATCTCCTCTCCTCATTCACCTTTCCTCAAAACCTTCCGATGATTTACGGCAGTGCAGCACAACCAGCATTTAAATAAACAAGTTACCGGAAGAGGCTTTTTATAATCTCAATCTTCATCATTATCATAGTGGTCACGATTATGATCAGCAGCAGCAGCAGCATGATGATGATCACCGTGTGGCGGGAGCCAATCTGGATTCCATCCGCACCCACGGCTTCGCTTTCATCTGCTGGCCTTTCTAATGAGGAGCCGTCGGCAGAGGGAGAGGACAAATGAAAGGAGAAGGAACGGAGGAGGCCCAGAGGCGAAGTGGCCAGGAAAGATGAAGAAATGAAATTTAAGATGGGGAGGTGGAAATAATAATTTAAAAAAAAAAGGGAAGAATAAAATAACTTCAATGAGAAGAAGATGCTTCGATGTGGGATAAGAAAAAGGTAGTCCTCATTTAACCAAAGAACACGTGACACACACACACACACACACACACACACACACACACACACACACACACACACACACACACACACACACACACACACACACACACACACACACACACACACACACACTGCGCTGACGAACTACCTGCCGTCGAACAACGCGCTCACTCCAGGAGGTTCGCGTGCTCACATCGACATGGTGGTTGTCACACGGGACACAAACATGGTCGACTCGAGGTCGCGTTTCATGCAGCGAGTGTCCCCGCATTTAGTGTCTAGATTCGAGAGGAAGGTGAGGAGCGAACACCCTCTTTTTTTTTTTTTTGCAAATGGCCGAAGCGCAGCTCCCTCAGTCCGGGGCCTCAAGACCAGCATGAGGCAGTTCGAGCGCCCCCCGGCAGCCTCCCCAGCTCAGGGCGCCGCAGGGTGCGGCCAGGCGAAACGATTTTAATTTGCAGCGACACGGGCGTTATGGCGGCAAGGGAAGACGAGCCCTCGGGGCAGGAGCGAGGGGGAAGGAAGGGTGGGTGGAAGTCAGAGGAATGGCAAGGATTGCACCAAGGGAGCTGCTTTTTACGCCGTGGGTGCACAATCAGCTATAAGGCTTATTGTACAATAGGCAAAATATCGTCTCGTCAGGAAGAACAAGAACATGAAACCAATCACAATAACTTCTACAGTGCATGCAGTTCGTGTTTCAGTAGGGGAGTTATAATAACAATAAGTTATCCGGTGGATATAGTTTGAGTTACAATAAGGTCGTTATTACAATAAGTTATCCGGTGGATATAGATTGAGTTTTAGTAACGTAGTTATAAGAACAATAAGTTATCCGGTGGATATAGTTTGAGTTATGGTAAGGTAGTTATAACAATAATTTATCCAGTGGATATCATTTGAGTTAGAGTAAGGTCGTTATAACAATAAGTTATCCAGTGGATATAGTTTGAGTTATGGTAAGGGAGTTATAACAATAATTTATCCAGTGGATATAGTTTGAGTTATGGTAAGGGAGTTATAACAATAATTTATCCAGTGGATATAGTTTGAGTTATGGTCAGGTAGTTATAACAACAATAAGTTATCCAGTGAATATAGTTTGACTGAGAGTAAGGTAGTTATAATAACAATAAGTTCTTCAGTGGATATAATTCAAGTTATAGTAAGGTAGTTACAATAACAATAAGTTAGGCTGTTAGTGAAGTGAAATGGTTAATCCATAAGGTGAGGTGGTTGGTGTAGTGAAATGGTTAATCCACAAGGTGAGGTAGTTGGTGTAGTGAAATAGTTAATCCACAAGGTGAGGTAGTGGGTGTAGTAAAATGGTTCATCCAGAAGGTGAGGTCGTTGGTGTCGTGAAATGGTTAATCCATAAGGCGAGGTAGTTGGTGTAGTGAAATGGTTAATCCACAAGGTGAGGTAGTTGGTGTAGTGAAATGGTTAATCCATAAGGTGAGGTGGTTGGTGTAGTGAAATGGTTAATCCACAAGGTGAGGTAGTTGGTGTAGTGAAATGGTTAATCCATAAGGCGAGGTCGTTGGTGTAGTGAAATGGTTAATCCATAAGGCGAGGTAGTTGGTGTAGTGAAATGGTTAATCCATAAGGTGAGGTGGTTGGTGTAGTGAAATGGTTAATCCACAAGGCGAGGTAGTTGGTGTAGTGAAATGGTTAATCCATAAGGTGAGGTAGTTGGTGTAGTGAAATGGTTAATCCATAAGGTGAGGTGGTTGGTGTAGTGAAATGGTTAATCCACAAGGTGAGGTAGTTGGTGTAGTGAAATGGTTAATCCACAAGGTGAGGTAGTTGGTGTAGTGAAATGGTTAATCCACAAGGCGAGGTAGTTGGTGTAGTGAAATGGTTAATCCATAAGGTGAGGTGGTTGGTGTAGTGAAATGGTTAATCCATAAGGTGAGGTAGTTGGTGTAGTGAAATGGTTAATCCACAAGGTGAGGTAGTTGGTGTAGTGAAATGGTTAATCCATAAGGCGAGGTCGTTGGTGTAGTGAAATGGTTAATCCACAAGGTGAGGTAGTTGGTGTAGTGAAATGGTTAATCCACAAGGCGAGGTCGTTGGTGTAGTGAAATGGTTAATCGATAAGGCCATGGAGACGACATGTATGAACAAGGATTGTTTTGTGTTATTGTCATGAAGAGGTGGAATGCCAGGTGGATGGAATGAGTAGGAAGTGGAAAATGTGGAATAAACAATGGGAGGATCCATGTTTTGTAACGCCTTGGAACCTCACTCATCCCTCAATGCTGCTGCAATGATAAATTACAGTGCTAAAAGCATCACCTGAGGAAGTAGTAATAAGAACACCCAAAAATAATTCCGAACAGAATGCTCTTGACTATGCTTGAGGCCTTGAATAAAGCTCGTACACTCCTCTCTGCCTCATGGCACAATAAGCACACAACGAGATCCAACACAAAAAAAGCTTCCAAGCTACTTTCTACAGGTGGCTTATTAAGGGCCTTATCATCTACATTTTGTTTACTTATCCAAAACCACAATTCCAATTACAGGACAATCAAACAACAAAGAAGGCCACACATCGTGTGGACTACTCTAGAGAAATTGGGTGAACAAGGTGGAAAGAGAGAGGTGTGTAGATAAGGCAAATCTGAGGTGGCTGGGTGAAGAGGTTTCAGAATAATGGGAGGAAAGAAGGTGGATAACATGACGAATGGGTTTGTAGAGGTGTTTACAAGAGAATGAATGAGTCAGACTGAATATATTCGACATGGAAAGGTAACAGGTGAC
Organism: Eptatretus burgeri; assembly: GCF_056783735.1. Taxonomy (NCBI): domain Eukaryota; kingdom Metazoa; phylum Chordata; class Myxini; order Myxiniformes; family Myxinidae; genus Eptatretus; species Eptatretus burgeri. The sequence goes on along the minus strand of NC_140968.1, from coordinate 25,822,980 downwards.
ATGGAGAATGTGGAGAAGCGTGTGGAGGAGATAAGTGATGAAACACAACAAGGATAAGATGAAAGAGGTGATGGTAGCAGGGAAGCAAAAATGGTCATTCATTCATTCATGTACCCTGCTCCATTGAGAGCACCGGTTTTGCCGAAGCAGCTTCTATCGCCCGAGATACAATCCAAGGATGGGTTGCCACTTCATGGGAAACAGGATATTTAGGTGAATTGGCAATGATAATTTATGAAGTAAACAAGAGTTTTGAGGAATGGGAACAAAGAAAACCCAAACAGAAGTGGATGGAATGTAAAAGGATGGATAACTGATAAAAAAAAAAAAATGAGGAAAAAGGAAGTGAGTGAAGACATGCAGTGGACTAAATGCAATTAAAACTGTTTCTTCCTTCTACCTCGTCACATGGTCACTTATAATTATCCAGGTTATAACTGCATATTATAATGAAAAGCATAAATTTCTAAAACACCTGGCAGGTTTCTGCTCATGTGTGCATGCTGTTTGAGCTCCGGTGAGAAAATGAAAAACATAAATAAATCGGTAACAACTTGGATGGACGGCAGCAAGCATAAAGGAGTGAGGTGGGGGGAGCATTGAGGAGTGAGGGGGGGGGCAGCTAGCGTTGAGTGAGCGGGGCGGAAGCGTTGAGAAGTGCGGGGTGGCAGTAAGCGTTGAGGAGTGAGGGGTGGCAGCAAGCGTTGAGGAGTGAGGGGTGGCAGCAAGCGTTGAGGAGTGAGGAGGTCAGAAGCGTTGAGGAGTGAGGGGTGGCAGCAAGCGTTGAGGAGTGAGGGGTGGCAGCAAGCGTTGAGGGGTGAGGAGGTGAGCAAGCGTTGAGGGGTGAGGAGGTCAGCAAGCGTTGAGGGGTGAGGAGGTCAGCAAGGGGTGAGGGGTGGCAGTAAGTGTTGAGGAGTGAGGAGGTCAGCAAGCGTTGAAGAGTGAGGGGCAGCAAGCGTTGAGGAGTGAGGGGTAGCAGCAAGCGTTGATGAGTGAGGATGTCAGCAAGCGTTGAGGGGTGAGGAGGGGCAGCAAGTGTTGAGGAGTGAGGGGCGAGGGGTGGGTGAGAGGTTGGGAGTATGTTCAGAGATGTGAATGCAAGAGGTAAAATGGGACAGGAAAGAACACCTAGATCAAAGAAAAGGACCAGACAGCGTAAAAGGGGGTGGGGGGGGAGGGGTATGGGAGAGGGAGAGTAAATAATGTGAGAAGTTGTGGTTCAAGTGGGATGAGGTGAAAAGGGCACATGCAACAGGAGTGGCTGATAACGGGTTAAAAAAGGTGAGTGGAAATAGAGACGCCAGGGAAAATAAGTCTTTTCAAACCACAAGAAGATAAAAGCTAAGGCAGCATCAGTTAAAGAAACAGAAAAAGGGAAATTGCATGAAGTTGCAAACATGCGGGTAGACTACCAATTAATTGGACAAAGTTTCAGAGAGGAGAGAAATGAGAACATGGAAAAAGAAAGGAATGAGTGAAAGCAACAAAGGAAATGAACACATGAATAAAATATATAAGTCAATGAACAAGTCAAAGTGAGGAAAGAATCCACACGAGGTTGAATCAAGCCCGAGTAGGAAGTAAGATTTTGTAAAAGGTTGCAGTAAATCCAAATGAGAGAAAAAGAAGAGCAGTTAGGATGAAAAGGTTGGGGGAAAATAAGTGTTGGCCAGAAGTTGGCTTGTAGGCTAAAGGCCTCCAGGCCTGGTTCACCAAGCGCGCTCCAGTAATCATGTCCAGAATGGTCTGGCTTGCTGCAAGGGGACGAAGAGAGCGAGTGGGAAAGCAGGCCTCGTTTCTGGGCGGCCAGGCAATCATGCTGTCTAGATGGTTAGGGAAAAATCGCAGTTCGCCTCGGGCAGAAGCCGCCCCACGGAAAAGGGGGGCTCGCTCAAGCGGGCGGGCGGGAAGCCAGATTCGCCCCAGGGTCTCTGTCGCCCAGCAACAAGCACCCCTCGGTTCCCCTCCCATCATCTAACCCGATGTCCCCACCTCCCCCCCGCACACCAACCCTCCTCACCACTCCCCAGTTCCAAAAATGCCGGGTGTGTATCCTAATGCCACACCATCTTCATTCGGTCCCAAATCACTCCTCATTAAACATTTACTAACAGAGTTTTGTTCCATCTCGACATACTGCAGCACAACATTATGGCATCAAAACTGAAGCAATATGCCGACCTCTTGAAGTACAAATCAAAAAAAAAAAACTTAAGTTGGAAAAATGTAAAAACAATCTTGGGAGCCAAAATCATATTAGCACAGGTTCCTCTCAAAACCAAGTCACACCTGCCAACCTGCCACACGGCCCCTCATCCCAAGTTAAAATGCCTGTCTGTGCATATTTAAATCCGTCATTGTCGACACTAAACTCTGATACCGACTACTCAACCAAGACCTGCGAGCCACAGTTTACTAAATCAGATCTTTCAGAAGAGAGACAGAGAGACAGAGAGAGAGAGACAGAGACAGAGACAGAGACAGAGACAGAGACAGAGAGACAGAGAGACAGAGAGACAGAGAGACAGAGAGACAGAGAGACAGAGAGACAGAGAGACAGAGAGACAGAGAGACAGAGAGACAGAGAGACAGAGAGACAGAGAGACAGAGAGACAGAGAGAGAGAGAGAGAGAGAGAGAGAGAGAGAGGAAAAGAGGAAGAGAGAGAGAGAGAGAGAGAGAGAGAGAGAGAGAGAGAGAGAGAGAGAGAGAGAGAGAGAGAGAGAGAGAGAGAGAGAGAGACAAGCAAGTCTCCATAGCGAGACAAGTTTGACCTTGAGTTTTCTTTCTTAAGTCGAAGTTGCTTTCCTGTCTTTAGCAGATAACAAGAGTATCTTCAGTGAGAGTTAGTCAAGTGTAAGTGGGGTGTAGTGAAACAGGCAGGACATGGATTCCAGGCAAGGTCGGTGAAGATGCGAGTAAAAGAAAGAAAACTAACAGGGAAATGATGGAATCTGTCACACATCCAGAGGAGCACGTTGTGGTTCATGTAAAATAAAAGTTAACGAGACGATTTGAAGCAATTTCTCAACATCGGCCTCAGGATCCTTATGGCATGAGAAGAGGAGTACTCATGGGGGATGGTATGGAGCAAGTTGCTGGAGGAAATGAGCAGATGGTTTTGGAACCACACCAAAGAATGTCTGCACTTGCAACGGTATTCTAGACTGGTCACTATTTCTGAGAGCTTAACGAGGACTGGTCTATTCAAGTCTTCTTGTTAAAGATACCCTTATGCAGTAAAATGATTTATTTGATTTTAAAACAAAAACAAAAATCAGCTAAGCTTGTCAAGATATGGAAGAAGAGCAGCTTGCCACAATGAGAGAGGTGAACTGAGAATTAAAGTCTGTGGGAATCAGCTATGAGGATGCAGAAGGTCTTAGCTCAAGGTTTCAGTTATGCCGACCATATGCCGACTCCCTCCTCTGGTACACGCTGTGGAAGTTGCAGTAATTGACATTTATGGTAAGGAATCAATGTTAATAGGAAGAGTCTTTGTCAATGGGAGGGCATAAAGAAAGGAAGGTTAATGCGGCAAGGAATGCATGGCCAAAGGTATTTCAGAGCATCTGCAGAAAAAGTAGAGAGGAAGGGTTTCAAAGGTAACCCCAACCCGAAGACTTAGGTCACACCGACCAATTTCGCACAACGAGATGCAAATGGAAGGGCTTGTGATAGAAAATTGGTCGGTGTGGATCGTCGTGCATCTAAAATCCCGTCACGTTGCATCGGGCCTTGTCGGACCGATTGAGAAAGTTTGATCTTGGTTGGTCATAGTTGGTATTTGTCCATTGGTACGGACGCCCTCACGACGAGATGGACGAACATGTTCCCACTGAGTCAATTAGAGAGCATCACTGCCTCATGCCTTCTTCCCAAACCAAATGGTGAACTTCTGGACTGAATAACGTGAAGACGAGCCGATTCAGTTATGACAGGCAAAACCTGGTTTGTATATCACGTCCACAGCTCATGCAAACCGGATTTCTAAAGCGAAGGCATTCGATGCTGCAGAAGCCACTGCCAGATCCACAGCTCCCTCCTATTACTCAGATGTCATCGCCTCTGCCTGGCTAGCAAAACTGCCAAAATTTTGAGACTCTTCTTCTGACGCCATTTTGCCATGCCATTTCATTCTTTTCCTTTTACTGTACTTTCAACATGCGTCAGAGGGACCAACCATTGCTCGCCTTCTTGGTTTTCATGGCGGAACCTACAACGCAAAGGCAGATTAAGATTTTTTTGGGGCCCTGGGCAGTGTGACCACTCCTCATTTTCATAAATGCCAAGGTGAGCCAATGAAAAAAGCCAAGAATTCACAAGGTTTCTGAAAAGCGATGATAATAGAAAACCTATACGCCAAGAAAACGTATAGAAAACCAAGACGCCAAGGTGAACAACGAATAGCCAAGATCTTGTGAAAAAAGCCAAGGAGTGGTCACACTGGCCCTGGGCATGAAAAATATTTTGCCCCCCCCCTAAAAAGATGGCCGCGTTATCTTCCCCAAAACACCCCAAAAAAAGAGGACTCCGTGTTATTTTCACGTTCATTCAACCTATGTTGCTTTAGTCTCGACTGCAAAAATAAAATAAATATAATTAAAAAAAACAAAATCGGGAGGAATTCCCATGTTTTATTACCTTTTCCATCCATTGGAAAAAAAAATGCCATGTTAAGGTGTTCCATTACCAATCGGATTGCTATCGTTTGCCAAGCCAGCTATTCCTCATCAACAGTTTCGTTGAAGTGCTTGTTTGAGTGTTTAAGCCACTTGGCGAACACTCTACAAGCAGACTGGTAATAGAACACACCTCAGCACTTGCAGGGGTGGGTTCAGTTACCAAGTATTTATTTTCTTATATTTTTCTGTGCACATACACGAGGCTCGTGGAAGAGCTCAAAGTGTATTGTAGAACGCTCGCCAAGTGTCTCCAGCACTCAAGTAAGCGTTCCAACAAAATAGTTGATGAGGAACGGCTGGCTTCGCAAGCGATAGCAAGCTGATTGGCAATGGGATACACACCAGATGTGCGAGACTGAAGACTCTTTTCTGGTACTGCCGTTTGTGTAACGGAAAAAGTTAATTTTGGGTGGTTTTGAACCCTTTAAACGTTTGCTTGAGACATTTTCCGCACCGCTGCAGTAATTTTTGCTCTGATTTTAAAAACCGCAACATTCTGCCGTGCGCATGTGTTAGTCCATTTACTAATGAGGGGTGTTTTGTGATCATACAATAAATTGTAGTGTGGATTTGCTCAACAATATCCATATGTATTAACAGGAGGAATTATACAAATTTTATTGTGATTATTGTTGCATTTGCATACATTAAGCATTATTATATGAATATACTAAGCCATATTTTGTGGACGTATCTCCTCCGACACTGCCGGAAGGATTGTGGCCATTTTCGGCATGCGGGTGCTCTGTGGTCTAATGTACAGCATAGGCTATGTGAGATCGCGCCAGACGGACAGGTTTGGGAATTTTTGGCGATTTTCTAATTTTTACATTCGTTTGCATGGCGACGTGTGACGTCACCGCTGAGAGGCGTAATGGCGCCATGACATCATCGGTCATTCGCTGACATCATTATGTCTATTGTCGACAGACCGTCACTGCTGAGAGGCGTAATGCTACTCCGAGAAAACAGCGTCTGCAATGTAAAACCATCTTCTGCACATGCTGACTACCTCAGAAGGTGCATTTGACACAAAAAAATGTAACAAGACACATTGTATATAAAGCAATTATATAAATCACATTGTGAATACTGGATATATTGCCGTCCTAACCAACCATCACTTTAGAAACTTTGTGCGGAGCACGGGTTTGGCTAGTACTTATTATTCCACATGCTTTCTCCACTAACCTCACCCCCTAATTTTGGAATAGTCCTGTCTAGTTAAACATCAGGGAAAAAGTATTTTAATCGATTAATTATGTGAGAGTACTTTCTTTCCTTAAGAGGGAGCATTCCCTCTGCACTGTTTATCACCACTCACAAGCTGATACGTTTTGTCGGCAAAGTGAGACCTCACGCTCAGGGGCCCGTCTCGAAAGATTGTGAACCACGATCAGTTGTGTGGGGCCCCATGATATCTGGGGCACCATGCAATTGCATTGCCCTCACGCCACCTCTGCCCGGGGCCCACGTTGAGTTTGGGGCCCCTGGACACGGGCCCTGCTTGCCCGTGTGTTAGAGATGGCGACGCAAGCCCCTGCCGAGCCCCTCGCGCACCCAGCAGCCAGAGCGCCCCCACTCCCTCCTTCGTGCGCAAATGTTTCATTGTACAATGCATACTGTATTGTGTTTGCGAGATGCATTGTACTTTACTGCATATGGGAAAAGTGCTGTTGTTTACTTTGTATTTGAGAAACGTTGGCCCGCATGATGAATGTAGGAGTGCAGGGAAAGAAGAATGTGCGAAAGTAGCTCGGTACCGGTCTAAAGGATTAATTGTTTACCGTGAGTGACGGATGATTGTTGGTGAATAATAACAGTCAGTGTCGGATGAACAGATGATTAATTGTGAATAATAAAATAATGAGTGGACCGAGTGGTGAGAAAGACAGACGCACCGAAGGACGAGAATAAACCGACTGTGGGGTTGAAATAAAGATCGACGGGAAGAAGGAGGGGTTATTGAACTGAGGTTTGTTGAAGCAGATTGTCGGTGGATTGAGAAAGGCAGAGGGGGGATTTTTGGAACAGACCAATGGCAGATTGAGAAAAAGATTAAAAGGCAATGCATTTTACACCGCAAACACTTAGACAAGGGGCAAAGGTCTACTTAACAAATAAACTAATGAAATAACTCATTCTCAGGAATCCTACTTGTACATATATGTTCTCCTCCGGGGTACATTTCCAAACCGTCACTGTACTTTCCATCAGGATTTTGTCAAAGTAACCATTACATTGTAAAATAGTTAATGTATTCCTTCTTTGTTAAAATAAAGGGACATCGCCTTCCATTCTTAGCCATGTAGGCAGAGCCTCCAATATTGGGAACATCCGGCCCATCTGAACACGACTCCATGCGGCTTTAGGGAATGGAAGGTAAAAATGGTGGTGTAACTCAAAGATAAAAGAAAACAATAAAGGTGCCAGTCTTCCCACAACTGAACCGGCACTTAATATGTGGGACATGAAAACAGCACTTGTCACCATTATACACCTCCTACGCTATCAATATCTCTCTCTCTTCTTTCCACAACCATAATACTATCTTTAACAAAATTGCATGTTGCCCATCGGTAGCAAGACCATTGGGCATCCTTTTGCCTTTTTATCAAGGACCCACATCCACAAAATCTCTCCAATCCTCACCCCCTCTTCTTTCCTCCATTGGCATGACTCTACCCCCATTCCATCCCCTCACGTTGCTCATTCTGAGTGGCACGACGGCCAGTCCTTTGGCGTCGGTTAGCGTGGCCTTGTTCGTCGTAGCCATGGCAACTTTCCACAGTTTCCTGTGATTATTTCAAAACTGTGCAGTTGCGTCGTGTTGGAAGCAATCGGTTGGTGTGGCCTTGGCCTGAATTGGGCCGTGGGTATTGAAGTTGCATCTTACTAGAAAAACAAAATGCAGCCATGTCTCTACCGGGGTAAGACGGACATATCCAAGAAAAAGCGTGTCGTCTGGGAGGGGCACAAGAATCAGGTGTATTACAACAGGAATGTCTTTCTGCCTAATGTCAAGCATGAATAAACAACGTTTTATAATGGAATGTTCGTGGAAATATCATGTAAAAAGTCTAAAAAAGTAAGACACCTTATGCATCATCTTGTGTACTTCCTGTGGTCCTTGTTATATTATAACAAAGATAATTGCAAGTCGAGGCATCAGCAGACATCATCGAGGATTGATCATAAATGGTGAGCTGGGCTGAGATATTAAAAAATAAAAAAAAATCACAAAATGGGAGGAATGAGCATGGTGTTCCAAAATAGAAAATTATATTTATAATTTATTGATATGAATATGGGAAATACACACACACACAAAAAAAACAAAAAAACATGAAACAAATGTGTTGGACACCTGCCATGGTTTGCCTTTATTTCACTTCTTGTTGTCGTTTCTTCTTATTGTTGTTGCTTCTTGTTGTTTCATGATGTTGTTTTTGTTTTATAACCTAATAGGTACAGAGTAGCCGCCAGTCCCTTTTAGAACGGGATAGATTTACAAACCTTTTACATTCACTCCACATTTATCATGAACTATGAACCAGGATGAGGAATCGTCAGAGTAAGTTCCCTCCTTACCTGAAATCGCATGTTAAACCATCTTATGAAATGCTTTCGTGCTTTATTCTACAAGTGTGTTGAATGTTTTTTGCAATGTTATTCACCTTTGCAGGGCTTGGTTAGTGGTAATTTCTTCTTTGTTATGACCATGAACATCTCTTGTGTTTTCTCGCTTTCACGTTACTTGTTTAAAAGAAGGTTCCCACTGGATTCAGCGTGGCCCAAATTTGTTCAAGCATCTGTAGATACTTCGTAGGTATGGCTCCCCGTGAACAAGACCCTGCTACATATGTCAATTTTTATTTATTTTATCAATAGCATCAGCAAAAGGCAAATTAAAACAGAAGCAACATTTTGGTACGTGTCCACCAGTGAGAGGCGGTGTGTGTGTGGGTTAAGGTTGACGTGCAATTTATATTGTAGATGTAAAGATAGTAATTAAATGCTGAAATTTTGTGCACTAATATTGTATACCCTGAGTAAGTTATACTTGAAGTAATGTGAAAGATGGGCAAAGCGTTCTGGGTAAAACTAAGAGGGGAACAACAGGCTGAATTTCACAGGACCCTGTCCACACGTCTTTCACGTACAGATGCGTTTACATAGTGGCATGTCTTTCACGTAAAGGTGTGTTTACATAGTGCAGTGAGTTCAAAAATGGCCGTGAATTGGTGAGCAATCTTGAGCATTCTCATGCGCACTAACTGCCGTTACTTGAGCAAACGTGAAACATGCCGAAGAGCATTTTTGGAGAATGGCCGGATTACAATGTAAACAAAAATCACAGATGAATTGGAAGTCATTGTTGGAAGTGTGGAAAGGCAAAGTCACGAGTTCTCACTTGAAATTCATTAAGATGAGTATGGTGGGTACCGAAGGACCTCACATTTGATCAAAAGGCAAAGAGGGCTCTTGGAGCATGACCAGAAGGAGGGGGAGATTTATTGTAGAAAGTTTAGATATGACATCAGACTAGGGTCCATCATATTATGTTAGGTGTGCCATCATGGAATGGAGAGTTTCTTGATCTTTGCCATCAAAATAATTGAAGATGCAACTATCAGCCAGAAAGCTTATGGCAATAAGTTTGCATTTAATGAGTGTGGGGTTTACGAATTTTGGAAAAACATCAATGTACATCACTAACTACAATGACGTGTCACGCAATGAAGTTCGACGAGCAATAAGCTGATGAGGGCAACGTATGCCTTCTCAGGGCGTGATCTTACAGCACAATAATGTTTGTCCTTCACACGTAAACCACAACCACTACAACTTAAGTGGAGTGGGCTGTAAAGTTGTAAGTCATCTCCCATACAGTATAGACTAGTCACCTTGTGATTTGCATTTACTTGGAGCACTCCAAGAATATCTGCGTGGCTTTTACGTTTATGAATGATGAAGACCTAAAAACACATGCCCAAAAAGGGCTGCACACGCGTCCAAAATACTTATATGCAGATGGTATTAGCGCTACTACCGATGGGACACGTCTGTGTGTGGAGTGAGGGGAATACCTTGAAAAATAAATGAAGTTTGAACAACTTCCTTACACCTTTTGTTTTTCTATTCAAATAAAAGTCCAAGTTATCATTGAGCTATCCTCGTACGATATGTTGTTGCTTTCGTGTTTGACGTGCGAGTTTAAAAAAAAAATTCTACCCTCGTCTGCTTGCTACAACACATGCAAGAGTGGTTCAGCGATTACTTGTACAATTGACTGTCTCATATCTACTTATGGCTGTTTTCTTTCTGTCTGACGTGTGCAATGCGTACGCAGCTGTCTTAGTGTCAGTCAATGATTTCCTCATGTGGCATCAAATCTTCGGTTTCGATGTTACAATAGCTTCCATGATTGTAAAGGTGCTGAGACAAGGATGTTATGCGGATGTGGAAATCAACATTAAACCCACAATGCCATAGTTTCCTCGTATGCCATGTGGTGCTCACCTCTCCAGCCGAGCATGTAGTACCGGGGTCCAAGCGTGGCTTTTTCCGTGGCCCAATAGCTGCCAGAGCTGTGAGATTAGCCTCACGTTGCCTGATCTCTGCCTGCTCCTGTTGCTGCATCTGGGAATAGGTGACAAGGAAAGGCAAAGGAACAACAATGTTTGAAGAATCGGTCACAAAAGAAAATACTGCAGGGGGCAGATGAGCACGTGCGAAGTGATATACAGAACAGTGAGTTTGAAAGAAAGAAAGAAAGAAAAAGTCAATGACACGAGTGAGGTGGGGTGTAGTTACAGAAGCAAGAATATCCATTCAACAAATGAGAAGCCTGAGGTGAGAATTATATTAACATAAGCAAAAGTACCTGTCCCCAAAGTTTAAGTCAATTTATCAATTTCATGGACTTTAAAAAGGTTAATTGTGTTGCACTCTGAGCTACTTCTACTGCCCACCGTGAAATGGTGGTGCAACATCGGGTGGCGGAGGTCAAAAAATTTGTCAAAAGGAATGTAGAATATCCTGCTTGCGAAATAAAATTTGGCATCAACATTATTAATGCCTGTTATCCCATCATTTCAAAAGTGAATGTTGAGCTTTGCCTGCGTGTGCCTCCCAGACTCAGAGGGGACACTCTAACCATTACACCACTGAGTTCGGTACCATAATAAATAAATAAATAAATAAATGTAGATATTGCAACACTTATACATGCTGCACATAGCTGACCTATTCAGTCAAATGGATTTGGATTGAAAATAAATATTTGGCTACATACCAAAAATAACAAATTTGCCATATTGGTGAGCAGAATGCACAACAGTGGTGACAATGAAATTAGAATAATCACACGTAACAATCAAACCAAAGCAGGAGTTGGTATGATGCATCAAAAGATTAAAAAAAAACGATTTCTGAAAATGACACACGGAATGGAGAAAGTCTGTATTTGGAAAGAAAGAAAAGTTAAACTGACAATATACAGAGGTGAGAGATAAAAAAAAGAAAAACAGAAGAACATGGCATTTAAAAATGTTCATTTTTCAAGAAATAAATTCCTTCTTTGAAACCACCCATAGCCATAAATCATCCAACTGATAAAACAAAAACAAAAAAAAATCACTGCTTTTCATGTTAAACGACTTGACTGACTATCTTTCGAGGAGGCAGAGTCAGCAAAGAATGAATATGCGAGGAAGAGAACGATAGCAGGGTGACTGTAGGACAAGGAAGGGATAAAAGAAGGTATGCTGAGAAGATGAAACATGTGGGGGTTGATGGGCGATGAAGCCATGACATTTTGTGGTCGCCAAATGGCAGGCCCGCAGGGCTCAAGTGGCCCGTTTCGTTGGATGACTCGAGTAGCCGTAGGCAAGAAACAAGAAGTGGTGATGGCAGCATGAGAGGTAACATTAAAAAAAAAAGAAGCAATAATTGAGCTGAGGGTTCAGATAAGAGGAAACAAAGGGGAATGGAATGATGGAAATGCATGTTTCAGAATAAGTTAGTGTTATAATGTGAAACATTAATGTTTGTCAACACTGCAATGAGAGGACGAGCCATGATCCTAAAGTGTGAGGAAAAGAGTCAATTAAAGCCATGTCAAAACGGTGCATCAGAAAATTCCAGCTGGAATCAGAAATAATTGTTTTGTAGTCGAAATGGAAATGTCTGTGATGCCTTACAGCCCATTTACATGGGGATGTCACGTTGAAAATCTGCCGCAGAGGCTCCCTGCCAGGCAGGCTACACAACTGTAACCATTACACCATCCATTGCCACCAGCTCAGCACGAATGCACCCCCGAAACACACCCGCTCCTCCACCCCATTCACTTCATCTTTACATCTTATACCGCTCCACAGAACATCTTCATTGTAATCTTTCTTCCTTCACGTCTCTCAAACATTTTCTTTCAAAAATCTTTTACCCTATTCTCTCATTTTGTTTTTTTAATTTTTGTATATAAAAGGGTGAGGCTCATGGTAGAGCTAGTACACAAAAGAAAGCAAAGAAACACAAGAAGCAGGGTGGAGAGGCACACTGAGTGAGAATATTGAATGAGAGAAATAATGGGAGAGTAAGAGGATGGGGAGGAGGAAACGGGATGAACAAGCTGGTTAAAAACTCAAACACAGCAACAAGGGGCTGATAGAACAGAAGCAACCAAGCAGCGGGTGTCTAACCAGCGCCAAAGAGACAATTCACCCTTCCAGTGCTTCGGCAAGTGAGCGTGTGGTGCGCGTGTGAGTGTGAGCAGTGCCGCCAACAAGTGAGGCACGGGTCGATCACCAACACCAGGGTCAAAACCCACGACGGACGATCTCGGTGCCCTCCAGACTTCGAATGGCGTTGAAGGCTGCCCTGCAAGAGGGTGCACGGCAAAGCTGGGTGCTGGCGACGGACGTGACACGCACGCACGCATTTTCAGAACGTTTTTGCTCCACGGGCGACTTTCTGGTGAGCGAGACGATTCTCCCCCTCCCCTCCCCCTGAATGATCCGTTGGGTACCCTTGTCTGCGTTTAGTTGTAAGTCAACCCCCGATAAGAATCTGCTCTTTGTCTCTTTCCTGGCATTTTGATTGATTTTGCTTTGAAATTAATTCTTTATTTACCACAGCAAATAAAAGGTACTTTTTATTTATTTAATTTTATTATTAATAAATTATTTGTCGATTTCCAACCTGTCCATGTTTGTCCTTTCCTTCTATTGGTCTAGCATTGTCCGAACCAAGATAGACTGGGAGGTAATTACCACAGATTTGACCCAAAAAATCATCGGCACGCACCAGCTGTAAAAACGCTCGGCCGCCCTAATTAAAATCTAATCGAGATAACATTGGTGCTTTGCCGAGGGCGCGCTCCCTGCTCAGGTAACCACGTGACCTCGAGTTAAACGGAATAATTAGACGGCGGACACTGGAACTCGTGGTTGACTGGGTGGCGTTCATGGTTTTAAAATAACCCACCGTACCATAACGTTAATTGTGAGCGGTGACCCCAGGTCCGGCTCTACCGAGGACAACCGGGGATTAATCCCCCTGAGTGACAAGCTGGTATCTCGGTACCCGGGATCGCAACAATATATATATATATATATATATATATATATATATATATATATATATATATATATATATATATATATATATATATATATATATATATATATATATGGATTGAAAGACATATTCCAAGTGCTGAAATTAAACATCAGGATTGAATATGATTATATAAAGGTCTGTAAAGAGGGAAGAGACTGCTGTCTCCCTACCTGAAGGACAAGGGGATATTGTTACGAATCTGGCAGCCATGAGCACACAACAGACAGGTCCCCGTAGATGTCATATCGGTAAGTATGTGTTTCTAGTTAGGGTCCCATCCCTAGTCTAATGGGAATTAAATATACGTGCGCTGTGGAGTTGTTTTAATAGTTAGGTTATTTAAATCTCCAGATCCCCTCCACCTGCGGCCACAGAGTCTTTCAGTGCTTGCGCCCTCGTAGCATACGAGGCGAGGTCCTCACTTGGTTGATTCGACTTCCTCGAATTGGTCTGCATTCCAACGCCACGAGGAAGAATAGTTGTTTCTCCAGCAAGAGGGGTACAGACACGCGTAGAGGGGGCGTGGTTTTCCCAGCTCGGCCATAACCCCGCCCAGAAAGGGCGGACCCATGGAGGTCCCTGTCCAATCAGGGCAATCAGCGCGTCAGCTCCACCAAGGCCCCGCCCCACTCAAAGCGGTCGATAAAGGACGATGCGAGCCTCAGTGTGTGTGTGTGTGTGTGTGTGTGTGTGTGTGTGTGTGTGTGTGTGTGTGTGTGTGTGTGTGTGTGTGTGTGTGTGTGTGTGTGTGTGTGTGTGTGTGGAGAGTTCTTGTGCTCGTTCGAGTTCGGAGAGTTCAGAGTTCTTGCGTGTCCTTGGGAATTCTTGAGAGTTCTTTGAAGTTCTTTGGAAGGAGCAGTTATTGGAAGGCAGTTTGGGTGCGCCGTCGTCATTGCTAGAGCTCTCAAGCCTGGAGTCTCCGCAGGCCTTCTACAAGGAGCGACCCTGGATCCGCTATCCACCATCCAAGCTCCCACGGACCACGGGTCCCACACATGCAGTCGCGGGCCAAGCCGCACGAACTCGGTCAGGTACCCCGACAGACCTCTGACCCCCAACTCGACTATCCCCTTGGCTGTGAGGGTCGAATAAAGACCAATTGGGTCCTTTCTTTTTCTTTTGAGTGTGTGTCTGTATGTGGCGCCGTCCTATAAGTAAAACTGTATAAGTGCTTTTGCTTGTACATTGACTGCATTTCTTATAGTCGGATAAATCTGCTCTTCTGTATTCCCCTCCCTGCCTATTGTAAATAAATATCCATTTTGTAAAATGTATCAGCTCGTTTCTGTGCTTCTTTCATTGGCTTAGCACGGTGCGTGTTGGGAAATTGGGAAGCGGAAAATTGTGCATTTGGTCCGACGGGTCTTGGTAACCATCCGCTCGGGTTACGCACGGTTCGAGCATGATAACGGCTCGTTCCGCTCGAGGCCTGCCGAGGGTGTGAATTCCCCGGTAGCTTTGCCGCGTGGATATTAAGGTATATTGAAGTTGGCAATTAACCCTATTCCACGCGGCCGAATTATTGGCGATTCACGGTCCTGTAAGGGACCCATGCCTTTCGGAGTTCTCTGAGGAGCACGATCTAAATTCCAGGTGTTCGGTGGAGCTGATTCTACTGCTCCACCTCGCGGTCGTTGTCGCCACCGACACCCGGCTTCACAACAATATTACGGCATAAGGAGGGTTTTCCAGAGAATCAAGATCGTCAACTGCGATGATGGATTCCATGGCTTTTCTTACAATTGGAAGGAAATTAATGAGCCTGTAGTCAAGATGAACAGTTTTGCACCCTTTTTGTGTAGTGCAGTGCTTTGCAATAACTTCCTTATACATGCAAGTCGAGATAGGTAAATGAAAGGATGAACAAAGCAGAAAGAGGATATGCATGAATGGCAGAGCTGATTTTCAGGATGTGAGTGTTGATGCTATCTTGGACCATCGTAGCATCATCATGAAGGGTAATCAGAAGATTTCCTCGACTACAATTACTCAGTAATGGTAAGAATAAAATCTTGCACCATTTCGACTTCTTCTATGCTGGCTGTACACTTATAAAGAGTTTATAATATATTTTTATTGGTTACCTCTGCCACTGAAGGTGGGTGGAGGTTATGTTTTCACCCATATCAGTTTGTTTGTCTGTGAACAGGATATCTCAAAAATGTATGGATGGATTTGAACGAAATTTGGTGGGTGTGTGACAAGGACAAAATGGGACGATTTTGGTGAAGCTCCGAATCAGTACCCGGATCCGATAATTGTTTAAGCGATTCTTCACCATTGAGTGATCGGGCTAAAAACGACAGCACCATATGTCATCATGTTGGATAGCACCATATGTCAAAAAGTTGTGGTCGAGTTATGATAAAACTCAGTGGATGAGTTGGTTAGGTGACAAGAACAAACCAATTGGATTTTGGTTCAGGACCAAGTCTGGTGTTGGCTGAGTCTTCGTGGTTAGGGTGGCTGGCTTGGGAACTCAGAGTCCTGAGTTTGAGCCCTGTTTTCCACTGAATTAACACCACGTGGGGTTGACTCAGCTTGTCATCCTTCTGAAGATGGTGAAATGAGTACCAGTGTACTGTTATGGGGCACAGCATCAGCGACAACAAAATGACCCACGCCCCAACAAAATGACAGCTGCCTGGCAGCCAATCTGCCATGCGCAAGAAACACACAAGGAAACACACAAGGAAACTAGAAGAGCATTCGGTAGAGCGCATACCTGATCCTGATCCATGAGTACCAGGCCAAATACATTTTTGAAATATATCATTCTTGGCCCGATCTCTCAATGGTGAAAAATCAGTATAAAAATTAAATAACTCTCGTATCCAGATCCAGATTTGGATCTTCACCAAAATAGACTCCATTCTTCCTTGTCACACACCCAACGTGTCCACCAAGTTAAGTCCGAATCCGTCCCCAATTTTGAGATATCGTGCTATATATCATTTTTGGCACGATCTCTCAATGGTGACGAATCACTTAACAAAATCTAGTTGTCTGATCCGGATCTGGATCTTCACCAAAATCTAATCAGTTCGTCCTTGTCACACACCCAACCTGTCTACAAAATTTAATACGAATCCGTCCACAACTTTTGGAGATATCCTGCACACAGACAGAAGACAGACATGCAGGAAGAGAGGGGTGAAAACATAACCTCCTCCTTCACCTTTGGTGGTGGAGGAAATTAGACACAGGTGGAGACCATTCAGACCATCATGCCTGTGCAACATCAACACCACACTAATTTGTCAGCACAAGATCAAAAGAAGAAAATGCAAAATGTTTCTTTTTTTAAAAATTGAAATATAAAAAGTGTTTTTTGTGTTGCATTTGTAGACCCCCACCAACAGCACTCAGTACACATGCACACAATTACCGAAAAGTCCTGTCAACATCCCCATACTATACCCCTCCATCTCCATAACTTCCAGGGAAATATCTAATTCTAATTTAAACTTATCTCCCGTTTCTGCTGCCACTACCTTTCCAGGGAGGTCATGCCATGCATTAACTACTCTCTGTGTAAAAGACCCCTGCTTTACTACCATCTTAACTCTCCTCTTTGTTAATCTCAGGCTCTGGCCCCTGGTCCGATCACTGTCTACTTTGCTGAGTAATTATTGTGCACTAATGTTGTCTGCACCCTTCATTATCTTAAACATCTCCATCATATCTCCTTGTAACCGCCTCCTTTCTAGTGTATAAAGTCCTGTCTCCTTCAGCCGCTCATCATAGCTGAGTCTAGCTAGGCCCGGAATCAATCTAGTAGCCCTGCGCTGAACCCTCTCGGTGGCAGCGATGTCCTTCCTAAGTTGTGGTGACCAAAAGTGCGCACAATATTCTAAATGTGGCCTTCACTAACTTCCTGTACAATGTTAACATCACCTCTTTTGATATATAAATGATCCCCTCCGAATACAGCCTAAAACCCTATTTGCTTTACCTATCGCTGCCTTGCAATGTGCTGCCTGCTTACCTCCCATATCGATTACCGCCCCCAGATCCTTCTCCCGTGTGACACACTCCAAAATTACCGCTTGCATCCTGTAATCTCCATTTTCATTGTTCTTTCCCATTCCCATCACCTTACACTTGTTCAGGTTAAATTCCATCTGCCAATCTTCTGCCCAATCTCTGCAAGTATCAATACTTTCCTGCATCTGATCACCACCCCCTCTGCTATCCAGCTCACCTCCAAGCTTTGTGTCATCTGCAAATTTGGAAAGCTTCCTCTTTACCCCATTCTCCAAATCGTTGATGGAAACAATGAATAGTAATATAGATTGATCAGTTTTGGTGGCACCCCACGAAGACGGACAATCCTCCAGTGGGCATCCCGATTCACTCAATCAAATGCTTTACAGAGATTAACATAGGCTGCAAGCAACCCCTACCAAAACTCTCATCTGCGTTCGTTAAGGACCCGAAGAGCAGGGACATGGTCAATCGTTGACCTCTTTGGTGTAAAGCCTGACTGCTCTGGACGCTGGTGCTCAAGCAGATGGTGGCGAACCCTATCAAGAATCATCCGAGCAAAGACTTTGCCTGGCACTGAGAGCAGCGTCACCCCTTGGTAGTTGTTGCAGTCCTGGCGATCACCCTTCCCTTTCCAGAGGGGGACAACAAGGCCCCTCTTCCAGTCAGTTGAGATGATGCTTGTGCTCCAAACAGCACAAATCTGCATGCAATGACATGAATGCAGCATTTCCACCAGCCTTGAGAAGTTCAGCATGGATGTCATAAATCCCAGGAGCTTTTCCCCCTTTCAAGTGGACATGGCACCCTGTGTTTCCACAAATGAAGGTGGTTCACAGTTGATTGGAGGGTCAGCAAGAGGGATAGTTACAGATCTGATGTGGAGAGGTGGAACCATAGGGAGGGGTTGGCACCAGCTCGACGCCTCCCCTGCCAGGGTTTCGCCGCCCTGGCCCATTGCCCTCCCAAGCTTCCAACCGTGTGTCAGGCATTGATCACCATGACGCATTCACGATGGACTGAAACTCCAGACCACCGGAGGGAGTGGACGTCTTCAATCGTGAAGACTCGCAGTGATCTCACTGAGGAAGTCCACCCAGCATCCAGGTTAAGTCCATCGAACCTGCGTAATTGGCATGGAGGGCAATACCATCTGCCTCGGAGGAGCTTGGACTCGGCGCTCACCGAAATTGCCGGGGTGACAGCGTTTAGCTCGTTCATGCCAGCGGCTGACCATGTACAGTTAGGTCAACCCGGGTCAGGACTCTGAAGTTGCCGACGGAATACCTGTTGCCGACGCCAACAGACTCCCCTGAGAAGGCCATGCCGCATGCCACATGCAGCGAGTCGCAAGCACCGAGGAGAAGGTAAGAGAGGGAGGAGGGGAGCCCGTGTCTGTGGGTGACCCCCTTCTAAGAAGTAGTGGTAGTTCCACACCTCCCATAGAAGGGACCAACTCAACAGCTGGTGGGTCAGCCTGGTACAGCCGCTCAAAGTAACTGGCCCAGCGGGCCTTCACTTTGGACTCCTCTGTCAAGAGCCCACCACCCTTCGCTTGAACTGCGGTTCACTGAGGGGCGGGCTTGGAGGAACGCAATGCACAAATTATTCTGTAAACAGGATGAGAATTACTTCACCACAGGTGTGGCAAAAATGGCAAAGCTGACAAAGGACTCCATCGAGATAATCTCTCAGATCTGTGTGCAAAAGTCAGGCTTTCAAGTAATAGTAAAGCTGAAGAATAATATCCACCAGCAAAGACCTCAAAGATCAAAACAACAATCTCACTAATCTTTATATGCTTTACACTGAACCCAGTGGAGTGCGCAAACCGCATCGAAAGAAAAGTCAATGCGTACCTGTCAAAATCAGGTCTGCCAATCTGCTTTATATACAAAAATGTTCAAGAAAACAATGAAACTTCCAAAAAAACAAAAAAAATCATGAAAACAAAAAGGTGCACAATGCAGATGACTTGGTCAAATTAGATAATGAAAAGTACATTAAAAATTTCACAAATATAATGTTACCTTTTCCCTCTTAAAAAAAAAAATAAAAAAGGCAGTTGCACAGTATTGAAGGACTTTGAAAATGAAGCATCTCTTATTTATGCCCAGCACGGAAAACCTCCAGAATGAGGTGAAAATGTCAGCACAGTGCAAAAAAAAAGGCCCGAAGAAACGAGTCATAGCTCTGCAGTGTCCCTCGCGGCAGAAATGCCATAAGGAAGATAGGCAGGTGTATACATTAAGGGAATGGAGATAGAATGGTGGAGAGATAAATGGGCATGCATGGGAAAAACATTCCAATTTGAAATATTAAGGACTTGAGTTTCTTAAACACCAGAGGCAAATATGCTTGCCACAGGTGAATGTGTAAACAAATAAAAAATTCTGGTCTAATTACACCTTATTTGCACAACACACCACCATTCCATTGTGAGAGCGTTGCCGTTCGAAAGGGTGACCCACGAATCACACATTGCATTTAAATGTCAACGAGGTGATGGAAATAACGACATCCACAAGCAGTGTGTTGGTCACATCGTCCACTTCGTCTCATGATGAAACTCTCTGTGAACTGCACTACAACTACAACTACACAAAGTCTTTCACAAAAAAGGACAGCTCACAAAATGGAGAAAAGTGCAAAAATACAGCCAACAATGGGGTGGAGTCTAGACTTGATATGCAGGTGATATACAGTAATCTCCACAGATCATTCAGGTAGGTCTAGCCTTCATATGACAGGTGTTACAACCTCTATGGATCATCCAGCAGGGTGGAGGCTTAATATTCACCTCTCCAGATCTTCCGTGGGGGATGTGTGTGGGAGAGGGGTCTAGCCTTAATATTCAGGTGTTACAACCTCCACAGACCGTCCAGAGGGGTCTCGTCAGACTATTTAGGTGTTACAACCTCTACAGATTTTCTGAGGGTGTGGGAGGTGTGTGAGGAGGGAATGGTCTCACCTTAATATGAAAGTGTTCAACCTCCACAGCTAATCCAGAAGGGTCTAGCCTTAATATTCAGGTGTTACAACCTCTACAGCTTCATACTTTGATTCATCCAAACACTGATCCCACACTTCCACAACCCTTTCCCATCTCCTCACATCTTCTTTCGCCTCCTTTTCCTACTCCCTCTTCATATTTTCACTGCACTCCTCCTTCATATTCCTCTTGCATACACATCGGTCTCTGTCTGTCTCTCTGTGTCTGTCTGGCTGTCTCTCTCTCTCACCCCATGTTACACTACTGCATCCACCCTCCCACTCTTTCACAAGGTGGACACAATCCATTACAATGAGCACTCATGACACACATGGTTGACAATCCTGTTTTGAATGAAAAAATTCAACTTGTTGACCCCCAACTTCTCCCTCAATAAATCGACTAAGTTATTGTGGAGTAAATCAAAACTACTATGGGCAGTTTGTTGTACGATTTTGCCAAAATGGTAACTGCAGGTCAAACTTGATGAGATGGAATGTATAATTACTTTAGGACGATGTCACACCAGTATGTTGCACGCAAGTGTCCTGAACAATGAACACTTCTTTCGGGAGTCGGGAGAGGGGAGCCGAGGGGAAGTCTCAACATAATGTTTAATACAACAAGGTCGATGATCTCTCTATCTTCCACCACCTCATTTCTGGTGTTGCACCCTCTGGTGTTTCTGGTGTTTCTGGTGTTTCCATACTTCGTCCACCTCCCCTTCCCCCCTCCCCCCAATTCCAGGTTTCTGCAGGGTACACATTGTCCACCATCCACCACCTTCTGGTGAAACTGCATAACTCCAGGATCACTGTTCAACTTCACTCATTTGTTCCTTTTTTCACACCTGTGGAACCAACTTCCACATCCTCTTCAATCTCATTCTTCCCTCCAGGTCTTCAAGACACCATCATCTCAGATCATCCTACATCCAAAACCATGATCTTTTCTACCCCCATTAAAGCTGCCCAAGCATTCCTCTTTTGAAGTTTCCAGTTTTTCCTTCCCGATTGTTTGTGGCTGTATCCATCTTGTTCACCCCCTGTGTCCTCCCCTAGTCCGCATTTTTTCCCACATCCCTTATTTGTCCAAGTCTCACTCAACCCTGCTGTTTGTGTGTTCCCCCTTTCCTTCCACTGTTGCTTTTGTTGTGTTATGTCCTGATCCATTCCATGTTCTAGCTCCTCCACAAGCCTCAACTTTGTTTAAAATAAAACAACCATTCAATGGAATTGACCTGTTTGTTATAATGAGAATTAGGTGTTTTAGATATTGACATCAGGCCTATGAAGGAGTTTGTCCAAAATAAATCATATGCAGGACAAGGAGATTAGCAGACATCTACTTTAACACTCGGATATAATAAACAACTTATTATATATGGGTTCCATCACCTTGAGCCATTGGTTCATGGTTGAATGCCAAACAGGCCAACACAAGCACATTGGTGTCTTGGACTCAGCTGAACAGTCATTTGTGGTCAAAGGTACAGATGTCAAAGTCTTTGTCTCAGAACAACCCATAGTTGGATGTTTGGAGTTACTGTACTGTCACGACTGTGGAAGCACTGCACTTCAGAAGGCCAAGTCCCAAGTACTGTACATAGTTCTTTGAGACAGTTTATTACAAGATATAAACAGTTTATATGTGCAATGTGCTCACGACATGAAAGCAAAATTATAATTCATTCCTGAGTCCAGCTGTTGAGACAACTCAAATGGTGGCTGTCCAACTAACACCTTTGAAGCAAACAGTGTGCGAGATGGAGAGAATGATCTTGTATCCTGAATAGAATGATCTTCTGTAGGCCAAGGAAGCATAGATCAGATAGCATAGCATTCTCAGAGCCAGGAGACTAAAGTGTTATTATATTGTAGAATGCGAGCTATACAGCATGAGAATAGTTGTCAAAGATTTTTACTTATAGCCTGTAATGCCATATTTGCACGACTAGCAACGCCTGTTCCCTTCAGGAGCATCTACATTCTACACAAACATTTGGGCACATTTAAACTAATCGCCCCTAACACCCAACCACAGATCTTCCCTCTCACAGCACACCTTACCACTTGTATACACAGAATACCATCATCATCATCATCATCATCATCATCATCATCATGTGGTGGGTGTAGTGCCAAAGTTTGAGGTACCGGGCCCTGCCAAACTGTCAGCCATGACGTCATCGCCAAATCTACTGTTGCATCAAGTTTTAACGTGACACTGACCATTTGAGTCCCCAAAATGAGTAATACATGAAATACACACTACAATGATAAACAAAAGCTCAACACTCGCATCCACTTAATTCAGAATTCCCTTTTAATAAAAAGTCAGATTAGTTAGTGTTAGTCTCCAACTACCGTTTTTCGACAAAACTATGTATTTTAAGAAATAGAGAGTTAATTTGTTTATTATTTAGTACCACGTGGTAAGGACTGGCAGGTTGGCCTCGAGGTATGCACTGTCGAGGTATGCACTGAGGTATCCTCTGTCGAGACTAGGCTTAAGTCCTGACCCAGCTATAAACTGTCATCCCAGTGTTTTACAAGCAGGGTGATTCATCAGTGTGTGTGTGCCATCCCTTGGATGGACGTTAAACTGGGTGTCCTGCCCATCATCATTAGTTCTTTAGCTGTCTTTCACATTAGTTTGTGTTTTTCTTGGAGTCGACGAAAGAAGATAAAGCTTTATGGCCGGATAAACATTCGAGAGTATTGAAGGAGATGGCAGAGCAGATAAGCATCTATATATTAATTCTGTTAACGTCTGCGTGTAATTTGACGTATCTCCTCCAAAACTGCCAGACGGATTGTCGCCATTTTCAGCATGCGGGTGCTCTGTGGTCTAATGAACAGCATGGGCTATGTGAGATCGCGCCAGATGGACACGTTTGGGAATTTTGGGTGATTTTCTAATTTTTACGTTCGTTTGCATGGCGACGTGTGACGTCACCGCTGAGAGGCGTAATTCCATCATGACATCATTGGTCATTCGCTGACGTCATTACGTCTGTTGTCGACAGACCCTCACCGCCGAGAGGCGTAATGCCACTCCTAGAAAACAGCGTCTGCAATGTAAAACCCTCTTCTGCACATGCTGACTACCTCAAAAGGTGAATTTGACACATAAAAAAAATGTAACAAGAAACATTGTATTTAAAGTAAAGATTTATTTAAAAAAAATATTATTTCTGTTAACGTCTGCGCGTAATTTGACGTTTCTCAACCGCCATCATTACCTGTGTTGTGTCTTGCGTGTGTGATCTTCAAATTAAAGCGTCCAGCGGGGTTCGATCGTCAGATGTGCGCCAAAAAGTGCCGTTCATTGAAATTTGTATTCTGATTCTCGGTCACCCTCCACTGCTCCTGTTCAGTCTAGGGCTAGGCCTATATCATGTTAAACTTGCCCCATCAGACGCCAACCTTCCAGTCCAACTGCAGAGGATGCAAGTTCCACTCAGACTCGCATACTCGATGACCATAAACAAATCCCAACGCCAAACATTTGACAAACTCGGAATATACCTCCCAGCCCCTGTGTTCTCCCATGGCCAACTATATGTTGCATTTTCACGTGCAAGAGGTTGCTTCTATATCTCTATCAAAGTGGACAATAATTCCTCACAAGGACTATTCAGCAACAAGACACTCACCCCAAATGTCATCTACAGGGAGGTCCTTTAGAAAACTAAGGAAAGGTAACCATAGTGCATCACATCCCTAATGACACCCTCTCCAACTTCCCATAACATCAACTATTATGCCTCATCCACCTTTTGCCACCCATTCAACTCCGTGCGGAGCACGGGTATATGCTAGTGATGTTAACATGTACAACATCATGCTTATCTGCTTTAGCATGAGTCCATGTCATTCATGTATTGTACGCCTACATTGTATTATACAAGGTGATGTTATACATGTATTATATGTTATTATATATATGTGATATTATACCTTTGTATTATACATGCATGATACAATGTGAAAGCCATTCTTCACGAAAACAGCCACATCACTGATCCACCCAGACTTAAACTAGTTGTTGGCATCCAAAGCTTTCCATGCTGTCACATCTTCCAGGAGGTAAATGCTTTCAGTAAACAGAAGATAATTCACTGTATGTGGATATAAAATGGTTGGAAGGTTTGTCTTGCTTATAGACATTGCTGTATTTGGCAATTCATACTGGTCTGTGTTGCCTATAACCTGCATTGTTATAATATCACTCCCTAGACAAAGTGACCAACGTAACAGAATATCCAAACTTTGACCCGATTATTTCGCCATGAAAATACACAAAGCACAACAACTCAACCAATCTGAGAGTTTTTTGATTTGTTTGTTCTTTTAACTGTTGTGGAGCTAAACTCCGCATCGGATGCAATGAGGTTCCAGAGCGGTGCTCCGGTATCACAACACCCCTGATCATCATCAACATCATTCCCCTGACACTCAAACAATGCGATGCACGTTCCTGGGAATTTCGCTTTCCAACGACAACACCAAATTCATTTTCTTCCTCTTATGAGTCAAATAAAACTAATTTGATTTTGCTTCAGCTGGTTCTTTTACTTATTGTAAATAAACATGCATATGGATGTATGTATAATATGTATGTATATATGAATATATATATATATATATATATATATGTATATATATATATATATATATATATATATATATATATATATATATATATATATATATATATATATATACATATCTGTACCTTTACCAAGCAAATATAATGTGCAGTGGGGTGAAAAAGTACAAGTCCAACATAAAATTGAATAATTGAGACGTGACAAAATAAACTAGAATGGCACTCGGTAGAGCGCATACCTCCTCCAGGCTGAACGAGGACGAGGCTGTTTATTCCTGATACGTGAAACATCCTGCAACTGCCATGCCTACAGAAAACAGACTTCTTGGAACACTGGCTACATTTTCCATCCAATCATCTTGTAACTTTGTTAAAAAAAAAAAAATCTCCATGGGTATGTGCTTCATGTAAAAAAAATTGATTGTCAGTCGCTGAAGTGGTTGCAGATAAAAGGGATTTAAAAGTGAATAAAGGTGAAAAAGTTAGGGCGAAAAAAAAAGAAAAAAAGTGAGGGCCTTGGGCGATGTTTCACAACATGGTCAAAGATAGTTGTGGCCGCCTATTACTGGTTTATTCTACAATATTACAGTTCCCTTCGTGTGCTGCCTTTTTGGCTGCTGGTTGCATCATTGGTTAGGGGTGCGGCTATTCCGCTGATGCAGTGCTCCTATTACTAGTTTTGTGGTACTCATTTCGCCGAATGCAGAATGATGACAGGCTGATTCAACCCCCTGGTGTTAATTCAGTGGAAAACGGGACTCAAACTCAGGACCCTAGGATCCCAAGCCACTGTCCTAACTGCGAAGCCAACACCAGGCTAATATTTAGTTAAAACTTTTTTTTTTAAATGTACTCCTCAATATTAATGTTAAAACAAAAATGTATTTATTTGACAACATTACACAGTTAAAAAAAAAATTAATAGTTGGTTCTACAATATTTCAGAGTTAAATTTTTTTTTCAACAATTGTTTATTCCCGATACGTGAAACACCCTGTAACCCATGCGGGCAGAAATCAGATTTTTTGGAATGCCGGCCACATGTTCCATCCAATCATCATGTAACTTTGTTTCAAAAAAATCCTCCATGGGTAGGTGCTCCTCATAGTCTATTTGCCAGAGAAGTAACCTTGTTGTCCTCAAAAGTGTATGGTTTTATGGTGGTTTCTTGTTCACAGGCATGCATAGACAAAATTAAGCTTGGTTACCCGGATGGCAACCATGGGGAAATCTGTTATTATTGCGCAAATACAAGATGGCCGTCATCGACCGGGCTGAAAATATAACTTTTTAGGTAATGAACTTTAAATTACACATGAGACATCTTTTCCATATAAATTTGGCACGAGGAATCGATATTTAACCTTATTTTTGTGATTTGAAGTAAATTTGAGGTCAATGTTCGAGTTCCTGGAAATTGTTTGCCGTGTGAGATACATTTTGACTGACAACAAGGTCACTATTCTGACAACTGGACGCTCACATACGACATTAATGCGAGTTACTAATTCATTGTTTTGTTTTTACAGATATGGCTGATTCAAGGTGCATTCTTCCCGTGTGTCATGGTGGAGGGGAATTGAAGAAATTCGCTGATCAAGGGATCAAGACATTGATCTCCTGTGCCAAAGCCTGTGGAGATGAAGAGCTACATGCAAAACTACAGGACATTGTTGATGGTGGTGGTGATGCTGTTCGCATAGAATGTCACAAAGGATGCCACTGTACTAACACATCAAAACAAAAAATTGAGAGACTTTGTAAATCACAGAAAAGAAAAGCTGAAGATGATTGTGTTACAGTGACAACAAGATCTCGCACACAGGCAACAGGCAGTGGTGCATTTGTTTACAAACGTGACTGCATTTTTTGTGGCAAAGAATGTTTACCTGTTGATGACAAACATCCAGAAAGATGGGATCATGTTCGTCAGTGCATGACTAAAGAACGTTTTGACAAGGAAGGTAATCCCATCCCAGCTATGAAATATGCCATCATTAATGCTGCTGAGCAACGTAATGATGAAGTAGCCAGAACGGTCAAGTTACATATTGGATATTTGGTTGATCTCCCTGCGGCTGAGTGCAAATACCATGTACGCTGTTATAACAGTTTCATGACAGTCCCGAAATATGCTGATTTGCCAACTGGTGTTGCAGAAGAAAGTGCCCTAAAGAACATCATAGAGCGCATGAATTGTGACCGGTCAAAGATGTGGAATAGCGTTGAACTGCATTCCCTGTACTGTGATCTTGGTGGCAAACTCACTCGACGTGATATGTTTCGCAAACTAACAGACTGCATGAGTAAGGACGTTATGTTAGTTCGGGTAGATGGATGTGCTACCATTGTTGGTTTCCGTGAGTCCATTGCTAACCATCTGAAAATGGTTAAAGTGGATGATGCAGATGAGAGGAGTATTGATTCTGTGGTAAGGAAGATCAAGAAGGAGGCACGCTCAGTCAAGTACAACAGTGCCAATTATGACCTCTCAGAATTTACACAAGCCAACACAATCAAGGCAACAAGCCCAACTTTAATGAGGTTGATTTCAGACTTAGTGTCTGGTGGTGAAATGACCAAGAAATCTCTAAGCCTGAGCCAGTCAATTCAAAGTCATGTTACAGGTACCAGAAATCAGACAACATTAGGACTGGCTGTCAAACTACTGCACCGCCATGGCAGTTCTGATCTTCTAAAGCTCCTTCATGAACATGGGTTCACAACGTCATATGATGAGGTCCTGAGATTCAGGAAATCCGCTGCTCATTTTCTCGGTGACAATGCTCAGCTTCTCCACCAATTCATGGGTTTGAGTAGAACTGTTGGCGTGATTTTTGCCTGGTTTGATAATCTTGATCTGCAAGTGTTCACGCCTAATGGTCGGCGCACTACTCATGTCCTCTCATGAATTTCAGCAACCCCATCCTGCAGGCATTCTTGAGTATGGGCATGCTCACCCAGGGAAGAGCGACCTTATTATCCCACGACTGTCTAAGAAAGCTGCCCAGTCTAGGACAAGCAGCAGCTCATCAGGGAGCCTTCCTCTGCAGCACTACACTGGGCCATCCAAAGTGAACCCCCCGGCTGTGGATGCAACCTCTGGATTCTCCTACCAAGAAGTGTGTGCCCGGCAAGCTAGTTTAGCTGCTGCACAGGAAAAGGACATGAAGTGGCTAAACACAGTCAGCACACAGGTGAACGCCATGGAATGGGGTGGGTTCAACAACCAAGAAGCATTCACCAGTCATGCAGAAAAAAAGCCAACAAGTACCTACATGTTCGGACCCCTTAATGATGCCAAAGCTTCTCGTCCAAACACTGTAGTGACTTCACTGGAGTATCTTCAGAAGTCATTGAGTGATATGGGAATGACTTGTGTCCACATCTCTGTGGATCTCCAGCTCTACATGGTGGCTTGCCAAATCAAGTGGCATGACGTTGATCGCTTTAAAAATGTGATTCTGAGGCCTGGGATAATGCACACTGTGCAGTCCTTCTGTGGTTGCATTGGCAAACTCATGCGTGGGTCTGGTGTTGAGACTCTCATCAGTTCAGCATTCGGGGGCCTGGCAGGAATCATGAGTGGCAAGTCGGCCTGGGTTCGATCAATGAGAGCCTTCCGGATGGTTTCGACTGCCCTTCTCATTTCCTTCCTCACCACCGGCCCAAAGACATTCCAGGAGTTGTGTAGCTACCTTGAGACATGCAGACAGCACCCAACTGGGAAGCACTGGGTTGATAACTTCATCAAGCCTACTCTGCTTGTTCATCAACTTCTGCGTAGAGAGAGGGAGGCAGACTTCCTGCTGCAACAGCTAACACTTGAACGCATGCTTCCCTACTTCATTGTTGCTGGTCACCATCACTATGCCCGTTATATCACCCATCACCTTCTGGAGATGCGCTATCTGCTGCCACCACATGCCAAGTCAGAGCTCATATCAGGTGCTTTTGTGTGTCGTCACCAGGAAAGCATTTGGAATGGTGTGAGCTCTGATCAGTTCGGTGAACAAACTGCTATTAGAATTGGCAAGGGTGGCCTCAAGGGTATGACTCTTTCTCCAGAGATGTTAGCAGAGTGGATCGATTCCTTTCCTGTCACTGCCTACATCTCAGATACAATGGAGCACATCTACCCTGACTCCTCAAACAAGGACATTGAGGACCAAGTGAGAGAAAAGGACACAAGAATCGGACCACGTCACAAGGAGGAGGGGAAGAAGAGAAGAGAACTTGATGCAGATGAGAGGTGCCGGATTTTACTTGAATTGTCGAATGTGTCTCATCCTCTTGAGAATCACTCACCACATCTGTACAACATTGTCAATGGTCGAATTGCTCCCCGAGAAGTTGAAGTGAATGTTGAGGATTCCGTGGTTATAGGTCAGAAAATGGTTGCAGAGTTCCATGCATCCCTTCCAGGTGGATTCCATGCAACCATCTCGTGCCCCATCAAGACAATGGAGCACTTACAGAAAGGAGTGAAAATTGGGGACAAGACGATCTTAGATCTCGAAACCATCTTCCTCAGGCTGCTGACTATTGGACAGCAAAGACAAATGGAGCTAGGACCTATCTTCCAGTTTGAGCTCTGCAAGTACCTCCCTCACTGATTGATGAATATGGGTGCTGAAGGAAAGGCAACAAAGCACCACTGGCACACAAACTCTGTGTTCAGGCGCAACAGCCTCTGCAACCAGATGTTACCATTGTTGACGTGAGCCAACTTCTCTCTCATATTGTCTGGCCTTACAGGGGATGTGTCAGTCTTAGTTGAGTCCATCAAGACAAGGCTGTCTACCATTGCTGGTCAGAAGATCTTGGTCTTTGACAAATATTATGATGTTTCTGCAAAGGACCATGAACGAGTGAGGCGTGCTGGCATTGGTTCCATCAACTATGACGTCACAATAAACACACCCCTGCCGAGTCGAGACGCCATCCTTAAAAACAAGCAGAACAAGTTGCAGCTGTCCAAGGTTTTGAGTACCTATAACTTTGGTGAAGGAGTTACTGTGGAGAGCCGTAGCCATGGTGCGTTCAACCATGATGAAGCAGACATTACAATGATCTCACACCTGCTCATGGCTGCTGAATGTAATGCAAGGGTGATACGTATCCTCTCTGATGACACTGATGTTTTTGTATTGATGGTTTACTGGGTATACCAGCGCAACATCCAGGCCACAGTGCAGATGGAAAGGTGGGATGGAGCAATTTGGGATATCAACACCACCTGTGACCAGCTTGGCCCCAAGTGTCTGGAGCTTTTGGGAATGCACTACATCACTGGCTCAGATACCACGTCATACCCATACAGCAAGGGCAAAGTGTCAGCCCTGAAGACACTGAGAGCTGGCAACTTCCTTGGTTTGTACTCCGCACTTGGCGAGCTGAACGCAAGCCATGAACAGCTCATGGAAGCAGGGCGGACATTCTTCTGTGCCCTGTATGGTCAGCCAGAAGGTACCACGATGAGTGAGATGAGGTACTATATGTACACAAGGAAGTCTGGCAAGCCCCTCAAGCTCATGGCATTACCTCCAACTGAGATCAATCTCTTCCTACATATTTTGCGTGCACATCTACAGACAGCACTTGCAAAATCAGCTGATCAGCAGGCCCCACCTGAACTTGACATTACAAAATATGGATGGGACATCATAGATGGAATCCCAGTGCCAGCAACTTCTGCTACTCCACCAGCCCCTTTGGACCTCATGGATGTTGGGCGGTGTGGATGCAAAGCAGAGGGGAAGGCCGGCAGTACTGCAAGTTGCAGTTGTCACCATGCAAAGATCTCCTACACGCTATACTGCACTTGTGGTTGCAGTGACAAGTGCTTCAACCCACACAAGACTGTGGAGGACAGTGAAAGTGAAGTGGAAGAAGGGAGTGTCGAAGCAGAACTGGAAAGAGACGAGGATACGGAAGGGGATGAGTACAATGAATGGGAATGAACAATACTTAAGTTGTCTACTCGGCTCTATGTCCTCTGTTCCTAAGATGTCCAATATGATGACATGACAATGTGTATGCTTTCTGATTATCAACATACTGTTGTGACCCATTCATGACTTCACTTTTGCATTGGTGTTTTCATGTGAACCTTTATTTATTCCTGAACGTAAAAAAATAACCCCAAAATTGAATTCCTCATGTAAAAATCATATGGAAAAGAGGTATTACACAGGATTATATGTTGACCGATTAAAAACTTAGCCCCATCGTCTGACCTATAGCGGCCATCTTGAATTTATGCAAATTACAGGAGTTCCCCAAGGTAGCCACCCCGGCAACCAACCTGAATTTTATTAATGGACCCATGTTAGTCCAAAACAATCATAAAACCATACACTTTCCACATCAACAAGGTTGACAATGGAACACATGATAACGGCAAATGGACTATAAGTTGAAAGTTTCATGTTAATTGCTCAAGTAGTTGTGGAGAAAACAAATTTAAAAACAAATAAATGTGAAAAGGTGAGGGCTTCAGCCAACATTCTACAACATGGTCAAGGATGGTCGTGGACGCCTATTACTACTTTCACTATAACATTACTCATTTAGTTTACAATATGAGTGTTAAAACAAAAATTGTATTTATTCTACAATATTATAATCAAATATTTTAAATATTTTTTGTTCTGCAATATTAGTGTTAAAACAAATTTTTTAGGATTTATTTATTAGTGTAAATTCAAAAAAAATTATTATATAATACAGTAAAACCTTTCCATCTGGAGACCGAGGGGGGGGGGGGAGTACGTTCCTGTAAACGTCCGCGGATGGCAAAATCGCCAACGCCGAACAGTTTATGACATTTAAATCAAGGAGATACATATAAATTTAAGTCCAAAAATCATTAATACATTGAAGCCTGATGTTGGCTAAATGGTTAAGGTGGCTGGCTTAAGATCTTAGCGTTGTTTCATAACACTAAGATCTTAAGTTCAAGTTCAAAAGAACATAATGAGTTCAAGCACATTGTCGAATTGAATTAACACCAGGTGGGTTGACTCAGCCTATCATCCTTCCGAGGTCAGCAAAATGAGTACCAGCTTGCTAGTCGCAGGGGGCATTGGTTCAGCAACACAATGGCACCCCCAGCAACTGATGCAGCCAAGCAGCCACAAGCTGCATACGAATAAATAAGCAAATTTTAAAAAATAAGATATTTAATGGAAAAATAAGAACTGAGTAAAATAATTTCAAATAAGTAACACTTACCATCAATAAGAAAGCTTTTCTGCTTTGAGTACCTGTACAGTACAGTGTTGTGATGAAGTTGTTATTGGGTAGCCCCGGTCAGTTCTGCTTGAACAGGCCCGTGGCATGGAGATAGCCGATCGATCTCCTCAGAGCGACCCACAGATCCCTCATATCTATTATGTTGTGCTCTAGCTTTAGTGGAGCCAGGACCGCGCAGTCTTCCATCATGTGTTTTCTTGTGTGTGGAGTGGCCTGGCAGAGGTTGCAGGTGTCGGCAGTGGCATTCACGAAGCAACAAAACAAAAGGAACACAGGGTTCTTCTTCTTTACTACGATCGATCATGCTTTTTCTTCAGAAAGATTATTTTGCTCCTTTCTACTCTTCCTTTCCTTCTGTTGCATAATCATTGCAAGTGTTTAAAAATTGAAAGCATTTAAAAACTTTGAAAACCAAACTGGTTTTGGTGAGGGGAGGGGGGGGGAGGGGGGAGGTCGACTTTTTCCACGGATACATGGAAATATTGGCGTGGAGGGAGAGAAAGGGTGCCTAAAAGTTAAGCGCAGATAAGCAAAATCGCAGACCATGAACACACAGACGGCAAGGTTTTACTTACTACATTACACAGTTTAAAAAAATTATAATTTGTTATGCAATATTATCGTGTTAAAACAAAAATTTAATTATTTCTTCTGCAATATTAGTGTTAAAATGGATTGAATAATGTATTCTACAATATCAGTTAAAATGGAAAAAAAAGTTTATTTTTTGTTTTACAATATCACAGTGTTAAAACAAAAAATTAATGATTTATTCAACAATATTCGTATTACAATAAACAATTAATAATTTATTTTACAACACAGTACTTGTTGAAATAAAAATTTAATAATTTAATCTACAATATTAGTGTTAAAACCAAAAATTTACAACTTATTCCTCAATATTAGTGTGAAAAGATACATTAGATTTATTGTCCAATTTTATACAGTTAAAAAAATTCATTCGTTCTACAATATTTCAGTGTTGATCTTTAGAAAAGAAAAGGGTATGGGATAATTGCACCCTTGGATAGGGTATGGAATTTATCCATCCTAAATTTTGTAAAAGACTGGATTAATCCTTTCTACATTTTAGAAAAGGATCAGGGTTTAATCCATCCTATATTTTATAAAAGGGTCTGGGATAAATCCATCCTACATTTTATAAAAGGCTATGTAAAAGTCTAATCAACTTGTTCTTGTTGCCTAACCAATTCATCCACCAAGTTTCGTCCAAATTCCATTAGTACAGCTTCTGAGCACCCCAAAACAGGTCTATTGTTCAGATTGGGATAAAAGCATCACATTTGGTACACATGTGCTCTGACAGGTACTAAATAAAATAAGGTTGACCCCAAAGAAATGTATTTTAAGGGGGCATGGCTTCATA
The DNA here is from genome assembly GCF_056783735.1 of Eptatretus burgeri. Classification (NCBI taxonomy): domain Eukaryota; kingdom Metazoa; phylum Chordata; class Myxini; order Myxiniformes; family Myxinidae; genus Eptatretus; species Eptatretus burgeri. Next base: position 25,789,431 of record NC_140968.1, on the reverse strand, counting down.
TTTTCAAAATGGACACCATGAAATTTCAAAATACATTTCCTTGGGCATATCTCCACTTCAAATTAACATTTTTGAGTGGTTTAAAGTGCTCGAAGGGTTTAAAGCGCAGACAGTGCAACCTTGCAGCTGGAGATGAAGACCCCCGGGGACGAGGTTGGTCTGCAATGGGTTAACTGCATATGGTCAAGTCACGTGAGAATACTAATTGCTTACATTGTTTTTTTTTTTTTTTCCTTGCAGACAACTGACTGGGAAGTGCTGTGTTGAAAATCACCGCATTATGCAGCTGGAGAAGTCAAGCCACCGTTGAATGTAGCTGTCACCGTGGAATATAGTTGAAGAACACAGCTTTAGTGTCTAGATGTCCAGCAGTGTTATGATAATTAATCCACCAGACCTAACAATATGTCTAAAAAGATGGTGGTAGTGACTGGCAGTGCAGAGGCACCAATAAGGGATACTTTAATGAATCCCTCTGATTGGACCAAGTGCATTATTTGTCAGATGGATAAAGAAGTACAATCTGCCAGATGTCCATCAAAGTCCACTAGATCATGAGTTTCTAGCTATGAAAAATTTGTTTCCAACTTATTGGAATTTTGAAAACTTGGTGAAATACCACTTGATGTCGATCCCAAACGTCTTGATGATGGTGAAGGATTCCAATCGACATTAGAGAACCACAGGGTACGGTGGCCCAAAATCTGTTACAACAGATTTGATTCCTATCATTTGACCAGGGCATGAAAACGGAAATCAAATGAACAGACAGATGAGTGCAGTCTGGTTAAGACGAGAACCAGCATGGGAAATGCAAATGTGCACCAAATCAATGTGTGTTTTTTTGTGTAGAACTATGGGTAAAAGAGGTCTCCACGTTGCATCTACAAAGAACCGTGATACTTGAAAAACCTTGATACAAGAACCTTGAAAGAAAAGCAGCAACCACCCTTCAGGACAGGCCACTGTTGGCCAAATTTGGAACAACCAACTTGGTAGCACAGGATGCTCAGTACCACACAAAGTGTTTGACTGCTCTCTTCAACCGTCAAAGAAAAACACACAAAAGCTCAACAAGTGAGGCAGACCACGAGTCAGAAAAGAAAGCGCTTCCCCAAGCTGAGTTGGTGACTTACATAGAAGAGACTAAATATCCTGAGGTGTGTTCAGTATTCCGCATTGCTGATTGGTTAACAATGTATCCCATCAGGCCGACACAAATAGGTGTTCTCATGGACACTCGACCGAATAGCATGAGGGTGAAGGAAATGCTCATAAAAAGGTGCCAGGGCTGAAAGCACACTCAGAGGGTCTGATGTTGGAGAAAGACATGGGAGAAGAGATAATGAGTGTGTGCAACCAAAATGTTGAGTCAGATGCTGTAATCCTTGCCAAAGCTGCCATGATCGTAAGGATGGACATGTCTGAGATGAAAACAAGCTTCAGTGGCTCTTTTGCAGGGAAATGCCAGGACGATGCAGTGCCCGAAAAATTGAAAGCATTAGTCAATGTGATTTTAGAAGGGCCAAATAGAAAAAAAACCAAACTGAAAACAACAACAAATTTATTGGACTCACAATTGCACAACTGATAATGTTCAACAGTGTCAAACACCAAAGAGGTGGGGTGAAATCACGGGTGGTTCGTCATATGAGAAACAGACACACACCATTTCCCATTTACCTAAGCCTTGTGATCAATGCACAGACACAGAGTAGGCAACTAATTGAGGATATGCATTCGCATGGCATGTGCATAGGATACAACAGACTCCTAACTATATCAACTGAACTGGGCAATAGGGTCAGCAACTTCTACCACAAACAAAATGTGGTATGTCCTCCACATCTAAAGGCAGGGCTCTTCACGACGTGGGCGATGGGTAACATCGACCACAACCCAAGCTACAGATCATCAAAAGACAGTTTCCATGGGACGGCCATATTTCTGACACAACAGCCAACGATGACTGTTCATAGGGAGGAGAGAGGTTTGACAGCCACATATGACACCACCACCAGTGCTACGAATATACTGTTACTGGCCGGGGGTCAGCCGCCAACCGACCGCTCTGAACGGAGCCGCAAGTCAAGTCAGCCCGACCGATCGCCCGGAATATAGATCGCCGCCCGGATAACTCCGAGCGACGGGTCCTTGTACAAGAACCGAAATACGCCAATCGGCAGATCACGTGGGGTAGGGTCGATTGCCAATCTTCAATGTACCTAAATACCCACGTGATCCAACTACCGGGGTATTCCACCCTCGATGGAACTCGTACGGAACAAACCGCCGAGACGAGCTTGTCCGTGCGCAATTCCGAGCGGCGTAATCGCCGAGAACCGTCGATCCAAATGTCCCCCTATTACGACAAACCAACGGCTTTCTAACTCCCATCACACGAAATGTTCAGTCAATGAGGGAATGGATGAAACGAGCAGGTTTACATTCACACAAGGACATTTATTATAATGAAACACGTATGCAATTAAATAAGGCAAAACACGTATGCAATTATACAAGCAACAAAAGCATGACAAAAGAACTACAACCGTCTATAAGCAATTATTAATGTACAGTCACTTACACAGTTTTACTTACGGGACTCGGCGCCACAACATTCATTCAAAAGAAAAGCAGGAAAAAGACCCCATCAAAGGCAATGGGGTCAGACTGGACCTCTTGGGTCTTTATGGCATGGGACTTGGCAGACTAAACGAGTCCCACGAGACCGTTGCAGGTTACCTGCACCCTCGTGGTGTCTGGCTTGGGCGACCCGTGACGTTCCTTCCCCACGGCAGCTAGCGTAGCCGTGGTCGAGCTCGGGCCTTCCGTGTGGCAAGCGAGCTCTCTCCCGCTCTCTCCACATGAACGTGCTTGGGCGACCCGCGATGCTCTTTCCCCACGGCAGCGAGCGTAGCCGCGGTCGAGCTCGGGCCTTCCGTGTGGCAGGCGAGCTCTCTCCGGCTCTCTCCACACGAACGCGCAGTTTGCGTGACACAGCAGGCAAGGCTGTGCCCCCAGCTCGCGTCTCCTTCGCGATGCCCGGACTTCCACGCAGCTCCTTGGCTTCTGGCTTCCTCCCGACTCCCCAAACTGCCGAAGCAAAAAGCTTACTCCTCCCACGGGACTCAGCACACGAACTCTGCCACGGGACTCCCACGAACTTAGCCCTACCACGGGACTCCCTGAGACTCTTTACGAACCCTTTCGGGACTCTTTTTGAACAAAAACAAGATGTCCTCTTTATCCTTTGCACCCCCTCCCCCGCACCCGGCGTGACTCATGCCCTCGTGATCCACCCCCCGCTCAACCACGGGTGGGAGGGAGTTGTTGACGTCACGGGATGGCAGGGTTCTTCTTCGTCTTTGCAGAAGAGGGGGAGGGACGTCTCCATTGTTTCGTTCCCTAACTATTAAATCGATCCGCAGCGCATCTAATCAATCTCTGAACATTTAAACAATGGAAGGTGAGCTATCTAGGGAACATGCACTTATCGACATAGCTGACTAAGGGAACCTGTATGTTGTGTGCGATTGAATTCCAAATTCGTAACAATACATTATTACCAACAACGTATTCAGAAGTCCCACCAGCTTGTCTGGATGTCACATTAAATTTTATCTTAATCGATTCCTCGTGTCCCAAAACCAGAGTCAAGCATTTAAAACTCCTCAAAAATGTTAATTAGAAGTCGAGATATACACAAAGAAATATAATTCAAAATTTCTCAATTGAATAAGTATTCAAAAACCCTTTTCCTAATTAAACCTAAATCACTTTAGGAGTAAATTGTTTGTTTGAAAGGTTAAAAAATAAGTGTAATAGGTTTCACCTGAATGTAATCAGTGGTTTAACATTAAATATTAATCTCCCCCACTTATCTCAGGAGTTTGAAGGTGCAACTCACTTGGTCAACCAACAAGGCAAACATGAAGACCAAGGAGCTTTCCAAAGAAGTCAGACATAAAGTGATGGAGAAGAACCGTTCAGGAGAGGGTTATAAGAAGATTTCAAAGTCACTCATTATCTCTGAGTACGGTGAAATCCATCATTAAGGAGTGGAAGATGTGTCATACTGTTACGAATCTGGAAGCTATGAGCACTCAATATACAGGTCCTATAGAACAGTTATAACGGTAAGTATGTGTTGTTTAGTTAGGGTCACCGTCCCTCGTTTAATGGGTGAATAAATGTACATGCGCTGTGAGCTACTTTGATAGTCAGGGTTTTCTTTTATTTTTACACTACCAACATCAACAGCACCACCCTCACCTTCACCTCACTTCCTCACACCGACGGCATGGCCTACGTGCGTGTCAGCACGTACGTAGGCGGAGTTCACGAAGACCTGACGTCTCTCTCGCCCAATCCGGGGGGGGGGGTGGGGGGGGGCGTGGACGAGGTGGCCGTAAGTCGGTCATAGGGCACAGAGCAGGCTCCAAGAGAAGCGAAGCCTCTTCGGGGGCGGGGAGTCGAGACGCCCCGTCATATTAGTCCAATAATCCAATCACATTAGTCCCCCTGGTCCAATCAACAGCCTTGGCGCCCATTTTGGCCATTGACAGGGTGACGAGCGCATTCTGCGCCCTAAAACCGGCCAATGAGGGAAGACGTAGACCACGACACTGAGGTTTGGCTGAGGGAGGGGCAAGGATAATGGTCCGGCTTCGTTTTTCCAGGGAGGAAAAACCTGTGACGCGAGTGGTGATCACGTTCGCCTGACACGAGTGGTTATCACGTTCGCCTCACACGCAAAAGGTCCCCAGTGGCGGTTCTTTGCTGGAAAGCCAGTTTTTCGTCTTGCCAGACTTCGCCCTGCCGGCCACCGTTTGCCGGGAGCCCGGTCGTGTGGACGCTTGGGCTGCTACTGGTCCGAGTCCCACCACCCCGCCAGCTCAACGTACCCGCACGAGGCGGACAGGTCCGAGAGCAGACTCTGGTCTTCAGTTCACCTTTCCCTCTGAGCTGGAGGCCTCAATAAAGGCTATGGCCACCGGTTCGTGTGTGTGTGTGTGTGTGTGTGTGTGTGTGTGTGTGTGTGTGTGTGTGTGTGTGTGTGTGTGTGTGTGTGTGTGTGTGTGTGTGTGCGTGCGTGTATTTGTGGGCCTGTCTGTAAGTAGGAATTGTATAAGTGCTCTTTGCTGTACATACTTACTTCTCCATTAGTCGTGATAACTCTGCTTCTTGCGTGCTCCCCCCTTTCCCCCATTATAAATAAATACATTTGTTAAATGTATCAGTTCGTTGCTGTGTTTCTTCCATTGGCTTAGCATGGCGCGTGTTGGTGAATTATAAAGGCTGTTGCCACTGTAAATGTACATTTGGTCCGACGGAAGTTCGGCAACCGTCCGCTCGGGTTGCGCACGGGTCGGGCACGCTAACGGCTCGACTGGTACGAGGGCCGTCGAGGGTGTGAATACTCGGTAACTCGCCACGTGGATCTCTAGGTATTTTGAAGATTGGCAAATAACCCTGTACCATGTGGTGGATGTATTGACGATTCACGGTCCAGGTAAGGGACCCGTACCTGTCGGAGTTTTCCGAAAGATACGATCTAGATTTCGGGTGTTCGGTAGAGCGACCCTACCGCCCCACCTAGCGGTCGTGCTCGCAACCGATACCCGGTCCGCAACAATACCACCCAGACTCTACCCAGATCAGGTCACCCATCCAAATTCAGCAGCAGGGCAAGCAGGAAACTGGTTCAGGATGTCACTGTAAATCCAACAATGACTTTGAAAGATCTGTAAGGCTCTATGTCCAAGATGGGGGTCAGTGTTCATCAATCAACAATATCCCGATCCCTTCACAAAGCTGGACTATATGGACAGGAGGCAAGAAAGAAGCTATGACTGAAAAAGACGTATCTAAAAGCTCGTATGGAGTTTGTGAAAAAGCATCTTAATGATACTACAGGGATGTGGAGAAAAGTTTTATGGTCAGACAAGACAAAAATTGAACTTTCTGGTCTAAATTCAAAGCGTTAAATCTGGCACAAGCCCAACACTGCACATCACCCATTCAACAACATCCCGACTGTCAAGCATGCTGGTGGCAGCATCATGTTATGGAGCTTCTTTTCATCCGCAGGGCCTGGCAAGCTTGTCAGGATAGAAGGGACAATAGACGGTGCAAAGTAAAGGAGAATCCTTGATGAAACCCTGCTTGAGTCAGTCATGAATCTGAAACTAGGTAGGAGATTCACATTTCAGCAGGACAATGATCTGAAGCACAAAGCGAAAGCCACACTGGAGTGGCTGAATAGGAAGAATATAAAATGTTCTTGAGTGGCCCAGTCAAAGTACTGACTTGCACCCAAATGAACATTTATGGTGAGACTTGAAGATTGCAGTTCATCGAGGATCCCCATCAAACTTGGCAAAACTAGAGCAATTGTTACATGAAGAATGGACAAAGATTTCACCAACTCACTGTGCAAAACTGGTAGAGATCTACCCAAAAACACTCATAGCAGTCATTGCTGTAAAAGATGCTTCCACCAAGTACTGGCCTCAGGGGTTGAATACTTTTACAACCAGCGAATTCTGATTTGTACACGTTTTTTGCAGGTATTCATGACATGTAACCTCCTTCAACTATAACATTGTTTAGTTTGATCTCTTCAGTTACGAATAAAAAAGTTCATTTGGAGAAAACTGTTTCTGCATCATTTGAAATTCATCTAAATGTGGCATTATTGATAGGGGGTGAATCCTGTTACGTTTGTGAGGAGGGTTAGATATTACCAGAGAACAGATAAGAATGTATAGAGTAGCATGGTCCGTGTGCGAGAAGATAGCCATCTTGATGTATAAGTAGGGAAACGTCAGCTTAAGCAATTGTCTTGTTTGCCTGTACACCATACAGGACTGTGCGTAAAACCTCTCTGTAAACCTCTGCCGGGGGGGGGGGGGGCGCTGGGAGGCTTGGCACGAAAAAGGCGGTGTGCGGAGTGATGATCGCCTCCCGAGGGGTGGAGTGGTGGATCGCCTTGGAGGGGCCGAGTGTCACCCCTAGAGGGGGGTGGAGTCACAGACGCCTCCTCAAAAGGGGCGGAGCGTGGCCGAGAGGAAGGAGAGGGAGGAAAAAATTGGGAGTTGTTGGAGAGAGGATTCCAGAAGGAGTTGGGAGTGTGAGCATTGCAGACGGCTGAGGAAAAACGTCAAGGTCTGGTCTGATAGTGGGGCAACTTAGCTAAATATAGCATAACAATTGTGCATTTTGTGAGGAAAGCACCAAATTTGGCACACTAGTAGCCTATCATATTATGAACAGATTTGGATATTGGGCCATCTCAAATTCAGCCGCTGATGGCTGTGGCAGCCATTTTTCAAAATGGCCACCAGTGGTTACTGTTATGACACATATCTGCTTTACTGGAGAGGAATGCAGGTTGATCGTGAAAGGTTATTTACTAATAAAGGTCCAATAATGGTCAAAGAAAGTAACCATTTGATTTGGTTGAGAAAAAAAAGTTAAAGTGGACTAATTAGTCTTATTAAGACACAGATTCTGAATGAAAACCAATGATAAACATTCATAGCACTATTGGCTTGGCACATGGTAGTAGAAGTGGTGTGCGTGCACATTGACCCCGGAATCGCCCACGGTTGAGTTGCCAGCTTACACTTGTTGACTCGATTCATTGTTATTTTGTTCTGTGCCCATAGAGTTCTCTATGCTATCCCATTGTTAACCATAGTTCATCAAGTTGAGTTTGGTTTGCGGGGTGCAGTTTGGTCATAGGATTATCTCAGTCACGGATTACCGGGTTACGAGGTTCTGCATGTATTTCCGTTCTGCCTTCACGGCGCCAGTTCCAGTTTGCTACTGAGTGAGGAAGTTCTCTCTTCGTACCGGCGTGTTGGCGAGATATCTTTACCATGATAACTCGTTAGTTTTCGGGTTATCTTCGTTCGATTGACGGCAATGCCAAACCATTTGTAAGTAGTTTTCCATTCTAGTTTCCATTTTCATGGCTAAGCTAATTTGTTTACGAAGAGTGATCTCCTCAAATGCTTTAAAGAGTTCTCCAATGCCCAATCAGAGGCTCCTGATACCACCAGCCTAGTTCTTGATGGGGCAGTCATTGTCCAGATGCTGAAGCCTGCAGTAGCCAAGAACTTTGATGACTATGCCCAGGATGTCTTCATACCGTATCTGTCAACGAAGCTTTAGACTGTCACGCCTGGACCTGGTCTGGGACCGCTACGTTGCTGATTCACTGAAAGGCAGTGCAAGATCAAAGCGTGGAAAATGAGTGCGTAGACGCGTGGTCGGAGCAGCAGTTATACCTGGAAACTGGCAGAACTTCCTCCGAGTGGACACTAACAAGACCGAGCTGTTCAAGTTCCTATCAGAAGCTATCTTCAGGTGGTTTGACCAGGATGACAAGCAGCTGGTTATCACTGATGGAGAGGCAGTCCTGAGCAAGCCACCGCTGCCAGACCTGGCCTTGCTCACCCCATGCAGCCATGAAGAAGCTGACAGTCGAATGTTGTTGCATGCATCCCATGCAGCCAACCATGGTCACCACAAGATACTGATCAAGACAGTTGACACCGATGTTGTGGTGTTGGCTGTGTCAGTGGCCCAGGGACTGCAACCAGAAGATGAACTGTGGCTAGCATTTGGCACTGGGAAGAGTTTTCGGTACCTGGCAGCCCACAAAATAGCAGCTGGCCTAGGACCAGAGAAGGCACAGACACTCCCAATGTTTCACGCTCTGACTGGGTGTGACACTGTATCTAGCTTTGCTGGACATGGTAAGAAGACTGCTTGGACAATCTGGACCGTTCTGCCAGAACTTACAGACGCACTGCTGAAGCTATCCTCTGCACCAAGTGGCATACCAGATGATGTCATGCACACCATCGAGAGGTTTGTCATATTGCTCTATGACAGAACCAGCACGTGCAATGACATTGACAAGGCCCGGAAGAAACTCTTCGCGAAGAAGAACAACGTGCAGCTGATCCCGCCAACCAAGGCAGCTCTGGAGGAGCATGTGAAAAGGGCGGCCCACCAAGGAGGCCATGTGTGGGGTCAAACACTGCTACCAACGCCAGAGCTGCCTCCTCCATCCAGCTGGGGCTGGGTCAAGAATGACGAGGGGGTGTACGAGCCACACTGGATGAAGCTACCCAAAGCAGCCCACACCTGCTATGAGCTAGTATTGTGCAAGTGCAAGAAGAGCTGTCTGAAGCGTTGCAAGTGCAAAAAGGCCGCACTTGAATGCACAGCTTTGTGTGTGTGTGTGTGTGTGTGTGTGTGTGTGTGTGTGTGTGTGTGTGTGTGTGTGTGTGTGTGTGTGTGTGTGTGTGTGTGTGTGTGTGTGTGTGTGTGTGTGTGTGTGTGTGTGTGTGTGTGTGTGTGTGTGTGTGTGAGGGAGAGTGCTCACAAAATTGAGAGAATATTAACAGAGCAGACTGTGTCACTGATTCAGAACATTTAAATCAGACATCTCTCGACCAATTTCTATGAATGAGATGTCGGTATTCATATGAATGAGACGCAGCCCATGATTTGTTTGCAACCACGCTCAACAACCACTGACTTTACATAAGCGATGTTGGTATTCATATCAATCAGACACAGCCCGCGATTTGTTTGCCACCATTCTCCACAACCACTGACTTTACATAAGCGATGTTGGTATTCATATCAATCAGACGCAGCCCTTGATTCGTTTGCCACCATTCTCAACAACCAATTTCTATGAGTGAGATAGTCGTCCGGTACAACAAATAATTAGCAGCCATCTTGCAAAATGGCGGCTATCTTTAAACTTGAGGTGGCTCCAGGTTATGTTTTTCTTAATTCAGCTTTTAATAAATGTTCAAACCAATGTTAGAGTGATATTATAGTAACCGCTAGCGGCCATTTTGGAAAATGGCTGCCACAGCCATCAGCGGCTGAATTTGAGATGGCCCAATATCCAAATCTGTTCATAATATGTTAGGCTACTAGTGTGCCAAATTTGGTGCTTTCCTCACAAAATGCACAATTGTTATGCTAAGTTGCCGCACTATGAGGGGAACAGAGACTGAGGAGTTTGTGAGGATAATCATCTCTGAGGTGAGGAGGTCGTCCTGCCTGCCAGCCTTGCCTGCCCAGACCTATCTTCATCCTTTGCCTGTGCGTCCTGCTTCTGGACATTGTCATTCCTGCCCTGCCTCGTCCCTGGAGCCTGCCGTGTGCCATCACCACCTGTTCATCTCCCCATCGTCTTCTCGCCTCATCACCACCTGCTCATCCCCGCTGCCACAAAGCTTTGTCCCCCTTCCCGTCTGTGACTGAGTCCGGAGTGTGGCGCCTAATTCTTCAGATTTATTTTATCAATTTGTAAATAATTATTTATTATCGAAACTGTATTTCCTTTTCTTCCCCACCACAACCGCCGTAGTCTCCTCCGTCGTGATTAAATCCTCCCTGGTTCTTTTTATTGTTGCGGTTCTGGAAATGAACCCATTGGGTTCAAAAACTTAAGGTTTCTCACGTCTTTCCTCATGACCCGCGTGCGCGCAGTCCGCCATTAATTGGGAACGCCTCCTCAGCTGAGCCACTCGGGACATCGCGGGACTTTGACCTCCCGCCACGATGAGCTCGACGTCAGTCGAGCCGTCGATGCCGCAATACTTTTGCAGGCCACTGCATGCATGATATAATTAGAATTACAAGTCACTGTATCTATAAAATACGTACTATTAAACCACACAATAAGTCTGGGTGAGGGTATGCAATCTTTGCTTGCTCATTCTCGTTATGACTTGTAATACCGGCTTCTACATACAATACACACTTACATGGAGAGAATTGGGGTGCTTCCCCACCCACACCTTGACCCCAATGATCTTATTCTTTTTTTTCTTTTTTTACCCCCTCAAACCACCCCAGGCACACCCCAAGTGCAACCACTGGTTTTCAACTCATTCTGTCCAGAGGTTCAGGAATGCATACAAGACAAACAAACAACACACAAACAAACTGCTACTTCTTGAATTATATATACTGTAGTACAAGCAGTTTATCCACAAGAGATGATTATGGAAAAAGTTAATGAACAAACCCATATTTGTTGCATTCAGAAATGTTAAATCTGCTCATCCCAAAGCTGTCAGGATGGCCGAGGCGAGAAGTACGCACACTTGTCTTTAATCTGTCTAGCCTGTGTTCTGAATTTCTGAGCCAGCTATAAACTGTCATTCCGGTGTTTCACAGGCAGGGTGGTTCATCAATGTGTGTGCTGTCCCTCAGATGGATGTTAAACAGGTGTCCCATCCACCAGCATTGGTTCGTGGAAGTTAAGTATCTCAAGGTGTCCTTCTCGAAGAGTAAGCGAGCTATCGCCGGCACCATGAACAAATTACAATTTCCTTTCCGAACCTTCAGGGGTCACTACATCAACGGAATAGCCGTGCCCTGAGCAACGATGCAAACCAGCAGCCAGAGGGCACACACAAAATTAATAAATCCATAAGCATTATCCACAACAGAAAATTAACTTCAAAATGAGAACGCTTTTTAATGGTCCGGTCGTTTTTGTGTCCAGCGATACGTTGCAATGGCATATTCCAAACAAATCATGTCGATAATTGCGTACGTCTCAGAAGCCATCTCTGAAAGTGCAGAAGTGTTGTCGGAATGAAAATGCATTGTGCAAGTCACTTTGCACCATTGACTTCAGTACGTGCTTTAGTTTATATCTGTTTGACTCTGACCTACTTTGTATTAGGCCCTGACCATGTTTCTTGCCCATCACGGGAGTTCACGCGGTTCAAGATGGTGCGATGCCGAACGCAGACATTTGAGAACTTTAAACTCAGTATGACTGTGGATGATATTCTATTTCCCTCTATTACTTTTCCCCAGTCCTTTATTTTTTACCAGTTTTCCTTCTTTGAGCTATCAATCAGTGCACGGTACCTACCATTGAGAATTTCAGATGAGGCATGTGCGATATATTATTTCCTTCAATTCAATCATTCAGCAGTTCATTAATTTTCCATTGAAGATTCAAAAAAAGTGCTCCTGACTTCAGTGAGCCTAAGAGCCGTTACATATTTGTAGATTTGTACTTGGAATCCAGGTCATTGATGAGGAAGTTGTTGGGAGACGAACATTAAAAATACAAAGACAATCATGAACATGAAAAGGCCACTTAGCCACCACACCCAAAATTATACTGTAAGCTTATTTGGTCAACAAATAGACTTGAAATCAGCTGCTCTGTCCAGGGAAGCAAAACTATAGCCATTACACCAGGTGATCCAAGTAGGTTTTGACAACAAGATGATTTGCTGGGATAGAATATGCCAAGGTAATGACCAGCTGATAGCAGAATTCAAGCAAAGGACTGAAGAAATCAACAGGTCTGTACACCTGTGCCACACCTCGTATGAAATTTAAACTCTTCTTGGCGTGTTGAATAAAGTAGCCCCCAAAAAAAAAAAATCAAGACTATTGTACACGAAGGTGGTAAAAACCACACAAAGGCTGTTAAAAAATAAATGCACAAATACCGATGAAGCCAAAAAGCAAATCAACCGGAGTAGGGGTGATGGTAGGTATACTACATACATAGATCCTTTAGGGTGAGTCAGGAAGGCAGCAGCTAATAGCATAGCTCAATCAAAAAGAGCGTTCCAATTAGCAGCAGCAACTCCATGCAGGCCTCCGGGGACAGGGAGCCACCACTGACCGTGAGGCCTGCCGGACCCTACTGTGAGGGAAGACAGAAACAAAATGAAGCAAAGAGATGGAGAGTAAAAAAACTCTTATTACGAGGAAGGCTAGGAGAGGGGGAAAATGAGGGGGGAAATGAGGGCATAAGAAGGGGTTTTGCAAGAGTAATGAGGGAGACGGGTGGTCATCTAACAGGAGGAATGAATGAGATGAGATGCAATATATAGCAGTGAAGTCAATTGTGGGAAAATATTGCAGTTAAAACAGATAAAGAGTGCTGAAAAAGCTCGAGGGCAACTGAGGAAATGGATAAAAGATGTGAGGAAGTGTAAGGAAAGGAAAATAAAAGAAAAACAAGAAAAAGAGCAATCAGAGATCGCAGACCCTCGGCCAGACTGCTTTTGTGTGGTGTATTTTGTGTGGTGTTTGTGTACTGGTGTGTAGCGTAATGAATAAGAGGCATAACTAGAACAGCCACTTTATAACTGCTTGCAGTGATGTCCGGGTTCCAAGACGTCCCGCTTTGATGCAACCCCACTTTGATCGGACACCTAACCCCGACTCATGACGTTTTTTTTTTTACTATTCATGATTCAATTGAATTTAGAATGGGATTCAAATAAAATTCAATTCAAATCAAATGGAAGACCAAATAGGTACAGTATTGCATTGGAGTAATCAGAAGGAACCCGAACAAGAAAAAAAAATCAAAGATGAAGTCAACAGGAGGAGCATGGAGATGATTCGCATTTCAGCTGCTGCTCCTCTACCATCAAACCCGTCCAGGCAAAAGCCAAGTGAGCCTTATTCAAAAAATAAATAAATTATAAAAAGGAACCCATGTCAAAAAATTAAATAATTATGGCTGCCAGATCATGCATCTGATCAAGTTAAAATTTAATACGTATAATTCCTCATCTCTACGAGATCATAAATGTGACGATTGATTCAAATCAATCACATTGATTGATTAAGAGGTTCGAGAGAAAACATTATTAAATATTTTCTTCAATCCAATATAGCTACCAAATCATGTGACCTATCAATTATTCCTAAACACACTTGTACACCCCATGGCTTGGGGAACACTTGTGTGAAGTTTCCCCTAGATTTGTCCAGCCGTTCTGGAGAAGAAGATTTTTTTTATAGGTTTGAGGGTAAATCCAATATGGCTGCCGAACCATGTGACCAATGACATCATGTGTGTGAACTTTTTGTTCCTCATGGACAGGCAGTCATATTATATGTGTAAAGTTTCGCCTCGATCTGTTCAGCCACTTCAGAGAAGAAGATTTTTGAAAGTTTAAAAAAAACATAATATGATTGCCGAATCATGTGACCAATTATGTCATGAAATTTTTTTCTGTGGACCATTTTATCCATAGATGACCCTCAAAATTTTTCATACTGATCGGATGTGGCGTTCTACATATGCAATTATGACGTCATAGTGAGGGCACCTATGCTGTCATTTAAAAAAAAAATCACACTCATTCTCCATGAGGAGTACTTGCTATGTGCCAAGTTTCAGTTTTTTCCTTGGTGCAGTTTCAGAGATACAGAGGGCCAAAGTTTTTCCATTTTTCCAATGGAAAAACCACGTGACCGATGATGTCATAATTATCATGAGAACATTCTACATGAGTAGCCGCACCAATGGTGAAAATTTTGTCTCAATCCGACAAGCGGTTGTGGAGAAAAACACAAAAGTTCAGTATGGACAAACAAACAAAGAAACAGACAGACAAACAGAAAAAACAAACGGACACGAATGCAACACCCTCTCCTGCGGCGAGGGTAACAAGTCAAAGTAGAAGTGCACTCAGTAGAGTGTATACCTCCGCCACGTAATGCCTGATCCACGAGAACATATGGGTCCCAATACATTTTTGAAATATCATGCTATACAGTACTATATCTGTTTTAGCCCCGTCTCTCAATGGGGAAGAATCACTTAAAAAATTAAATAATTCTCATATCAAGATCCAGATTCTGATCTTCACCAAAACCGAATCAATTCGTCCTTGTCACACACCAAACCTGACCACCAAGTTTAGTCCAAATGCATCGACAACTTTTTGAGATATCGTGCCATACTGTATATCATTTTAGCCCTATCAATGGTGAAAAATCACTTTTAAAACTCTACTAGTCTGAACCGGATCGGGATCTTCACCAAAATGTAATCACTTCGTCATTGTCACACACCGAACCTGTCCACAACTTTTTGAGATATCCTGCACACAAACAAACAAATAGACAGACAGAAAGGGGGTGAAAACATAACCTGCTTCCACCTTTGGTAGCAGAGGTAAACATGATTTGCAAAACAATCGGAGCAAGTCACCCAGATGTGATATGAAATTAAGACCTTGAAACACCACCCCAAAAAGTCTCCATGTTTCAATCCCAGAGCATAGCTAAGTTGACAAACATCTTTCATGACCAACTGATAAGTCAATTGAAGCATGAAGAGGAACTGCGTCACGGATATGAATTATAAATTCAAAATCATTGGATGAATAAGATAGATAACTCAGAGGTAACGTATCCAAGCTGAAGTTGTCTTGTGTGGGTTTGATTCCTAAATGGAATACAATCTTAAGATACAATACCACATCATGCACTAATTGTGGTCATGCTGATCCTATGTAGAAAGTCTGGATGTAACCGGCCCAGAACTGTCGGAGTAGTAGCACTAAACACACACACACACGCACACGCACACGCACACGCACACGCACACGCACACATATACACACGCACACACACACACACACACACACACACACACACACACACACACACACACACACAATTATTGTAAGGATTTAACCGACTTGGTCTTGGTCGCAAGTAACGATTTGCGGTATGCTGTCCTGATGAGCCCAAATCTCCTTCCTGAGAGTTTGCTTCTGTATCTATCTTGTCCACCACGCCTAAATCTGTCCAAGTCTCCCTCTATTTTGTCCCTCAACCCTGCCATTGGTGTTTTCCCCTTCTCTTTCTGCCATTCCTTTCGTTCTGCTGTATCCTGACCAATTCTGTGTTCGAGCTCTTCCATAAATACAAATACATATACATATACACACGTTTACACAATGCCCATTAACTTCCTCCTCAACCCATAACCCTTCCTCACACATTACCTTCCTTACCTTCTGACTAAAGACCACTCTCACAATACCCTGTTTCCCTTTCCATATTGCACTTATCCGAGTCACAAGGTTGGTCATGTGCAAATCGAAAAGGTGTCTGACAATGGGTTCAGTCCAAGAAGGGGTGAAATGATTTTTTTTCTTTAACACAATACAGTATGTATAAAGAATTATAAACAGCAGTGAGTACTGCATCCTAACCACAGTGCTTCACATCGGGAATTTGAATCACACTATCCTATCTAGATAGAGATTGCGAATGTTAAATAATACACGTTTTGAAAAAAAACAGGCCATTGTGTGCCGGTACCCTGGCCAAATTCCATGTTTTTTTTTGCTAGATATTAGCATCACATGTAGTCGGTGGTAGCGGTAGGATTGATTGTTTGTAAGCCATAATAGGACAACGAGCTATATCATAATTACCGAGCAATTTTCTCTATCTTCATACTCCAACACTCTTCTTACCCACTTATGCACCTTCCATTTTTTTCTGCACGACTACCTACCTACCCTCTCTTCTTCGATTTTGAACACACCACCACACTGCTCTTCTTTCACCTCACTTCTCTTCCATCCTCTCCTTCCTCGTGTTGCACTTGAAAATTAAAACTGAAATAAACATCCAACGCATTCCCTTCCCCGTTTCCTCTCCACAAATTACCTTCCTTCCCATCCCTTCATCCCCACCCTTCCTCCATTTTACTCCTTTTGTCCCCACTCCCTTTGCTCGACTCACTTACCTCCCTCCCCCTACCCTCTCCATTCCGCCTCTCTATTTACCCCTAAGGGTCCTTCAATATGTTAACGGCAAAAACTCCGCAGGCAAGCGTGAGCCTATTCATAACACTGAAAGGTGCGAGAGATTACGTGCCAGGGGCACGAACTGCGCCCATGCCGGGCAGCACGCGGCGGCTCGGCACAAAGCAACCACTGGATGCCTTTCACGAGAAGCACAGAGTCAGGACGGAGTGAATGGCAGTGTGGTGGCCCCACCGACAAGCACACTGAGGATCATTTACGGTAAGGCACGTGGAGGTCATGGCCAAACAGAGCGAATTATGCAAGTAAGTCTTAACAGAGAGGCAAATGGACCACATAGATGGGACAAAATTACATGCAAGAATCATTTAGGTCAGCTAGGTATGTTCTAAATCATCATGTTAAACAACGAAAAACATTCTAAAGACGACTACTACTCATAATATAAGAACAGTAGATGAAAAGTAAGCGTTTGCTTGAGCTTGGTGTTGTACTTGGAATCAGCAGAATCAATAAGGAGCACTGACTTTAAGAAAAAAATAATAAAAAGCTATTATCTGTGGGTCTGTCAAGACCGAGTTTCAGCGACAAAGAGGGAATGCAGTTAGTTAGAATGGAGCAAAACTCGGGACCCCAGAAACTCACCTCTTTTGCTTTTCGTTTCAACCGGGCCTGGTCTTCTTGCAAGGAGCGACTCTAAGGGTAGGATGAGAATTGACGAGGGGAAAAAAAAATGCAATGACAAATTAATAGGAAATCTGCACGATAACAAATCTTCATGGTGCTCATAGCGATTAAAACCGAAAACCTTAAAAAAAATAGAAGAGACACAACAAGCAAGAGACGTTCAAAGGATGGTCCGTATGACCGCTCAGGCTCGCAGAATTTCAACATGCGGAAAACCGAACCACCTGACACAATTCACGACACGATTCTCCTGAATTACGAGACCTATTTTAGTGTGATCAGTCATTGCACAATGGATAAATTACCTTCAATTGCCTCTTTTCTCCACATCTCACTTTCTCGTATTTCATGGTATTCCCCTTTTTCCAACAAGTGCATCAATGTTACCATTGTAGTGCTCGTTCAGCCTGATGTTGGCTTAGTGGTTAGGGTGGCGGCTTGGGGATCCTAGGGTCCTGTGTTCAAGCCCCGTTGGCTGCTGAATTAATACACCAGGAGGTTGACTCAGCCTGTCATCCTTCCGAGGTCAGCAAAATGAGTGTCAGTGCACTGGTAAAGGGGACACTGCATCAGCGGCATAGCCGCGTCCCAACCAATGATGCAACCAGCAGCCACAGGCTACACTCGATGGAGCGAGAGTGCTCGTCCAACAATGATCTTCAGGATTTATTTTTTTTCCCCACAAAAACAAGATCATTTGGAGCTCATATGATGATATTTTAAGAAGGCCTTGAATGCAAAATGGTAATTAAAACAGAGCTCCCTATTTGTTACGTCAGCACGATGTTCATTTATCTCATCGTTAACTGGACGGCACATTTTCATCGGTGAAAATACATTATAATTGAAATAAACAATTCACAGGTGAAGATGCAATAGTAACAACGAAGCCACGAGCAGGAAATGTTCAAAGGAAGATGAAAAGTTGAAACAAATGGAATCATGGAGGGGAGGCGAGCGGGGAATGGGGGATGCAATTAGGGTTCTGCAGATCCCTTTGGATTCATGGTGCAAAAAAACAAAAATTATAAATATATATATATATATATATATATATATATATATATATATATATGTGTGTGTAACAAAGCCCTTCTTCCTTTAAGCACTGCCGATGGAGGCAGCTTTCTTATCTGGCGGTCTTTCATTAAGTCTGTTGTCTGTTACACAATCGCAATGAATTACAGCCGGCAGCAAGATTCAGCCACAGTCGATTAAAAAGTAAGGAAGGAGCCGCGGGCATGGAATACGGAGTGAAAATATAATCCACCTTTCGACCGAAGCCACGGTGCGGCACAAGTGCATTTAAATTGGTGGCCAAATACGCAAGAGAGGGCCGAGAACGGGAGGGTCACTGGTTGTCACATTATGACCCCCTAGGCTGTTGGCAAGAAAAAAAAAATTAGTCCCGTACAAAAAGCCTCCGTTGGAAATAGGGTTGGGAATGAGAGAAAGAAAAACTGATGGACGAGAGAATAGCATCAAAACAGGCATAAAAGTGTGAAGGTAAATGGGGGTAAAGGTAATTATAACGGAAAGGTAGCACGGCTTTCATGCAGATTTTAAGAGAAAGGTGAAGAAGGACAGGACTCGAGTTTGGCGATCTTTCAATTGTAAACAGATATTTTAAGTCGTACTTCAAAGCAAACCGAGAAAGATTAATCAGAACAGACTGGCTCCACAGTCAGCTACTTTGATGGTACATACAGGTATTACCTTTAGCAAGGAATATACTGTATTGGCAAACTGCTTTTTTAGGTTCTTAAACCCAGTGTGCTGGTGAAGTAACTACAGGATAAGAACAAGATGGAACATTTAATGTAGAGGCATGTGGATTATGTTTAAAAGTAAAAATTTATAACCCCATTTCATTGCTGCACAAAACTGTGTGCGTGTGACGTCATTATTTAAACACTTTCGACCAGTTTCTCAACCTTTTTTGTCCCACGCCCCACTTTGATTTTCAAAAAAATCGTACGCCCCACCATGATTGGAGACACTACAGTATATACTACATATGTATTCAAAAAGCTTTATTATAACTTTATTGCAAATTTTATTCAATTGCTACTCACTTCAATGGGAGCCCTTCCCTTGACGCTGGCTGCAGATTTGTTTGATTCGAGGAACCAATTTTGTCAGTTTCAGCCTTAAATCACCACATTTCGTGATTTCCAGTCGATTTCTCTTAGCTTGCACAAATCGGTAACAACACTAAATCCACATTCGACTAAATAAGATGATGGAAAATTTATCAATACTTCCTTTGCCAAAGTAGTCTGGTTTGGGTATTTCTTTTCGCTCTCCTCAGACAGCCACATCATGGTTCCTTTGATCTTGAAAAGAGTTTTGAATCCTCATGCCCCACCAAAATATTGCCACGCTCCACCTTGAGAAACACTGCTTTAGAATTAACGATATCGATTACAGTCGATCGAGGTGGGGACAACCACCCTCAGGAACGGGTATGGCTAACTTGGATATGATCCACATTCAAAGTACAAAATCGACATTGGGTTAAATTCGACAAAAATTACGTGGGTAAATTAGACAACGTTTTCAAAGTATGTCTGAGGGAAGCCGGACAGGCTAGTAGAATCCGTAGGCCTTGCGGGGTGCAGCTCACGATGAATTACAGCGAGCTTGAATGTGATGAAAGCTGTCTGGGTCTACTTCAAGGTTCGAGAGAAATGTTGTGAATGCTGCACAACATCCTTGCATTCTTCAATGATAGAATTAAATTACAAAACTTTGATCCAATTTCATTACTGGACGAAAACAACAACAACAACCGGAAATAGGTTTTACCTACAGGATGACAACCTGGGTGCAATATATAGATGACAGTAGATCTGAGAATGAACGTGATCTATGTTGAAGTAAATCTACGAGCGGACACACTCACACTCACCCACTGGCAGACCCATTCAAACAGCGTCTCCCCTTAGGGAGAGGTTAGCAAAGATAAATAGCCTCGAGTGGGCTGATGGTCAGAATGAACGATATATCCTCTGCTGAATCCAAAATCTGGGAAACGTCATTGACGTTAGACTGGAGTAAATTTTGGGGAACCCATCTGGGAACCCCTCGATCCTAAATAGAGAGATTTAAGACCGAGCGATCCTGCGTACCATCAAGTAGAAGGGTTGTATCGGGTTTCAGAGCAATCAGTTGGTAAATAAGGGACGAGTATGGATCCGAAGTTTTAGGAGGTAACCCCTCCTGTGAGCCCCCGTGATCAGAAATCTAGAAAAATTGAAGCCCGGGCTATTGTGCGGGCTACTGTCTTGTATTCATCTGTCAAGTTTCAGAACAATCAGCCACGTGATAAGGGAGGAGTAGCAAAAATCGCAAAAAGGTTAACAGATGATCGGACGGACAGACATCCAGACATCACGACCCATTTTACAAGTTCATCTCTTCAAGAATCGAGATGAGATGACCTAAAATTGCTCAAGGAAGATGAAATCTTAAAACGAAGAGAGCAACATAATTCATTCTCTCATGGATTGATGGCATATGTGTGTATGTATGTACGCATGTATATACGGATGTACGTACGCACGTACAGTCATGGCCAAAAATATTGGTACCTTGCACTTTTTTCAAATAATGCAAAATTTCTTCCAGAAAAATTGTTGAAATTAGAAAATCTTTTGGTATCCACAAATGTATTTCTTTGGTTTGCAGTGGAACAAAACAAAAAAAAGCTGAAAAAAACTTAGTAAATCTTAACTTATTCCAAACAGAAATCCTAAAATGGCCCGGACAATGTTATCGGCACCTTTTAGACGTTGTTAGAAATAACTAGATTTCAAGCAGGTGATTCTCCTTTACTTTGGAATTGAACTCACCTGTGGTGAGTTGCAGGTGCCTGCATTATAAAAATCACTCATTCAACCAGTTTGAAGAGAGAAAAGGAGTCATTCTGCTGTTTTGCGTCACTGTGTGCACCACAATGAGCGTGGAGAAAAGAAAGACAACCAGAGAACTGTCCGAGGTCAGACACAAGATTGTAGCCAAGCATGGACAATCTCAAGCAGACAAGTCCATCTCCAGAAACCTTGATGTTCCTGTGTCCACCGTACACACTGTTATCAGAAAGTTTAAGGCCCATGGCACTGTAGCTAACATCCCTGGATGTGGCCGCAAGAGAAAACTTGATCAAAGATTGCAGCGAAGGAGTGTTTGAATAGTGGAGAAAGGACCTCAATCAACTGCCAAACAGATTCAAGCTGACCTTCAGACACAAAGTACGACAGTTTAAACTCACACCATCTGTCGCCAACAAAATGAAAGGGGTTCTGAAAGAGAGACAAATAAGAAAGCCCGACTGGAGTTTGTCAAAACACACCTGAACAAGCCAAAATTCTTCTGGGAGAATGTCCTATGGACAGATGAAACCAAATTAGAGCTTTTGGTAAAGCACATAATCTCCATGTTTACAGAAAACAAAATGAAGCATTCAAAGAAAAGAACACCTTCCCTACAGTCAAACATGGAGGTGCTTCAGTGATGTTTTGGGGTTTCTGTGCTGCCTCTAATACTGGGTTCCTTGAACGTGTGCACGGCATAATGAAATCAGGAGATTACCAAGGCATTTTGAAACGTAATGTTCAACCAAATATCAGAAAGCTGGGTCTCCGTCGAAGGTCATGGGTCTTACAGCAGGACAATGACCCAAAACACACTTCAAAAAGCACCCAGGAATGGTTCAACACAAAACGCTGGACTGTTCTGAAGTGACCAGCAATGAGTCAAGATCTAAATCCTATTGAACACTTGTGGGGAGATCTGAAAACAGCAGTTTGGAGAAGGCACCCTTCAAATCTGGGAGAACTGGAGCAGTTTGTACAAGAAGAATGGGCCCCACTGCCAGTGGAGAGGTGCAGGAAGCCCATTCATGGCTCGAGGAAGTGCTTGACTGCAGTTATTTTGTCCAAAGGTTGTGCTACCAAATACTAAGTGGAGGGTGTCAATAAGTTTGTAAATGCCATTTATTTTTATTATATTATTTTATTATATTATTTAAAAAGATATTTTAAGTTCTGAATAAAAATCAAAGGTTCTGTAATATTAACAGTGAAATAAATAATTGTGGAGACCAAATACTTTTGTCAATTTAAACTTATTTTTGGAGAAAATTTGAGTTATTTGAAAAAAGTGCAAGGGTGCCAATATTTTTGGCCACGACTGTTGGTACAGTATGTATGTATGTACGTATGTATGTCGCTGAAACTCCAGGAATTGCAATTTTCATGAATTAAAATGAGTACAGTACATTCGTTTTTGGGGGAAACTTAAGCAAGAATTCAATTGTAGAGATATATGTGCACACAAAATAATTTAATTTGAAACCAATTGAAGAATGAAACCATCACAGAACATGGTTAAATGATCTGAAAGAGAATGTTTATGGTATTTACAGGGCCCTCCTGTCTAATTTTCTCCGACGACCAGTCATGATTGAGAGGCACTCGGGAACAAAAGAAGAACGAAAGGATGACATATTGATACTTGACTATATGCTCCCAAATGTAGATCACGCGGACTGGATATACATTGCTGTCACTGTATATCGTGGAGAATGGAATGATTATTATGAACCTGACTTTCCATGAATAAATTAAACAGAACAGAACAGTACTGTACTTAAGTGTTTATACTGCTCGTCATAGATGAGCACTTCGGCTAGTATTGTGAAATAAGGCAGGTAAACCAAGCAGCAATGTATATTTAATAATTGATGCCGAATAAATCAAAGAATACTCAAGCAAATCTAATGACACCAAACGAGAACAACGAGAGCAAAGATGCTCAAAATAAACAGCAATGTTTTCGTAAAAATTAGAGTAAAAGTCCCACGAGAATCAGACGATGATACACAAGTTGTTCAAAATGGAAAACGTGCTACACGTCTGTCAAATACATCTGACCTGATATTAAAAAAGGTGTTCTCATATTCTCTGAACATTTCCTCGGTGACTCGAAAGCATGTAGGTGTAGCAGCACGTTTGACCCTTTCAAACACTTGTGATAATACTTTGCAGATTCCCTCTGTGGGAGTTGCATTTCTCTGCCGTAAACGCCGATACCATCTGTGCAAGATATCGTTTCTTTATCCGGCGTTTTGCAATGGCCGTGCGACATTCGTCGGTCCAGCCACCGGCCGTGCACGAACTCGTACTTGTGAGTAACGTGAAAGGCACCTTGATGATGTAGTTTATTCAAAGTCTATTCGAAGTTTGACAGTGTGCAAGAATATGCACACACTATATTATTGCTCCCACCTCATTAGTAGAAAACTTGTGTGTTCAAGTGAAACTAAACTCAAGCTTGAGAAAACTAAGACTGACGACATCTGCTCCTTACAAAACCAATTTGCATCTCCTTCAAAATATTGTACCATTAAGCAGCCATTGTAAATTGAGTAGATTTCTCCATGGAGACAGCTATGTCTTTCCCACATATGACGAGTCTTGCTGGTGGAGCTTTCGTGTGGATAAGCATCGGAGAACAGGTCGAGCAATGGATGAAATTGACAGGACGTTGATCGAGGTATGCTGACCGCGATGGAAAGCAAGGAGAAGTTAGTGCTTCGGAACTTAAGCTTGCTCTTTTGGTCCAACGAAGGGCTAATGCCTAAAACGTCAGATTCTCGTTGTTTCCCTTGGCAGTTTGCATCCCTAGATCAACGTCCTGTCAAATCCATCCATCCATCCATCCATCCGTGTCTTATCCATGACTTGCTGAAATGCACAAGTAATGTCACATGATTCACATGCATATAAAATGTGCTTAAACTCAACAAAAAAAGACAAGATCATAGAAATTAGAAGTAAAGTTGTATTTTTGCAACTTAATTGTGGATCATTTCATATCAACATATGCGAAAACTACCACAATCATTACATCGAGCATTTTTTTTTGGTTGTACACTAGGACGGGGTTTGTACAAGAGATAGAACATTGGATAGAGGGACACATAAGAACAAGAACAGCTTGAACATAGTGGAAAGCAGGGAAACACACCAAGAGCAGGGAAGAGGGACATAAGAGGGGGAAACTTGGAGGAAGCATGGGAGTGGGGGAGGAGAAGCATGAGAGGGGAGGTCAGGTCAGGTCAGATATGGGAGCATGCGTCGGAGCAACCAAGGAGGACACCGGGAGAAAGCGATGAAAGAACGGGAAGAGAAAGCCAGGGATGAAACGACAATGGAACCAAAAATGCAAAAGAGGGTAGAGGGAGGAAGGAAGGGGGTGTGTGTGAGAGAGGGACAATAACCTGGACAGGAATGGGTGGGCTAATGAAGATCACAAGTATGGATGATGTTGAGGAGGTGAACATGCATGTTTAAGTTTTTTAAATTTGAGTTGTTCAACATTAAGGAATGAAACCAATTAAATGAATGACCATTTGGCAATTGCTAATATTGATGTTTAGCAGGACTCTGGGGTGGGAACCCTTGTGAATTACATTTACCAGAAAGAAGACCATATGCAAATCCAGAAATGACAATCGAGTTAAGAAACAGTAGCAATTGAGAACCATTGAGCTAACATTTCAATGCAACAATCAAGGTGGAGGTGTACGGTGAATCCTATGCTAAAATAAACAATGCTCTGCTCGTGAGAAGGCTGAATACCTCATTTCTGTGTTTGCTTCAGAATATTGTGTCCCCCACAACCCCAAAACCTCACGCTCGGTACCCATCCTTCCCTGTCGTACCTAAGTTCTCCTGGAATCTGAGCCTTTTGCACCTGAGAAGGTGGATAAGGTTCTTTCAACCCTCAACTCTGACTCTGCTATTGGACCGGAGGGCATCACCTCACATGTCCTCAAAACCCGCTCTGCTGCTCTTGCATATCCTCGCTCTGCGTTTTTCACCCTGTCATTTGCACGAGGTCATCTTCCATGTGCTTCGAAATCCACCAACTTCACTGCACGACATAAAAAGGAGCAAAAACTGACCCCCTTAACTGCAGACCTATCAGCTTACTTCCAATCATCAGCAAAGTCATGAAATTCATCATCGCAGATGATATGAAATCCTCCTTTTCTCCAACAACCTCACCTCAGATCACAAATTTGGTTTCAGACCAGGTCACTCCACCTTGGACATGCTACTTCTACTCTCCCAACAATGGATGGAGGCCCTCTCCTCAATGTCACACATGAGATCTGGGCCATCTCTCTGGACATATCTCGTACTTTTGAGACAGTGTGGTATCCCGCATTGCTCTCTAAACTGTCTGCCGATGGCATTGAAGGTCATCTCCATACATGGCTTTCTGACTTCCTCTACTCTCGTAGTGTCCTGGGCCCAGTCCTCTGATCTCTCTGGAAAATCCTCTTTATCTATTTGCTGATGACTCCACCCTCTGCTGTGACATCCCACATCCTTCAGACAGGCAGGCTTGCAGCATCTTCCCCCTCTTAAGACCTTAAAAAAAATTAAAAGCTGGTCAAACACTTGGAATATGTCTTTCAATCCTGACAGATCTCACAGTCTCACTCTCTCTCCGAGAGGACCGTTTGGCAAACCCTCCTATCTACTTTCTTAATAATTCTCTTCAGGAAGTTCAGTCATTCAAACTC
This sequence comes from Eptatretus burgeri, assembly GCF_056783735.1. Lineage (NCBI taxonomy): Eukaryota > Metazoa > Chordata > Myxini > Myxiniformes > Myxinidae > Eptatretus > Eptatretus burgeri. Next base: position 25,763,538 of record NC_140968.1, on the reverse strand, counting down.
CAGGATCTCACTATCAACCATGATCTTTCTTGGGCAAACCACATTTCAAAGTCAGCCTCCAAAGCCAGCTGCTGACGGGGAATCCTCCATCGTACAAGGTCCTTCCTTGGCACACCTGAACTCCCATCCACATACAAGGCCTTCATCTGCAGCTTGATGGAGTACTGCCGTTTCCTCTGGGCTGGCTTCTCTGCCTCACGCCTTGCTCAGCTTGATGCCGTGGAAACCAAAGCCTTTCAGATCATTGGAATCTCGTGCAATGAAGCTGAGTCTATCACTTCACCATCACAGACAGATCGGTGGTCTCTCTGTCTTCTACACCTCCTTTCTAGTTTTGCACCCTTTGCTTTGCTCTTTCCGTGCTTTGTCCACCCCTCCCCCCTCCCAATGTTTCTGCAGGGCTCACACGGACCACCATCAACACCCTTCTGGTGAAACTACCCAAATCCAGGATCACTGCAAACCTGCACTCATTTGTTCCTCCTTTTCCCCACTTGTGGAATCAACTTCCACATCCTCTTCAATCTCATTCTTTCCTCCAGGTCAAGACAGCTGCTGTTCACTACCATCTCAGATTGTCCCCTATCCTAGACCTTTTTATTTTTATTCCAAAGATCTTTTATACCCTTGTTAACTACACCCAAATATTTCCTCCTTCCAATTTTCCAGTTTCCTTCCTTGGAGTTTTCTTCTCTATCCATTTTATCCACCCCATGCATGTATGTTTTGCATCCTGCTTTTGTCTATTACTTCCTGATCCGTTCACTGGACTAGCTCTTCCACAAACCTCGACTATGTATACTAAAAATTATTTTTTAGTGTGGAATAATGGAGAGTGAGCCAAATATATTATATAACTTGAGAGTGAGCCTAATATATTATATAACATGAAACTCCATGCAGTGGTCAAGACAATGAAAAAAAAAATGTTTTGGTATGGAATAATGGAGAGTGAGCCTAATCTATATATTACGAAAACTCTCATCATGTATGTATGAATGTATGTATGTATGTTCCCGAAATACAGCCAAAACGGTACAGGATAGCACAAACATTTTAGGGCCACCTCACTCACCATTCTCTTGCGGTGTGCAGCATCAAGTTTTGTTCTAATCAGGCAACGAAAAAATTATAAAAAAAATCAATTCCCAATTCAGTCAAGTACTCTTCGGGAGAATTAGATCAATGCAAACAACCTCAGCGGTATAGTTCGCTGGAGCTATCTTTTTCACTTTGTTTTTGTGTGTTTGAAATGATTTTTTTTTATCAACCGCTGTCACAATGGGAACCCAACGGGTTCACAGGTCGTCTAGTATATTATATAACTGGAGAGCTCATAGAACACGATACCCCTTGCAGTGTTCAAGAGTATGAAGGAGGGCCTTGCCGTTCGCAGAGGTTACATTCTTGAAACCTGTGAACCGCAAATCTGCAAACTTAAGGGGTAATAGGGAAAATATGGTAAAAGGGACTTCAACTTTAAAATTTGTCCAAACTGTACCTTTAACTAACATGTTTGTGCACTGTTTTTGTGTTATTTATTGTCATGAATAAAAGAGTTATTAACGTCATGTCAGGTATGGGAGCATGCGCTGGAGCAGCGCGTCGCTGCGTCCACTTTCTGCCGGAACTCCAGGGGCCTCCGTCTGGCTATCCCTCAGGCAGATACCTGGCCCATCCCCATCTCCTTGAGATGCTGATCAACCTGATGCAACCACGAGGGACATGATCGGCCCATTGGCCTCCTCCACTCATGAGGCTCCTTCGCTGAGAGAATCTGGTGAGCAGGATCAGCGTCAGGAAAAACGAGCCACATGTCCATACAGCCACAGCTGATGCTCACAGACTATGCAGGTAACAAATCTCATTTGAGTCTCTCTCAGCAACCGCTCGTTGGACACAAAGTCCGACCAGCGACAGCCAAGGATTCTCCAAAGAGACCTGGTACCAAAGGTATTAAGTCTCTGTCTCAGATCCCTGGTCAGAGTCCAAGTCTCACATCCATAAAGCAACACTGGAAGCACCAAGGACCTGAAGACTTGACAGGTACTGGCAGCACCACACCCCATGATCCAGTGAATCCATGACTCCCCAGGCCCGACCCAGACGTTACTTGACCTCTGGCTCACAGCCAGCAGAGACGTGACTATCAAGTTGGCCAAGGGAAGCGAATCTCTCCACGACCTCATCATCCTCACCACAAACAGGTACAGACAGGATAGCAGCATCCAAAATGTCATTGAAAGCCTGGATCTTAGTTTTGACCCAGGAAACCCGTCATCTCAGCAGCTCCAACTCCTCATTCAGCACCTCGAGGTCCCCCAAAAGGATATCTAGAGTCTCTCCAAAGATGACTGCATCATCTGCAAAATCAAGGTCAGAGATCTTGACATTCCCAAACGATGCATTGCAGCTTGATCTCTCCAACATCCTCCCCAGAATCCAGTCCATACAACCACTGAAAAGTGTGGGGGCCAGTACACACCCCCGCCAAACTCCAGTAACAACTGGAAATAAGTCAGAGATGGTATCACCACATCTCACAGCACTCTCAGTACAAGAGTGTAGTTCAGACATCAGATTGATCAGTTTTGGTGGCACCCCACGAAGACCGAGAATCCTCCAGAGGGCATCCCGATTCATTGAATCAAAAGCTTTACAGAGATCAACATAGGCTGCAAGCAGCTCCTGCCGAAACTCTCATCTGCGTTCAGTGAGGACCCGAAGTGCAAGGATACGGTCAATCGTTGACCTCTTTGGTGTAAAGCCTGACTGCTCTGGACGCTGGTGCTCAAGCAGATGGTGGCAAACCTTATTAATAATTATCCAAGCAAAGACCTTGCCTGGCACTGAGAGCAGCATCACCCCTCAGTACTTGTTGCAGTCCTGGTGACCTTTCCCTTTCCCTTTCCAGAAAGGGACAACAAGGCCCCTCTTCCAGGGAGTTGGGATGATGCCTGTGTTGCAGGCAGAGCACAGACTACATGCAATGACACGAGTACAGCATTTCCACCAGCCTTGAGAAGTTCAGTTATTAAGAACATAAAATAAGGTATTATTATTTTCTCTGCAGCCTGAAGCTGTTGGTTGCATCAATGCTGGAAGCGTGACAGTGCCGCTGATGCAGTGCCACATTTCCAGTAAGCTGGTACTCATTTTGCCGACCTCGGAAAGATGACAGGCTGAGTCAACCCACATGATGTTGTTTAACAGAAAAACAGGGGCTCAAACTCAGATCCTAAGATCTTAAGGCAGCCACCCTAACCGTTAAGCCAATACCAGGGTCATTTTCCTGTATTAAGAACATAAAATAAAGTTTATTTTCTTGAGTTAATAAGATCGTAAAACTTACCTTTGATCATAATGATAAACTTCATCCAATAACACGATGGCAATGATAAAGACGAGTTGATGGAGATGATGGTGATGTTGATGTTGATGTTGGAGGGTTTGAGGGGGGTAATTGTGTTAATGGCCCATGTTAATTAATTAAGGGAAAAAAATCCACAAACATTGTTTGCATTGGCATCGTATATAGCCATATCGGTGGCCTCCTCTTCACTCCATATGCACATTCCCACATGCCACGCGTACAGCACGGTTTTTGGAAATATGATGACAGCAATTTGTGTTATACAGCTCAATTTAAACAGGTTTAAAGGATTATAAATAAATGAATTCTGGGTTTTACCACCATTTTCTCCAGCAGCTATTACATCAACCTGTCCAACACCAACACCTCACAATAGTTCCTTGTGCTTGTTGTATGTGTCCATTATAACGTCCTTAAAAACTAAGTTTCCTGTTTGGACTGATTTTCAATTTTGTTTGATTGCCAGGCAAGCAGACAATAAATACATTATCTCACTCCTCTCTGTGCATGCACAATTGGGCCAAATTCAGAGCCAATATATGGCAGAATGGCAAACTTGTTATTCTATTTGTGTTCCAATTTATGTTCAAAATATAACGTCCCATTTATATAGGCTGTTTCTCGATCATAAACTGATGATCCTAAACTGACAAGTTGCACGGACGGACAGATGGACGGATGGACGGACGGACAGACATGAAACAATAGCTTTATCCCGCTTTTCGCTTTGTGTATGTGGGATCATAAAAACAATTTCATGCCTAAAGAATCATAGACTGACTACCTCTGGCAAACTCACAACAATACCACCTGCATGTAAATGATCACTTGCAGGAAAATGAGAGCAACCTTCAAGTATACACCTTCTCCCATTAATGGCATGACAGGTTCAAACATGAAATTCCAAAATACATCCCTTCTATCCACTCAACACATCCCCAAAAACTCAAGTGAGTGAAACAGATGAGCAAATCACTGTGCCAAGGTGATACAGGAAGGAGGATTCAAAAACGGGGTTGTGAAAAATAAAACTTGATGGAAGTAGAGCAACTTGGCATTTTCTCCACGAAGAGTTGGCTTTTTATTTGTACACAATGTCGAGGCTCTTATGAGAGCTAACACACATAACGTGCAAGATGGGTGGGAGAGGGAAGGACAAAACAGTGGGGAACAGAGACATTAAGAGATCTGTGGAAGGGAGAGGGATGGGGCGGGGAACACGGGGTAAACAAGATGGACACGATAGGGACTTTCAGGAAGGAAAGGAGGGAATTTGAAGGAGCTGGGTTTGGGGTGGATGAATGGGGTTAGAAAAGATCATGGTTTTGGATGGGAGAAGATAAGAGGTGGTGGTGAACAGCTGTTTTGAAGGCCTGGAGAGAAGAATGGGATTGAACAGAGTGAAGGAGTTTGTTCCAAAGGTGGGAAAAAATAGGAATAAAAGAGTGAAGGTGAGTAGTGATTCTTGATTTTGGTAGTTTTACCAGAAGGGGTTTGAGCGCCCTGCAGAAGTATGGGGGGGAGGGACATATCGCAGAGAGAGTGGGAGGGGGGCAAGACTGGAAAGGAGATGGGAGAAGAAAGAAAGACCACTGACCTGCCTGCAGTGAGAGAGTGAGAGGCCCAAAGACTCAGCCTCATCACAGGAGATACCAATGATCCTGAATGCCTTGGTTTCCACAGCGTGAAGCCGAGAAAGGTGGGAGGCAGGAGCACTCATCCAGAGGGGAGAGCAGTACTCATCAGGCTGTGGACGAAAGTTTTGTTTGTGGACAGGAGCTCAGGTGTGCCAAGGAAGGACTTTGCACGACGGAGGATGCCCAAACAGCGACTGGCTTTGGAGGCCAGCTTAGAAATGTGGCTTTCCCAGGAAAGATAATGGCAGATAGTGAGACCCAGAAGCTTGAATGAAAGGACTTCTTCAAGAGAATTGTTGAGAAAATAGATGGGGTGGAGGGTTCTAGAAGGTCCGTTCAGAGAGACATAGTGACAGTGTGAGATTTATCAGGGTTGAAAAACATGTTCCACGTGTTGGACCAGCTTGTGATTTTATCCAGATGTGCAGAAAGTGAAGAGGCTGCTGCTTGCTGACATGAGGGATGACAGACGGTACGGCAGAGGGTGGAGTCATCAGCAAAGAGATAAAGAGGATTTTCCAAAGAGTCAGATAGATCATTGATGAAAACCAGAAAAAGAACAGGGAACTACAGCCTTGAACATTGCCTTGAGGAACCACAGCCTGGACAGGAAGAGGGGATTAGAGAACTCCATTAAGGGCTACACATTGGTTGCGACAGGAGAGGAAGCCTGCGAGCCATGAGTGGAGATGGCCTTGGATACATAGGAAGAGAGTTTGGTGAGCAGGGCAGGGTGCCAGATCTATCGAAAGCACACAATATATCTGGGGATTTGGCTCTGATTTCATGTCTGGCATCGAGTACCTCCGTCCATTGTTGGGAGAGCAGAAGCAGCATATCCAGGGTAGAGTGACCTGGTCTGAAACCAAATTGATGATCAGAAATCAAGCCATTGGAGAAGAGGAAGGATTTAATGTCTGAAGCGATGATGGATTCCATGACCTTGCTGATGATTGGGAGAAAGCTGATTGGTCTGAAGTTGCAGGGATCTGTTTTTGCACCTTTTTAATGCAGGGCGTTAATGTTTGCTGATTTCCAAGCAGATGGCAGATGACCTTGAGCAAATGAGGGGGTGAATAGAACAGAGAGAGGGTAAGCAAGAACAGAAGAGCAGGATTTTAGGACACGTGGGCTGATGCAGTCTGAACAGGTTACAGAATCTGAGTTGAGGTTTGACAGCAAGCTCTCCACCTTGTCAGGAGAAAAGGACACAGAGTCCAGGAACAGCTGGGTGTGACTGGGTAAGGTGGGTACAGAAAGTGATTGGTTTGGGACACAATATTTAGAAGCAAACATGGAGTTTAGGCATTAAACCTTTTCACGTGTTGGCTTGAAGAACCTCACGAACAATTGTGTCAAAATAAACGTGGTAAATAACCACAAATTATCAATATAGTTAGGTACATAAAATCAACGCAAATCAAAAACGAGAGGGGGAGCACTCAGTAGAGTGCAAAACCTCCGCCGCCAATACTGCGAGGTCACTCAAGTGAACCTGATATCCTATTCATTCAATTTGACATCAACAGTGCTCACAGAGTTATAGTTTGCAACTTTCCCTTTTAACTTTTACATACTCAATTCATTCGTCATAACTAGATTCCTTGAGACAGAAATTGATTTTACGTGGGTATATCCACCTGAAGTTCCAAAATCAGCCGCAATTATAATTTTGGCATGTTTTTTGTTGGAAATCACTTATAACATGTAGAAATGCAAAAAAAAAAAAATCGAAATATTTGAAAAAAAAGTTGCAAATGTTTTTTTTCTCTAACAATTTTTTTTTGGGGGGGGGGTGGAAATCACTTAAAACATGTAGAAATGCAAAAAAAAAGAAATCGAATTTTTTTTCTCTAACATTTATTTTTTTTTTGGTTGGAAATCACTTAAAACATGTAGAAATGCAAAAACAAAAATTCAAATATTTTTTCAAAATGGCCACCATAGCGGCCATATTGGACTTTGGACCAAGTCCAAAATCTAATGGCATGATCCTTGGACCATACCTAATCCCCCCCCACCAAGTTTCGTCGAAATCCGTCGAGGAGTTTTTCCGTAATACTGTTCACAAACAAACAAACAAACAAACAGACAAACAAACAGACAGGGGTGAAAACAGTAACCTCCGTCCATCTTCGCTGGCGGAGGTTAATAAGAAGTCTTAAAGCTGTCGTGATAATGGACAATAAAAATAAAGCAAAACGATCAGATAGCATTCACAAAGTAAATAAATACATTGTATTCACACGCGAAGACCCCACCCGTCCTTATGGCGGGTTAATCCCCCAGAATTTGGACGCTGTACTTTTTTAGTATGACATGTAATACCACCTCTCCCCAACTGGGAATGTAAGCTATGATATACATATAAACAATACAGAGAATATGGGTTTGAACCCACGAGACGATGAATTTGTTTAGCCCCCCCCCTAAAACCCCCCCTTTCATCACCCGAGTACAACCAGCAGTTTTAATCTCATTCCATTAAGCAGTTTTGCAGTACATAAAAATCCAATAAGAAAACAAGCAGCGGTACATTCAAAGTACACCGCCACCGTGCCAAATAAATAAATAACAAGAAAACGGAGTGAAAACTGAGTACTCCCTTCCTTCAGCGCCCGGTGATGGCGTCATGCTTCGCCTGGATATGGAATTGGGAAGGAGCGGTGTACAACACACAGACATACTTCTTTAATTACATACAAGTATGAAGAAGAATTGATGAAGAACAACGGCAACAACCACTTCCTTCCCATCTTCCGATGGATGGGGCTGCAGAGGCAGTTTTTCCTTGGCTAAGGGGCACAATCCTAGACGAGTCCTCACTCTGACGCAGAATACTCGAATGGCTCATTCTTCCCAGTAAGCTGATCCTCATTTTGCCGACCTCAGAAATATGACAGTCTGAGTCAACCTACCTGGTGTTATTTCAATGACACTATGAGGGCTCAAACCCAGGACCTTAAGATTTTAAGTGAGCCACCTTAATCGTAAAGCCAACACCAGGCTTTTCGTATAATTATAGCAAAATGAAAGCAAACGTGCAAATGAGTGAAGCACATAAAATGATCATCAGTTATTTTATGCTATGTTAAATAATTAACAAAGTGCTTATGCCCTTTCTGTGCGGTTCGGATGAACAGTAAAATACACATTCAGATTGGTTTTCATTACCGACACCCAGAACATCAATCTCTACAGATGTGTCAAATTGTGTGATAGACAGGTCAGCTGGTCAGAAAGAACACAGATGTATTCAACACTTGTACAAAGCACCTATACAATGCAGTGTTTGCAGAATACATCGTTGAGCACACCAGACATCAGAATGGATGATACACTGGCAATCTGGAATGCAGACACTTTTGTCGATGTAATAATTGTTATCACAAGAAGACAAAATTAGACAAATAAATCCAACCCATTGATTTAATTAAATGGGATTATGGATGTAATCCACCAATCATGTGTGGTGCCTGTTCACTGGAAGGAAGTGGCACTGATCCAGTGCCCCGTGGATGCAATACGGACAGAACAGAGCGATAGACTTTTCCTTTGTCAAAGTTTCCTTGTACATTTTCCTCATAAAGTACAATGGCATCTCCTTTGGCGTTTCAATGTGCTCAACGGGTTGTGACCAAATATACTCAGCGGTGCGTGAGAGTTATAAAATATCTAGTCTTGAACTGGCATCAAGGATTTTACCTGTGAATGCGGCTGGGTTAACAGGTTATAATAATAATAATAATAATAATAATAATAATAATAATAATAATAATAATAATAAGCGTTCCCTTACTTCAACGCAGGAGGACATCAGGCCGATCAAGCCTGCATAATAGTTGCCAACTTAAGGTTGTGCACAGGTAGCAAACTTACCTTTCAGCCATCTAGTCATGGTTCATGTTGATGTTTATGTTGATGTTGACTTTCCCTCGGTTTGAGAGAATTATCTAACTCGGAGTCACTGTCTGCAGAGGACAATCATTTTCTGCTATATTTATTGCTGGTACTTGGAGATGTAATATGACTCCTTTCAAATTGTAGTTTTGGAACTATCATGCTTGTTTAACATCAGTAGCCCCAGTTGTCCTCACTGAAAGGCCAAAGTCTCAATGAAGCTGGCCACTCCGGCAGGATTCCCCCAGATATCGAGTAATGCTTGTTTATTACCTCCATTACTGTGCGTCACTCAGAATTTTAATAGCCCTCAAGGATAAATAACAAACTTGGCATTAAAGAATGTAGAGGAAATTTTCGAAGACGATGCATCAAATTCACAGATTACTAGAAGCACCCGCGTTGATGGATGCACACATGCAGGCATGCCGAAACCGAGCTCCATATATATATATATATAAATATATATATATATATATATCAGATAAGTTATTCTCACCATAAAGTCATGAGTGATATTCCATTATTTTGCATTTTGCAAAGTGACATCACTTTAAAACTTGCTTCTTCGACTGCATATCTGACTGATTCAATGACAAATTTATTCTGTTAGTTGCATCATGATTGAGATGCGGCTTTGCCACTGATGGCCCCAAGATACAGAACTTATAAAAAGGAATTTCGAATGTGCAAGCCAAATGCTCTATGCTTTTTCCGTGCATTACCTTATGCGAAAAACAGGTAGCACAAACGTTCTGTACATCCAGAGCGCCCTCTGGTGGGCTATAAAGAAACTTAAAGCTACGTTGTCCAAGCAACTCCACATTATAGTCCTTACAAGATGTTGTGCAGGTCATGCGCTGACCTTTGGGCCATTGAATTTGGGTTTGATGTAGAATTTGTGCTTCGCAGAGAGGAAGTTTGTCATCAAAAAGTGAAAAGTCCTCCAGATATACATCAAGTTGGGTGTCCTGTGTGCTAGCATTAGTTGTCTGATGTTAAAAACCCCATGGTTTTTACCCCGTGGGGTCTTCCACCCCACGGGGTCTAAGCACCACTTGCGTTCTCTCTTTTCTTGTGTACAGTTCATTTGAAGGTGTATTTCTCAATTATTCGTGAACAGAATTAGATGAAAATTTACAGGCATACACTACACACATATGTGCAGGCATTACCTGAGGCCAAAGTGCGATTGTGACCCTTCGGGCCGAGGAACGGCCCATTCTGGCCCATTTTCTTAAAATTTTTATTTCTTGGTTCATAGTGGATGGAACCGAACCAAACTTGACAGGTATATTCTAGAGACCATTCCCCAGGCATTAACTGAGCCCAAAGTGCGATTCCGGCCCTTTGGGCTGAGAAACGGCCCTATCAGCCCAGTTTTTAAAAATTATTTAAAAAAAAAAAATTAAATGTGCTGGGCGATGCCCAACGCAAAATTAAGTCGCAAATGATGATATGAAACTAGCCTCACTCTTGTGAGGTGTTCTGGTTTCTTTTTCTGATGCGATAAAAACTTACCAAATTTCAAAACTATCTGTCACCCGTGCTATCGCTCACCTGAGAGTTGTACGAATGAACTCCCATGGGGTATGTTCGCAATTCGAACTTGTTTCATCTTTGAGGAGAAGGCAAAGTTGTTGACAATATCCTGGCCAAAATAAAATATATATATATATATATATTTCCGTCCTAACCAACAGGAGGCACCGCGTCAGCAGCACAGCCACGCTCCCTAGCAATGATCCCACCAGCAGCCACGTACTGCATGTGAGAGAAGTTGATGAAGAGTCCATTCTGAGTGTCATATGCTCTGTACGATTTGAATGCAATCTCGATCAAGAGAGAACAACACATGTATTAGGAAAGCTTCCGTACGGCGTTCCCACCTCTGCTAATGTCTCACCTTGGCGGCCCTGAGCAAGATCTCCCGCTCTTGATCATCTCTCCGCTGCTTCTCCAGTTGTTCCAATTGCTCGAAGAAGCGAAGTTGAGCACGCACGTCACCAGCCCGCTCATAGTGTGTGCAGTCCTAGAAAAGAGCAGAGGTAGTGTCAAGGTGATCAACTTGGTTCGTATTTGGTCTCGTTGTAAAGACTCACCCAGCCTGTTGCACTTGTAACCACCAGTGGGCATATCTTGCAACGTTTAACATAATTTCCCACATATTTATCAAGATGGATTCCCTGACAGGTTTTGGATCAATAAATGAAGAATGCAAAAGTGTTGATGTGACAAGTAACATGCATGACTCCTCCAATAAAGGGGAACCCAAATACAATTTTTTTTTTCCTGAAAACCATTGAAAATCATGAATCACGGTCTGATTTGAAGAGAAAAGAATATTTTTTTAATTTTTTTTTGCCAAACACAAGGTGTCGGAGAAAAAACCCCTGGAGTGGCGATTTTCAATTTCGCCAGTGATGTCACACTATAAACTCACCTTAATCCGAGTGGTGGTTTTACATAGAGAAACAGTGTATATCGAGCTCGGATTCAGATACTGATTCAACTGTCATTAGCAACTCTGAAGGTTCTCAGAATGTTGAAAATGATCAGCAGGATTTTGAAGAAATGGTGGGAGAAAATTAGGAATGGAAACGCTGTCAGGGGAAATGTGGAGCTGTATCGTTTTGAGCATGATGCAAGCGATTTAGAGGATCGTTTTGAGCATGATGCAAGCGATTTAGAGGATCGTTTTGAGCATGATGCGAGCGATTTAGAGGAAGAAGACGGAAGTGAAGATGTTGGTGTCAAAAAGATCAAAACGCTGGTCGCATTTTAAATGCAGCTCAGTAGGTTTTGCTTTTCATTCAACCAAGTGACACATTTCCATTCACTAGTCATTTGGTAATTCCCTCTGCCACTGATAGTGGAGAAGGGTCATGTTTTCACCCGTCTGTTTGTCTGTGAGCATGATACATAGGGATACACAAGGATATTAGACACAGGTGGAGGCCATGCGGCCCATCCTGCATGTGCCTCATCAACACCAGACAAAAAAAAAAAAAGAGAAAATCGTAATTATTACTTTTTCGTAGTTTTTCTTCTGTGGTTCTTTTTTTTCCTTTCCAGGGGAGGGGGTGTGGGCGGTGATGGTTCTTGGGTAAAAAACACACGACATCAACCACACAACAGCCCTTGAGGAGAACCCCACAAATAACACTCCACACAGATGCACACAATCACCCATCAATGCTCAAGCTACCTAAAAATCCTGCCAACATCCCCAAAGCCCTCCATCACCAATACTTCCAAGTACCTATCTAATTTCAATTTAAACTTATCCACTGTTTCTGCTGCCTCTATCTTTCCAGGCAGACCATTCCATGCATTAACTACTCTCTGAGAAAAAAAAAACTCCTACCTTACTACCGTCTTAACTCTCCTCTTGTTTACTCTCAGGCTCTGGCCCCTGGTCCCATCACTGTCTACTTTGCTGAATAATTATTGTGCACTTATTTTATCTACACCCTTCATTATCTGAAACATCTCTATCATATCTCCTCGTAACCACCTTCTTTCTAGTGTATAAAGCCCTGTCTCCTTCCGCTGCTCCTTATAGCTGAGTCTAGCTAGGCTCGGAATCAATCAAGTCGCCCTGCGCTGAACCCTCTCTATGGCAGTGATGTCCTTCCTAAGTTGTGGTGACCAGAACTGCACACAATATTCTGGATGTGGCCCTCACTAAATTCCTATACAATTTTGAAACCACATCTTTTGATACATAATTGATCCCCCTCCAAATGTAACCTAAAACCCTATTTGCTTTTTTCATTGTTCTTTTCCATCCCCAACACCTTAAGGCCCAGTCACACCTTGACGTTTTAGCCAACGTATGCCGATTTTTGAAATTTTTTTCTAAAACGCTGGCACACGTTGAATACGTTATGGGTAAGTTTTGATAACATTGAGAGCACGCTGAAAAACACTGCCATACGTCGTTGTACGCTGGCTTTAAACGTTGTACTTTTCGGTTGTCCTCAAATTTTTGCATGCTTGAAATTTCACGACGTATGACTCACACGTTCCGCTACGCTGGCCACAAGTTGTATGCACGGTCTGTGATCGTTGACAGACGTCAACACATGCAACTTGTAAGTTAATCATAAGTTGAGACACGCCGAGGTAATGTTTAGCGTACCCGAAACTTATTTCTAACCTATGATTAACGTGTTGTTGGCACGTTACTCGATCGTTGCCACACGTCGACAGACGTTACTTTTAAGTTACTCATAGGCTGAAAGACGTCGGTATAATGGATCGTCCTTGCGTCAGCGTCCACGGCCACGGCCAGGACACTTATTTGCAGCATTCTTCAAACTTTTCTTCGGCATGACGAGGATGTTCACACTTCGATGTCTAGCTTGGCTATGATTCCAATTGTCCATCGGCAGCGTCTATTTAAAATAGTCGAGTTTGAGCGTTTTAACACGTTCAGAAGAAATGCTTCAAATTTCCAAACCCCAGCGTCAAAAAACAAAGGCGAGTGACAGCAATTTAAATCGTTCATTGTAAACAATGAAAATAGCTGAGTGGTACCGTTGAAAAGTCGTTGAGTGTAAAAAAAAATCCAATTGTTGAGCGCAAGCGTCTATTTTCAATAGTGGAGATGCAGCCATTTAAATCGTTGAGTGGCAGCCTATGAATAGCAAACCCCACGTCACCGGCAAAGATAAACTGCCGCACGATATGGATAAGTTCGGCTATCGTTGGGCATAGTTTGTGAACGCCGGCTACATGATAATTATTCGTTGATATACCGTATCTATAAGTTATCGAAGCGCTCTATGCACATTATTAGTTCATTGTGCATTTGTCCAACCCGTTATGAATAGACCTAAATCGTAAAAACAAGCCATAGCTCATTGTTGAAAAAGCCCCATAAAAAATTAGCCGCGAAGAACTTCGAACAATGGTGCAAAGATGTCTCCGACCCGTGGACACGCGGACGCAAGGAGGATCCATCATAACCCACACCCTCCCCCTCACACTCACCTACTACTGCCAACATGAACAAACTACTACTAATACTAATACTAATACTAATACTGTTACTGCTGACATGGACATCGACTCAAAAAGGACTCGAAAACACTGTTGGGTTCCCTTTTATGAACACCATTTTTATATACCAATTCCCAAAACCGCTGGGAACACGTCTTTATATGGCAGTTGTAAGTTAGAAACACGTTCATTTATTTTTTTTTGTCGACCGGAAAACGTCATTGGAATACGTCTACATACGTCGATGTGTGTTGGGACTAAGTAAAGAATTGGTTCAAAGCACGTCAAACATAAGTTAGAAATAAGTTTCGCGTAAAAAAGACATTACCGCGACGTCTTTCGACTTATGAGTAGCTTATAAGTAGCCTTTCTGGACGTGTGTAAGCGTCCGCATATCGTGTGTACAACTTATCCCCATCGCATGCGGAACGTGTGTCATACGCCAAGTACGTCGTAAAATTTTGAACATGTTTAAAATTTCTTGACGTACTCTACTTACTACGACGTATGATAGCGTACTTTAGCATTCTACTCACGTATACCAAACTTACTCATACCGTATTTGACGTGCCCCAACGTTTTAGACACATTTTTCTTAGATCGGCATACGCTGGCAAGATCGCCAAGGTGTGACTGCATGTTGACACTTCCGTTTCTACGGCAGTTATGATTCCAATCGTTGTGCGTCAGCCTTTTAATAGGCTACGTCACGACATCGTCGGCGATGCGTGCAACGCGCTATGCCTAAGTTAGACTATCGTTGGGCATAGGTTGTGTAGGCCGACAACAGGTTCAGCATTGGTTGGTATAAGTTATCTATAACACAACGAAACGTTCTGTGTCCGTTACTAATGCGTTATACATAAGACCAAGTCGCTATGAATACGTCCGAATCTTTAAAAAAAAAAACATCAAAAGTTCAACATAAGCCAGCGTTTTACATAAATTTTAATACGTTGCCATCGCTGGCTAAAACGTCAAGGTGTGACTTGTCCTTTACACTTGCTCAGGTTAAATTCCATCTGCCAATCTTTTTCCCAATCTATGCAAGTATCAACACTTTCCTGAATCTGATCACCATCCCCCCATGCTATGCACCTCACCTCCAAGCTTTATGTCATCTGCAAATTTGGAAAGCCTACTCTTCACACCACTATCCAAATCGTTGATGTAAATAATGATTAGTAATGGTCTGAGTCCTGATCCCTGAGGTACACCACTACTTACATCCTCCCAGCAAGACATCCTCCCAGCAAGACATCCTCCCACCCACAGCCACTCTTTGCTTCCTAGCACTCAGCCAGTTTGCAATCCATTTAGCTACCTGACCATCCATTCCACAACCCCTCACTTTGGCTAACAACCTCCGATGTGGTACCTTATCAAATGCCTTCTTAAAGTCTAGATAGACTATGTCCACTGCTATTCCCTCATCCACCCAATCAGACACTGCTTCATAGAACTCTCAAAGATTTGTTAAACAGGAACTACCTTTGGTAAACCCATGCTGACTACCTTTAATTAGTTTGTATTTATTTAAATGGTTCCTCATCTGGTCCCAAATTAATGTCTGCAACACCTTCCCCACAACTGAAGTCAAGCTAACACGTCTATAGTTTCCCAATTCTTCTCTAGATCCTTTCTTAAAATAACAGTATTACATTTGCTCCTCTCCAATCCTCCTGTACCTGTCCTGACTCCAGGGAACTATTGAAAATATCCGTTAACATCTCGCTTACCTGCTCAGCCACCTCCATCAATACTCTCGGGTGCATAATATCAGGCCATGGAGCTTCATTGACTCTTAGATTGCCTAGCTGTTCCTTCACTTCCTCCACTCCAACCTGGATCTTCTGTAAAAAGCCCTTCCTCACCTCCTCGATAGATACTCTCAGCTAGTGGAAATTCTCCTGACTCTTCTTGTGTAAAAGTTGAAGCAAAATAACTGTTTAATAAGCTTGTCATTTCACTTTCCTCACGAACCACTCGCCAAATGCAATTCCTCAATGGGCCTACACTTGGCCTACACTTGGTCTTTACCCCTTATGTACTGTCCGAAGAAAGCCTTTGCTATTTTGTATGACATTCTTAGCCATGTCCTTCTCATACTCTTTTGGCTTGCTGAGTTATTTTCTTCACTTGCCTCTGTTTACTCCGATAGTGAAATAAATCTACCTCCAGTCCTGTTATATTAAAACCTAATAAATGCCTTCTGCTTCTCCTTAATAGCGTTCCTTATCTCACTACTCAACCACCCTGGTCTCTTTCTGCTAGTTTCACACCTCATTGGAATGTACTTACTCTGCACTCGCCACATTTGGTCCTTAAAGGTTTCCCATTTCTCTGATGTTGATTGTCCTGTTGTTCGAGTCTCCCAATCTACATCACCCAACTCTCTCCTCACACCCTCAAGGTTTGCTTTCCTGACATCTAATAGCCTTACCCTACTATCCTGAACTATAACCCTAAACAGAATCTTTGCACACACGATGTTATGGTGACTTGATCCTAAATGCTCCCGACACTCCATCTCCTCCACCATATTGGGATTGTCACTTAAAAGGAGGTCGAACACTGCACTCCCCCTCATGGGCTTATCTACAAACTGGGTTAAAAAGCAATCCTGGACTAAAACTAGGAAATCCTCATCTGCTCTGCCCTTTCCCTGTTCCTGGACCCAATCTATCCCTGGCAAGTTAAAATCCCCCATAATCAATATTCTTCCCTTACCACATGCCCTTTTGAATTCTTCCTGTACTCCTCCTTCCTCCTCTTCCTTCACTGCAAGCTGCAAGTTATCTATCCGTTCCTTCAACCCAGAGCCCATAAAAGCATCCTACTGTTTTTACAATCTCAAATCTCTTCCCATACAGAATCCTCAAAATTTATTCCTTCCTTCATGTCACCCCTTTATCTTGATGCAATGCTGTCCTTTACCCAGATTGCTACTCCTCCTCCTATCATACCGATACACCTTGTAGCCTTCTAATCCTGTCCTCCAGTTATTCCCTCCTTAAACCATGTCTCACTCACTGCAACTATATCGTACTCCTCGCTATCTACTTTGGCTTCAAGCTCTTCCATCTTATTATTTAAACTTCTGGCATTGGTATGGAATATGTTTAACTTTTCCCTTCCTGAAATTCGGTTTTCTTGCCTGGCCTTACTAATCACAATGATATCGTCAGTTCCTTCCTTAATAGCTTCCCCACCCTTAGCTGACCTAAAAAAGCCTGAATTCCTTCCTCAATTCACACTGAAAACCTTGCTGCACCCTTTCTATTTAGCAGATGGTCATCATTCCGGAAAGACTCCCTTTGTCCCCAAAATGATTCCCACTGCTTCTTAAATGCAAAACCTTCCTCCCTTCCTCCTCCTTCCTTCACACACAGAAGCCCACAACCATAACCAACTATTATTCTTCCAGCCATTGGTTGACATCTATCGCTCTGCTCATAATTTCTATATCATGTCCTAATCTTGGGCGAATCCCAGAAAACATTACCTCACAACCCTTTGCTTGCAGCCACTTACCCAATATCCTGTATCTATTTTTCAAAACCTCAGAGTAAACTTTCTCGAAATCATTTGCGCCTCGGTGGACCACAACCAACTTTTTCCTATCGTGACCCAATATGATATAATTTACACTTCCTTCAATGTTCCGAATTCCTGCTCCTTCAAAGCTGCACAGAACTCCATGTCGACGATCCTTCATGTAGAATGAAGAATCGACATATTTAATAGTCTCATCACCGACAAAAACTGTCTCCAAGACCTCATTCATACCAATCTCGATTGCTGTACTCTCACCACTACGTTCACTTGCTACACCTTTACCACTGCCTGCGATCACTGCACCCTCACCACTGCCTGCACTAAATGCACCCTCATCCCCTGCCTTCAATCACTGCACCCTCACCACTGCCACTCACCACTGCCTGCAGTCACTGCACCCTCAGCACTGCTTATACTCCCCACACCCTCTCCACTACCTGCACTCGCTGCACCCTCTCCACTGCCTGTACCCGCTGCCTTTAAACTGCCTGTACCCGCTGCCTCTCCACTGCCTGTACCCGCTGCCTGTACCTGCTGCCTTTAAACTGCCTGTACCTGCTGCCTTAAAACTGCCTGTACCCGCTGCCTCTCCACCTCACCACTGCCTAGACTCGCTGCCTCATCACTGCCTAGACTCACTGCCTCACCACTGCCTAGACATGCTGCCTCACCACTGCCTCGACTCGCTGCCTCACCACTGCCTGGGCTCGCTGCCTCACCACTGCCTGGGCTCGCTGCCTCACCACTGCCTGGACTCGCTGCCTCACCACTGCCTGGACTCGCTGCCTCACCACTGCCTGGACTCACTGCCTCACCACTGCCTGGACTCGCTTCCTCACCACTGCCTGGACTCGCTGCCTCACCACTGCATGGACTCGCTGCCTCGCCACTGCCTGGACCTGCTGCCTCACCAATGCCTGGACTCTGCACCCTCATCACTGCCTGTCTCACTGTACGCTCACCACTCTCTGCTCTGGCTGCACCCTCACCACTGCATGCATTCCCACCACTCCCTGCCCCTGCTGCACCATCACCATTGCCTGCTCCCGCTGCTAATTTCCTCAGCAACCTCAGCCCACAACTATAAGCAACTATTATTTCCAAATTTCTCACGTTATGCCACTTGCTGCAAGTTATCTATCTGTTCCTTCAACCTAGTAATAAGTATCCTCAATTGGGCTATTTCCTCACACTACCTACAACAGTGAGTACCCTCCGATTCCCATATTCATGATGTAGCCCACATTAAGCATCCATCACATTTTATGTACTCCTTGATCTTTCTCCTTCGCTCTCTACTTATACCCTTTTTCGCCACCATATTCCCAAGGCCCCAACTAATTAAAAATGCGCAACTTAACACTCGGCCTCCCCCTGCTTCTTTCAATAAGCGAACATAAATACTCACTAAAACTGTTATGAACACAACTACAACCTTTATAAATACAATCCCACAACCCCGACACAAAACTCAAGAACAAAATACGCAAAACAACACACAAAAAACACTCATCTTGTTCTGGCCTAGGAGTTAAACACAGCCGCGTGCCTACATATAGATATCTCAAAAAGTTATGTGCGGATTCGGGCAAAACTTGGTGGACTGGTTGGGAGTGTGACAAGGATGAATTGATTAGATTTTGGTGAAGATCAGGATTCGGATCTGAGAATTTTTTTTTGATTTCATAAGTGATTATTCACCATTGAGAGATGGAGCCAAAAAACGATATATAGCATGTTACTTCAAAAAGTTGTGGACGGATTATGACAAAACTTGGTGTACGAGTTGGGTACGTGACAAGAACATGGCGATTAGATTTTGGTTTAGGTCCGGATGCAGATCCGGCCTATCATTGTTATACAAAACGTAAACTGTTCAGCCTGGCGGAGGTATGCGCTCTACCGAGTGCCGTTCTAGTTCCATCTGTGCTCCTGAAAGGTATAATAAAGTTACCGGCACCTTATTCTGTTTGTATTAATCAAATCGTGCACACAGCAACGATTGTGTTTTAACGCACAAGGGCTTTACGTGACTAACGCAATGCAGTGCGGAGCTTGGACATCGCAACTTTCACATATCTACTTGTTTCTCCCAATGATTAAAAATACTGCTAAAAAGCAGAGCTTTGTGATATTTTACCTCATATTTCTATCAACTATGATGGTGAAAAAAAAATTGATAATCCCAATCCCAGATGGAACATCACAAATAGATTTGACTCCTGGGCAACCATTCACCATCAAGCAAGCACTAATTCCACCTGAGATTACAAGACCATCATCAATCCTGATTACAATTTGACCATTCATTCCTAAAATGATAAACTTGATCGCAACCGTCCAACTCGATAAGCACCAGTTGGGCTCGGTCAGGTTGTAGCTTAATGGTTTGATGGGTGTACATGCTTCTTCTGGATCAAATATAACATGTGTTCCCCAATATAATAAAGTTGATTGGAACACACCTCTGGACATTACAGGTAGGGTGATGAAGAAGAAAATGCACTTGTTAATTACAACTGACAGCACGTTGTTGTTCGGAATACAAAAAGAAAGTTAATCAAAGCATACAATAGATATTTAAATGCTAACGGAGTCTCCAGATACTTATGGGACCATCTTCAAAGGCATTCCAAATGTGGTTTGGTAACTGACCCGTACGGAGTCCACACGGTGTCGTGCAATGACTGCGAGCTTCTCGAGCACGCCGCGCAGCCGCTCTTGCGTAGCGTGGGAGAGCAGGCTCACGGTGTCGGGTGCCACCTCTTCCACGCCGTATCGCCGTGCTGACAACAATGAATGAATGAATTAATAAACAAGGTGAAAAAATAAATCAAAGAAGTAAACATTTTCAATAGGGAATGAGAGGAAAACGGAAGGTCAGAAAATGAGTGGAATAATTATAGAATGGGAAGAGAGTTTAACGCAAGTGTGAAAGTTCAGAACATCAGAAGGGTAAGGTGGTAAGGCGTTTAGACGGGTGGGGGTGGGGGCAGTTGGAAGAAGAGGCCTGAGGGAGGAGGGAGGGTTCTTGGATCGAGTAACGAGGGAGAGCTACATCAAGGTAAGAGCTGAAAAAGATGAGAGAACTCTGCGAGAGGCGATGTGCAGTGGCGATACCGATATGGTGGATGCGGTTGAGCAGAGGACTTGAAGCCAGGAAGAGCTCATCCTTGCAGGAACGAATCTGTGTCCCCACAAGCTGTGCACTCGTCGCCTGAATGCGAGCATTCTCCTCACTTATGTTCACTCCTGCCATCAGCGCGACGTCATTGATGTCATCATCGTCCCTGGCCGACACCGCCATCCGACACAACAGAGAAATGATGGTGACAATCGGCGCTACTGCCAAGGGAGTGCCACTGCCCTCGGCTGCTGTGGGTAGCCCTCAAAATTATAGTTTTGAAAATCCAAATATCAATATGCAGGCAAGTTGGTTAACATCTCTTCAAATAGCTACCGTTTTGAATGACACAGTTATTTTGGTATTTTTACTCATGAGTGATAAACTAAATAGACTGGAGGCTTTGTTAAGTACTGTACGCAGTTTTACCACACGAAATGTACAGTCGTCATAACAAGGTTACCAGAAGGAAAACATGATGGGGAGAATGCAAGAATATGCAAGTTGGAAAGTGATTTGAAAGAACCAGCAAGTTGCCCGTGCCCACACGGGATTCTAAAACGGAGCAGGGATGGAGTCGGTGAAAATGCAAATGGCATCTTCTGTCACCAAGTTGGCAAGCTGGGAGCAACAATTCGCATTTTAAATGCTTTTACGGCAGCGAGGTGCTCCATTTGAAACTGATTGTTCGATAAACATGTGGCTTTTGATGCCTGGGGTCCGTAATAAAAATTTGTATTGTTGTCAAAGCCAGTGACCAATTGCAAATAGTAGGAGGTTAATCAAAATGAGGGAGAGGAAGGTTGACGAAGAAGCAGCTGGCACGATTAATTATATCGGTGGCTAATTGTGCTTCAAGAATGTAACCAATAGAAAACTTAAAAATAAAAAAAAAACATTCCCACAAGGCTCACCGGTATGTTACGTGTGCATGGGGAAGGGGTTTTAAAAAAGCGAATAAATAGATCTCATCATTATTTAATTTTCGTCTTTGCATCCTTTCGGTTTACATGAAAAAAAACCCACAGACCATGTGGAGTAGTAAATACAACATTATATAATTTAATGTTTGTTACGTTACACTTTAATACATTAAATAACAAAAGTGAAGGGATCCAGTGATGAAAGAAGAATGATGATTTGCCACATAAGGGGAAGGTTATTTTTGTGGCAACAACACATTAAATTAGTTTAATAGACACCAAATAAATATCCATGGACTGGTGTTGCAGTAATCAATGAGGGGGAGAGACGAGGGCTTCATTAAGCAAATTTCCCCCCCGCCCCCGTTTGGGTACCGGATGCAAGGTGGTTTCATTTTCACATCAATCCGAGACTTATTGTGAAGCTTGTACAGAAATCATGTACACGACAAAGATATCCACAGACATCAGTGTATTTATACATGAATTGCAAGGACATTCATAAACAATGGACAAACACGTATGGGATTTGAACATCATGAGATGGGGGAGGGTACAGAGTGATTGTTATCAGGTTAAGCCATAAAGTGCTGCCGCCCTGTGCTCGTGTGGATACTCCTTCAAAATATGTTCTTGAAAACCCTTGGAGTATACAATTTATGCATGTTCTGGAACTGGGACCTAACAACAGATGAGAGCCTGTCGTCGTCGTGTTCATGACGTGTGCACGTGTTAATGCGAGCATCCCGATCACTGCGATGCTTCGTTTTATAAACAACAATTTACATACAAACGTGGGTGCTGAACCAGTACTGTTGTTCCGAAGCGACGGTGTTTGCATTGCAGTACTAAACGACGCGTTTTGAAAAATCCACTAAAGATTGTGGATGGAAAGGCAGGGCAAACACGATACCTCTTCTCTGCACATAAGAGAAGAAGCAAAGGTTTTCACTTCTTCATGAGCAATACATAGCAGGCTAGCAACTAGATGTGACTAAAGGTTCCAATGTCACTTTTCAAACAGATGGAAATAAGTCTTGCCATGTAGATAGTAGGCTCATTTCTCATCTTTTGTTAGTGCGTAAGATTGCAATGTTTATGTACCCGGTCAAAGGCAAGACACACAAGTACATTTTGTACCTGAATCCGCTACCTCCAGCCTCCTTTGCCTTGTACTTGGCACTTGCCGTGAGTGCCGATGAAGTCTGCTGGCCTGAAATGTGCCCCAGCAGGGGAGTAGACTGTTTCTGTACAATACCTGGTTACAAAAAATGAGGGTTGGGCAGAATGAATGAGGTGTGGAGGCATTCCATAATACATACACCGTTCACACTTTAATATAGAAAAAAAAATTTCAGAATTGTTTATTGTTTGGAATCCGACTCAGGCCCAGTACATCACACGAATCATGCTGTGGGTGCCATCATAAAAAAAATCGTGATATTTAATGAAAATCAGCCAATACAAAATGTACACAGCACCATGAAATGGCTACGGTGCAATGCAAGTGCATTCTCCTTAGCAGACTTCCCCTTCATCAAGTTAGGCAGAGGAGACTAAATAACTCACCTGTATTGAGCTGGCGGACCTGCACGGCCATTTGTGTCGGCGTTCCAGCAACCCTCTGCATGAACGGGGCTTTGGCCTGGGCAATGGACACCGAAGCAAATACGTATATTAAAATTTAAAAAAAAAGGAATCGTATTACAACTCGAATTCATTTGTGTCCAGCTTGGGCACATCACCAAACCCAACATCTTCTAAAAAAAAACAAAAAAACCCAAAAACCACACTACAGAGCTGACTCTTTTGTGGGAGAGAAAGCACATCTTATTAAACATCAATATCTGGGAAATACACAGCACGCTATGAAGGAAGAAGCGTGTGAAGAAGAACCACCACATCAGAGGGAGAGAAAAGCAATACCTGCCAAGGAACAAAGCTATCAGCGAGCTAACAGTTTCCAGCAAATAAATTAGCTGTAAAAATAAGTTATTTCTGCAGCAACTGCACATTGAAGACTATTTCATGAAAAAAAAAAAGTTTATTTTCATATTCTTCTTCATGTCGAAGCATTTATTTTCATACTTACAGGAGATTGTATTGTTACGAATCTGGAACCCATCGCACACAACAGCCAGAGTCCTTATAGATCAGTTATATCGGTAAGTATGTGTTCTCGGTAGGGTCCCGTCCAATGTTTAATGGGTGATTAATTGAACGTGCGCTGTGAATTATTTTATAGTTAGGATTTTTACATCACCAACAACAACGGCAACAACAACACTACTCGCGGCATTGTCTGCGCTCTTCGAGCATGTGCGGAATTCCATGCCCCAGGCGGTGTGAATTTCGCACCAAATATGGTCACGAAGCCTTTTGCTCTGGCTTGGCCCCAAATATGGGCACGGAGCGCTTCGTTCTGGTTTTGCGCCAAATAAGGGATGCGTCATTTTCCGCCCAATGGGCGACGCGCGGACCAGTGCCGGGGCAATTCTTTTCAGGAAGGCGGAGCCGCGACGCGCCGTCCACCCAATGGGAGCAGGCGACGGGGGAGCGGACCCGCCCCGAAGGACGGAAGAAAGGATTGAAGATTGCGTCCAGTCTGCTCGAGCGCACTTCTGTCTGGGTCTGCGGCTAACTGCATCCTGCGCATCCGAGGCGTCTCGTCTGGCGCATTACAAGCGGTCGACCATCTCATCACGGGAGATCACCTCGTCTCGGCTCCTCTGGGTTCGGTTGCCCTGGTCCTTCCTTTGGCGCCTGGTGCTCCGGGAAGGTGCGGTCGTACAGCCGCGCGAACGTGGCCAGGTAGCCAGCCACGTTCTCTTCCCTCAGCTCGTCTTCCCTCCCGAACTGAAGGAGCAATAACGACCTCGAGGTGCATCTCTTTATGGGTATTTGTGTGTGCGTGTGGGTGTCCGTGGGCCCTGTCTCAAAGTGGAATTGTTTAAGGAATTGCTTGTACATTTGATACCCTTCTTTATTCGGATAACTCTGCCTTTACGTGCTCCCCTCGTCCCCCGATTATTGTAAATAAATTCCCCTCTTGTTGAATGTACCAGCTTGTTCTTTGTCATTTCTGCCATTGGTTTGCCACGGTGCGTATTGGGGGTTAGGAAGGCCGTTGTTGCCGTAATTGTTCATTTGGACCGACAGGCCTCGGTAACCATCCGCTCGGGTTACACACGGTTCGAGCACGGTAACGGCTCGGCCCACTCGAGGCCTGCCGAGGGTGTGAATTCCCCGGTAGCTATGCCGCGTGGGTACTTAGGTATATTGAAGTTTGGCAATTAACCTCACCCCACGCGGTCGAATTATGAGCGATTCATGGTTCCGTAAGGGGCCCGTGGCTTTCGGACTTATCCGAGGGTCACGACCTAAATTCTGGTGTGTTCGGTGGAGCCGACTCTACTGCTCCCCCCAAGCCGGTCATGCTCGCCACCGAGACCCGGCCCCACAACAGTATATCATCGCTCGTTAAATAAAGGAAGGCTTGAACACTGTCTGTGCAACAAACAGGCATATTGAATGCATGGGTATAAATGGTAGCAGCCTCTGCCATGTTGTACCTGCTGACCAGTGACCTCACATTAATACCTTCCTTCACACGATAACGATGACACAGGTTCAAGGCAAAGTATGTGTTTCCAATATTGGAACCCTCTTTTTAATAAAGCTGAAACCTCCAGAATGCTAGGCGGATCAATTATCGTGTGCTCCCACCAAGACCCATCACATGAGAACAAAGACCTGCTTGACAGAAAATACACTGTGTATGTACAAGCATAAAAAGATGAAGAATAGCACCTTGAACCAGATATGTAAGCCTCCACCGACTGGGGGAGGCTTACCCTTGATGATCGCCTGCAACATCCAATGATGGCCATTTTTGGGGGGACCACCATACAACCTTGACCTTCAACATTCATGGATAGAGTGTGAATTTTAAAAATGTGTCCCCATCTCCAATCTATCCATAAAACTCAACATCATGAAAATCAGAGGAAAATTATTGAAGTGATGATCAAAAACATGTTTTTTGTAAATTAGGTCACAATCCGAAAAAAGGAGGTCAAGGACACTAATGAAACATCAGGTGTGCAACTTCAGTGCAGGTACACGATTATGATGCAAGAACATCTTGGTAGGCCAGGCTGTTGACTTTTAACTCGGAGGGGTATGATGTAAATCGAGCGTAAATGCGACTTGCTCTCAGCTATCTGGAGAGCAAATTCAGTCCGATCGGACAAACTTTAGTCGAATTATGGTGAAAATGATAAAAAGGTCTATAATTAGGTCATGACCTTAAAAAAAATTAGGTCACGGTCAAAAAATTTATGCCAACTGCGAATACTTTCTATTTGCATTACTGATGCAAAATTTCGTTTTGAAAGTTCCTGTTGGTTCCAAGATATAGCTCAGAAATTCGGAGTGTTGAGAGTGCAGGAATAAACTACAACGGCGCTCTTCAACACTGCGACGTCGAATGATATGACTCCGCCCACATCGTTACATTATTATACATACTTGGACCAAGTTTGATTTAAATCCCTTCAGCTGTTCTGAAGGATCACATTTTTACCTGACCTGACCTCTGACCCCTTGATACCAAAATCTAATCAGTTTATCTTTGCACCACACTATATACTTAAATACTAAGTTTGGTCAAAATCCTGTCACTGGTTCAGAAGTTAGCGTGGTAACAAAAATTAACGGGACCTCTGACATTTGACCTCTTGACACCATAAATCTAATCAGTTAATCTTTGCATCATTATACACACTTGTAGCAAGATTGACTTGGATCCTTTCAGCCATTCTTAAGCTATCGCGAGAACGAAAACCTATCACGGAAGCATGGACGGACAACCTGAAAACATCATGCCTCTGGCAACTTTGTCAGTGGAAACATTAAAAAAAAGTCTAAATGGTGGTTTAGTACTCCTCAGGGTCTAATAAGCTCTGGGGTACCACGAAAAAGTCCATCCATCCATCCATTGGGACCATACTCTGTGCAGAGCATTGGTGCTGCCTAAGCAGTCTCCTTGGCTATTGGACACAATCCTGGACAGGTCGCCACTCCGATACAGTATACCAGCATGCTGGCACTCATTTTTGCTGACCTCGGAAGGATGACAGACAGAGTCAACCACACCTGGTATTAATTCAACAGCCGAGTGGGATTTGAACTCAGGATCCTGGGATCCCAAGCTCACCACTCTAACCATTAAGCCAACACCAGGCCATGAAAAAGTGGGGGCACTAATTGTAGAAACAAACCCCACAACAGCAACAATCAGCCTTTCCTATTCTATAGGGGGAGGCTCAATAAACCAGGAAACAAATAGGTATAAGAGAAGAATGAATTGTGTGTTTGTGTTTTTTCATGGAAGGTTCTATTGTTTGCTTGGGAAATGGATTTGGTGTACCGTTGCCACCGAGGGTGACTGAACGAGTTGCAACGTGTGATGGGGGGCGACGACTCGCTGCTTCAACGCGACGGCGGACGCCGCCTGTTGTGCCGCAGTAGCACCGGGGGTCGCCATGGGAGGCAGAGACCCTGACAGAATGCTGGCAGCATACTGTGGGTTCTTGTTCATCTGCCGAAGCGCCGGAAGACTCCTCTGTGCATTAAGAAAAAAAAGGAGCGACGGTGAAGTTGGAAACAATTTTGTTTTTAAAGAAGTCAGCTCATTTTGTCAGTGGTTAACATTTCTGACCAGAAGAAGCCAAATGTCCCAGCACAGATGGTGGAGCAAAATGCGGTCAATGCGGAAGTGCAAACATTAAACAGTGAGGCAATTCACCTTCAAAAAAGGCACAAGGTAGGGCTGTGGAGAGGACTTGAGCTCCGTCTGCAGGCGCTCCGTGAACTCTTCTGCCTCCAACTTACTATCCTGTCCAATGCAATTGTTGGATCATATCCATTCTTGAAATTCATCAGCCAATTGAACACACCATCAAGTTCTAAAGTGCTGCTACAAAAAATTAAGCAAACTCACACACATAAAGTCGTGCAATCTTTCATGACTTCACATACATTAAATTCCAAAAAATATCACAGATTGCTAGAGATAGAAACCAAGAACCATTATATTCCTGCAGACGAAGTGGCTCTCCACAACGATGGGAGTTCTTGATTGTTCCACAAGGTCAGCAAGCGATGATGTGCTGAAAATGACCGCACGATATAAAATGAGCTTCACTTCTCTCGAAAGGTCTTACCAGTAGACTCTGCACAAGTTCACGCACATTCCGCGCGGTCTCCAGTGATTGCGAGTCCGAAGAGGACAGCTTGATGAGAGTCATTAGAAAGTTCTTACACTTTCGTACATTCTCCAGCAACTCCTGTAGCAGCAGAAACTATCATAAGAACATAGAAGACCTGATGCAAATCACGAACGCCAAACTCAAATTTGACTTCGATTCTGTGATCAAGGTTTATTAATCAGCATTTCCTGGGATTAAAAATGACACCATGCGTCAGACACCGTCGAGCGAGTTGAATACGGGGATCTCACCGGGGTCATGACCAAGGCTTTTGAAACTGACTGTCCTGTGGCAGCAACAACTGGTGCCGGATGAAGTAGTACAGTCTGCACGCAAGACAGAAAACAGTGAACGAAAACAAAAAGGGCAAGAAGAGGTGAGAGGAATAAAGAATGGACACATTACAGGAGAGCTTCACCACAGTTATGTTTAAAACAAGCCTTTGGTCATGTTCAAGCCTCATCAAACATGTGGTTGGTTGTGCCTATTATCCACATTATTTTTAATTCTATATTCATAATGGAGAGGAACTGGCTTGTCAAATGCAAGAGAAGGGAAAAAGAAGAAAACAATAAAATAATTTCACTTGGAGGAAAATCTTGTTGTTGTTCTTTAAACAGGATCTAAAGCTAGTAGACGCACGTGTGTACACACACACACACACACACACACACACACACACACACACACACACACACACACACACACACACACACACACACACACACACACACACACACACACACACACACACACACACACACACACACACACACACACACACCTCAAGAATGAAGTGAAAAGATCTTGCAAGCTGAAGAGTGCCGAATTTGTACCAGTGGTAGTTGAAGCAACGGGAATGATAAAGAAGAACCTCACAAAGATCCTAAAAACTATCCCTGGGAAGATTATCACAAAGAACGACAGTTCGAGACTGCCCGGCGCTCAGTGACGATCTTGAAAAGAGCCCTCAGAACAACACAACTTAGCCCACGAATCACGATCCTTCACTCAAACAAAGGTGGATACTTCAAGCCCTTCTGAAACCCACATACAGTCAAAGCTCGTTACTATGCCACCCGTCGGGACCGAGCAAAAGTGGCATAGTAGCGAGAGTGGCATAGTAACGAGATTTTGTAAAAACGGCCTTATTTTCTCAAGTTAACCATCTGTAGATAATCTTTAGACAAAATTTATTCCAGCAAGTAAAAGGCATGACTGTTGTATAAGCAAAGCGAACGGAGAACATACACACACTAACAGAGTTCACACACTAACATATGGCATGGCGAGAAATTCACGACACACAAAGCTTTCAAGAATCGTCGGTTGGCACATCTTCTTTCGGCGGATCTCGTGCATCTCGTTGTCTAGCCAATCGCACGCTTGCATCACACCGGGCTTCCCGCTTCTCTGCTGCATGAACTTCCGGACGGTGCTACAAGCGCGCTGGGCTTCCTCGAACGGAACTATTTCCTCCTCGATAGTTACCTCGTCATCTTCGCTTTCCACCGGCTCCTCACTGCACAGAATCTCCTCCGCAATCTCCTCCAGCGTGAAATACCCGCCAGTCGCGAGGCGCTCGTCGGCTTCGAGAAAGTCAGAAAGCTCGATCTCCTCGTTCTCGTGCATCTTTTCCTCGGCAGGCAGAGCTTCCCAGATGTCGGGCAGCTCCGCATCCTGTGGCTCAGTTTGGATCTCCTCTTCGATGAACTTGGCCTTCGCGAAACAGTTCCTGATCGTCGACTTGCCGACCTGCTCCCAAGCACGCCGGGCGACGTGTAGAGTGTCAAGCAACGTGAACTTGAACTCCTTTCCCTCGTCTATGGCCTCAAGCCGGCGGCATAGCAGGAGCTTCTTGTTGTGGCGCTTGAGGTTCTCTATGATTCCCTGATCCATTGGTTGCGAATTGGCTGTCGTGTTGGGTGGGAAGAAGACCAGTTGGATGTTGTTCAGCTCGAGCTCGGGAGGGTGGCCAGAGAAGTTATCGAGACAGACCAGCACTCTGCGTCCCTGCTGGCCGAGTCGTCCGTCCCACGCACGCGACATCTCCTCGAAAAGCTCCGCGTCATCCACGCCTTCGAGTTCGCCTTGTACTTGACCGGGATCTCTTTGTTCTTGAAGGCACGGGGTTTCTTGGAATTGCCAATCACCAGAAGAGGGAACTTCTCACAGCCGCTCATGTTTGCCCCAACCAGAAGAGTGATCCTTTGCTTGCTTTTCTTTCCTCCAGTACACCGCTCTCCCCTGAAAGCCATGGTCTTGTTCGGAAGCAGCTGCCAGAAGAGTCCAGTCTCGTCCAGGTTGAAGACGTCGTCTGCGGAGAACTGCCCGAGTAAGGGCCGGAGAACCTGTTGTTGCCACTCAAGAAGGGATTGCGAATCCACCGCTCCAGCTTCGCCCTGCACTGTCTTGAACGTGATGCCGTGGCGCTTCTTGAAATTGCCCAACCAACCGTCGCTCGCCATGAAGTCTGGGATGTGCATCAGCTCAGTCAGTTTCATCGCCTTCTCCTTGATCAGATCGCCGCTGACAGGCACATTCTGTCCTCTTGATTGCTTCAGCCACATGAGCACTCCCTCATCAAGCTTCGGGTCGTGAGCCTGCGTCAACTTCATGCGCTTCAATGGAAATCCAGCTTTGATTGCAGCCTCGATTGCATCCTTCTTGCTGAGAATGCCCTTCACGGTGGTTCTCTTAACTTCGACGCCCCATTTCTTGCTAATCTCCCTGGCCAACTTGGACTGATTCGGCTCCTTCTTCGCGGCATCGATGATCTCCTTCTTCTCCTTCAGCGTAAAGTCGGTTCGCTTGCGTTTCTGAGCTGACATTATGGGCTGAATTTGAAAAAAAATGATGTCACTGTTGTACGTGTGCCTGCGTGTCTGTGTGTGTGCTCGCGCTTTTTTGTGTCTCGTTGTGCGTGTTGTGATTGGCATGTTGTGGCTGGCATCGGGGAGAAGAATCGCGTGTTTTGACACAGTCTGACTATGCGCGTACGTATTGAGTTATGTTGTGCGCAGCTGGACTGTAGTTAGTCGCTTCGCCTTTGGACGTGAGTGTGATAATTGAGCACTGCGCAATACAGACTTTTTCCACGACTCGTGCCTTTTAACAGTCACACAGTAGTGGCATGGTAGCGAGAGTCGGGGGTAGCATAGTAAATTTATTTTGTATTGAATTTTGTCGGGACCAAGCAAAAGTGGTATAATAGCGAGAGTGGCATAGAAGCGAGGTGGCATAGTAACGAGCTTTGACTGTATGTAGAAAACAATCAACAACATACACGGCACAACACAAGACAAACACAGCCACTGAGCTTCCTGGGGGAAGTGCCGTCACTTCCCAGGGCACTCTGGGTACCAGTGACGTCACAACAATGGTGCCACTTTTCTCACCACACTCAGAGGGCATTTCCTAAAGAGGAATTTCCTCCTCCCCATGAATGCCAACATGTGGCTGTTTGTTGTGCTCTATGCTTTTTAGCTGCTGAGCTTCAAGCAAGGAAGCAGCACGTACCATTTGAAAACTCTCTGCTATGACTCGAGCGAGAGTTTGAACCATTGACCTGTCAGACTTGGAGCGGACTCTCTAATCATTAGATCACATAGTAGTTGCTGGTAATATAAAAATTAAATTGTATTAAAAATAAATTGTTGAAATATAATTTATTAAAATACTGTTGTTATTAAATCGAGCATTCTTCATCACCATCATCATCATCGTCATCGTCATCGTTATATGCCCGTTACCATGCATGCATGTGCAAGCCGTGTTTCACCGAATGGCTGCTTTCCAGGCTGCACGATCCCTTGCTCACCCTCTTGTTAGGCCTTTAACTCGAAGATCATCTCTCAGCAACACATCCCATGGGTTTTCCTTGGACGGCCTTGAGCTCTCCTTCCAGTAACATTCATATTTATACACCTCTTCACCAACTACCCGCCCACATGTCCGAACCATCTCAACCTACCCCTACGCATAAGATCACGAATACTTTCTATTCCTAACCGATCTCTTAATTCCACATTTTGTTTCCTATCCTTCAGTGTCACATCACATATCCACATCACCATTCTCATTTCATTTTGTTCACACCTCCGTTCATCCTCCTTTTTGATCACCCATGTTTCGCTGCCATACATCATCACATTTCTAACGCAAGCCACATAGTTTTCCCGTTAATCAGAGAGAGGTCCCTTTTGATGTCAATAGGGGTAACAACTCCCTAAACTTCCTCCAGTCACTTCTAATTCTTGCAATCGCTGCTGCTTCAACACCACCACCTGGACCAATCATATCACCAAGGCAACAGAATTTATCGACACATTCCAGAGATATATCCCCATAAACTAATCTTTCTGCTCTAACTGGAGTCACTTGTTTACCTGCACAAACAGCACATTTGAAGTCAGGTGCCACCTGCAGTCTACCCCTGATGCCACTACACCTCTTGTGCACCCAGCAGTTGCAGGATTTACACAATATTGAATTACTACCAATACACCTTTTCTGCAGACAGCACAGAGCCACCTTTATTTTTCCACACTTCCTTCTCCCACACCACTAATCAGTACTTTCGTTTTCCCTGGATTCAATTTCAGTCCTCTGGCCTCCATACCCTCCTTCCAGACTGTATATTTACCCATTACCTCTTCCACACTGTTGGCTATCAACACTAGGTAATCAGCATATAGGAATTCCCAAGGTGAGCCTCCTTTAAATTCCTGTGATAAAGCCTCAATAACCATGATGAACAGGATTGGACTCAAGACTGAACCCTGATGAACACCCACTTTCAGTTCAAAATCCTCAATCTGCACTCCATTTACCCTCGCAGAGGTTTTTGGGTCATCATGCATTGTAATGACTACTCTAACTAACCAATCTTCCACACGTAACTTTCTCATGGACCACTGCACCACTTCCTGAGGCACCCCATCAAACGCCTTCTTCAAATCCACAAATATAAAGTAAAGTTGTTTATTTTTCCCCATATATTTTTCCTGTAATTGTCCAACTATAAAAATTGCCTAAATCATGGCATCGTGAAACCAAATTGCATTTCATGTATATTAACACTCTCATCAATTTATCCATGACGCTCTCTACCACTTTCATTCCATTGTCAGCAACTTCAGACCACTATCGTTGCTCCAAACTAAGGCATCACCCTTCCCTTTATAATATTCACCATTACACTCTTCAACCAGTCATCTGGGGCAGATGTCTCCCTTAAAAATGAATTTATCAATGTAGTGATTAAATTCAAACAGCACATTTGAATTACCCCCATTGATGTCAATAGGGGTAACAATTCTTTAAAATAAAAACCAAAACAGCTCTGGTTGATATTGTCTTGGCAATTAGGGTGGGTATTCATTGGGGGGGGGGGGGGTGGGGACAGAATTATAAAAGTACATAAACATATTCTGCAATTAGAATATTCAGCAAATGAGTCGAAGAAAGAAAGAGCAGAGCCGCAATTAGTGAAATCTGATAGGTTATGGTCGTATTTCTAAAGATGGTATAAAAAACCCCTGACAAGGTCAACAAGGAAAGGTTAACTTCTGTTCGTGCACTTATAAAGGTAAGCTATGCCTTTGTGAGAAATAGTCTGGGTAGAATCAATAGTAGTTCGGGTTCTAAAGTGCAAGGTAAACTTACACTTTTTGGCCCAGGAACACCGACAGAGGCTGGTGAAGTAGGCCGAGATGATGTTGCGGTAGTAGTATTTGCAGTAGATTTGGATGCCGACAAGCTCGGTAACGTTGAAGCAACAGTAACTTTGATAGCAGGAGAGAGAGCCGGTGATGTCCGGTTCACCTGAGCATTTTGGAAGAAAAAATTCAAGCATGTGCACCTTTATCATGCATGAAGTACAAAGGACGAGGATGCAAGTCCTCATCCAACTACACCTTAAAAATGGGATATCTACATTTTACATTTAAAAAAAACTAATAAATAAATAGTTAAAGAAACAAACATAAAATTAATGAATAAATACACATAACGTGTGTTGTGGAAAGGAAAAAGGAATAGAAATAAATAAATAATTCATGGTGGCATACAGGCGTGGGTGATGGTAAAATGAATATAAAGAAATAATTCAAAGTTGTGTGTTGGTAGTGAAATGTCAAAGTGTATATAAATAAATAAATACCACAAAGCTGTGTGATGATCATGGAAATGATAGTGCATATAAATAAATAACTAAACAATTCAAAGTTGTGTGCTTGGCTTGGAAATGGTAAATTTAGATTTGGACTCATTGCTGGCCACTTCAGAACAGTCGAGCGTTTTGTGTTGCACAATTTCCTGGGTGTTTTCTGAAGTGCGTTTGGGGTCATTGTCCGGCTACAGGACCTTTGACGGAGACACAGCTTCTGACACTGGGTTGAACATTATGTTCTAAAATGCCTTGATAATCTTCTGATTTCATGATGCCGTGCACACGTTAAATGGACCCAGTGGCAGAGGCAGCACAGCAAACCCAAAGCATCACTGAACCTCCTCCATCTTTGACTGAAGGGAAGGTGTTCTTTTGTTTGAAGGCTTCATTTTGTTTTCTGTAAACAAAGAGATGATGTGCTTTACCAACAAGCTCTAATTTGATTTCATCTGTCCACAGGACATCCAATCCAGAAGGATTTTGGCTTGTTCAGGTGTGTTTTGGCAAACTCCAGTCGGACTTTCTTATGTCTCTGTCTCTGTCTCTCTCTGTCACTCTCCGTGTGTGTCTCAGCAGTGGGGTCCTCTTGGATCTCCTACCCTACCATAGAACCCCCTTTCATCGAGTTGGCGATGGATGATGTGAGTTCAAACTGTCGTACCTTGTGTCTGAAGGTCAACTTGAATCTGTTGGGCAGTGGATCGAGGTGCTTTCTCCAGGATTCAAACAATCCTTCCCTGCAATCTTCGATCAAGTTTTCTCTTGCGACCACATCCAAGGAGGGTGGCTACAGTGCCTTGGGCCTTAAACTTCCTGATAACATTGTGTACGGTGGACACAGGAACATCAAGGTCTCTGGAGATGGACTTGTAGCCTTGAGATTGTCCATGCTTGGCTTCAACATTGTGTCTGACCTCAGACAATTCTCTGGTTTTCTTTCTTTTCTCCATGCTCAATGCGGTACACACAGTGATACAAAACAGCAGAATGATTCCTTTTCTCGATTCAAACTGGATGAATGAGTGATTTTTATATTGCAGGCACCTGCAACTCACCACAGGTGAGTGCAATTCCAAAGTAAAGAAGACTCACCTGCTTAAAATCGAATTATTTCTTACTTATCAAAGGTGCTAATATTATTGTCCGGGTGATTTTAGGATTTCTGTGTGGAATAAGCTTAGATTTAGTATTTTTTTCAGGTTTTTTTTTTTTTTTTGTTCCACTGCAAACCAAAGAAATACATTTGTGGATACCAGAAGAGATTTCAATTTCAATAACTTTCTGGAAGAAATGGTGCATTATTTGAAAAAAGTGCAAGGGTGCCAATATTTTTGGCCACGACTGTACTTGCACTGTATTAAAAAAAAAATAAAACTTCATAAAACACCTTGGCCCACGCAGTGTTGAAGTATAATATGGAATAGGCAAAGCCTAGAAGCGAACGTAGAATTCTTCTTACATTCGCTTCTGACTTTACTTATAACTTGTTGACAACTGTATTCGCAATTTCCGGTTACTTCGGCCTGGATTCGGGATCAGCGATCAAATAATGTAAATCACGATTAAAAATTATTTTTTGATGATGCGGGAGATATCTTTATTAAAATCAGTGGAGGAAATATACACCATGTCTGATATTATTTGGGTCTTTCACGTCTCAGACGATGCCTTTATCTCCCGGCATGCATCATTCCCCATGACAAAAACCGGAAACAAACAAAAAATAACAGAAACAAAAAAAAAAACGGAAGCAAAAGGGTCATAGCCAACTACACGGATTCACAATTGCCAGGGTATTGTGTTGTTTTTGTTGTTTCCTATTCTCTCATGTGCACGCGTTAAGTATGAAGCTCACTACGTTCGCTATAATTAAATTGAAATACAATAAAGATTTTAAAGGTCGTAAAAAAAAAAAATCCGTAAGTTTGATGCTGTTCCTGCAGCGTTTTATACACCACCTTATTTAATATGTCCAAGTACTGCAAAACTGGAGGTTTTTAGAAGCGGTAAGAATGCGATTTGTGTTCTGCAGTGTTCAAGTATGTAATTCAATTTAAATCAAATAACAGTTTTAAAGGTTGTCGAAAATAAATTAATTGTACAAGTTAACTGCCGTTGACTCGGTGTCTTATTACACCAACTTATTTAAAACACGTTACTTTAGTTATTCGTGCCTGTTGGTTGGGTCCTTTATGGGGTCCTTAAAAAGAGTAAGTTTCCTGTTTGGAACAATTTAATATTTTGTTTGAGTGCCAGACAGGCAGACAGAGTAAAAAATGATCTCATTGCTCTCTGAGCATGCACAATCAGGACGAATTAAGAGCCAAAGCACTGCTAAACTAAAGGTTTGTTTTACAATTTATGTTCCAATTCATGTTCAAAAATATTAAAATCATTTGAAATAAAGTTCCTCAATCATAAACTGACGTTTGTAGACAGACTACGGACAGACAGACAGAAGTGAACAATTGCTTAACCCGCTTTTCGCTTCGCATGCGCAGGGTGATAAGCTGCTTTTGATTGAATAAATTTACAGATCAAAATGTCTTTTATAAACGATCCAAGGACTCCAGGTGAGTGATTTGTCAATGTGCCTCGGGTGGATGCTAAGCAGGAGTACTCATCGACCTGCACTGGTTGTTCATGGATTCTAAAGACCACAGGGTCTCTTTTGCGAAAAGAAGGCAAGTTAGCACCGTCACTGAACGAATTACAAATATCTGCCAAAACTACCACTGGAAACGAAAAGGAAAACGGGAAAAACATATCGATACAAAAATCCTTAAAAGGGGCAAGGAGAGAAAAT
The DNA here is from genome assembly GCF_056783735.1 of Eptatretus burgeri. NCBI lineage: Eukaryota > Metazoa > Chordata > Myxini > Myxiniformes > Myxinidae > Eptatretus > Eptatretus burgeri. Next base: position 25,726,766 of record NC_140968.1, on the reverse strand, counting down.
TACTCCATTACCGAATTTCCTCAGCCACCTCCATAACTAATGGATCATCAATACACAAAAATTCAATCAATAATCTTCAACACTAGGTTCACATGTCCCTCTCATGGTGAAGTGTTCATTTGTGTAGGAAAGAACATGCACATGGACACAAGTAAGCATTGCTCCTGCTATAATTTTATATCAACACACACCCATGTACACACACACACGCACACAGACAAACCGCACGTGAACGCACGCACGCACACTGAATAAAGCCTTGCCTTTCCTCACCTGTATAGCTATAGGTTGACTGGTTCCTACTCGTCCTGCTAATGCTGGTTTCATGATAGTGGGTTGTGGTTTCCGGGCAATTGCTTGAGAAACTGTTGTCTGAGACAGAAGAAGCGAAGGTGACTGAAAGCAACACACTGGGTTTGAGAAGTTCAAAGTAAAATTTGAACAAACTTATTTATAACTTTCATCAAGTCATTTGCGAAAGGTACATTAAAACACAATACAATCACACAGAGCCAAACGTGGCATGATTTTGAAACTAAACATCAACAATACTTGAAGTAATTCAGAGGCGAATGCAGGTGACAAGTAACTGGCACCAGCATTCTTGCAGGTGTGCCGAGTACCAGTGGTGTGCATGTCCAGGCCACCAATCCTATGGCATCCGTGCCATTGAATACTTGGACTTACCTGCACAGTGGAGGGAAGGCGAGGAGTCTGGCTGGCATTGGGAATAGCTGCTCTCAGTTGCGAGAGTGCAGCATGCGGTAGCAAAATGAGTTGCCCATCCTTCTGAACAAGAACCATGCCTGCACAGTAAAAACAACAACAATAACAAAAAACAAACAGGACCCTCGGATCCCAAGCCCACCACCCAAACAATTAAGCCAACATCAGGCATAAGGTCCCCTCAGATGTCAGAATTTCATATTCATGCCACAGCTCTAATTTCAATGAGATCTTCATGTCTGAATGTGAAATTTTATTAATCTTTGAAAAGCAAAGTCATAAGTTTAAGGTGTCAAATCACTAAACTAATTTACCTATATGCAAATTAGGTGTTACGTATGGGAAAATTTGAAATCGTGATATAGTAAATTAAACCAAACTTTACAAGTTTTTTGCATGGACATGAATACTCTACCATGCCCTTTTAATACACAAGAAAAAAAAAATGTTCACTTAATTAATTATGCAAATTATGCCCGTTCTTCATAAGCGATGTCCCATACGTAACAATTATACATGGATATTTTAGGATTACACTAAAAGCTCTGAAAATTTTTGAATGCCATTTTCAGAAGTTTGAATCCATCTTGTTGGTCGTATATCCTGTATCTCTAGCTTAAAATACAAGTAGATAAATAATTAGTTCACAAGTAATTTTTAAAATGTGACGTATGCGACATTGGTTGCAAAGTCTGTGGGAAAGACTACTTCAACATCACCAACATGTGACCACTACTTTGGCCAATAGATATTTTGGGGGTCATGTATTCTCATGAGACCTGTCCTCCACACATGGCCCAGTTTAAAGCAGACTAAACAATATGGGATCATTAATTTGTAAAGAGGGGTGTAACCTCCTTTTGAAGAAGATGTGAATTTTTGTTTATCATTATTCCAGGCACCTCTAAGTTTCTGTTTTTTAAAATGAAACATAATGGAATGTGTATTTCCCTTTTACACAAAATTAATACCTTCTTCTATTCCCTTATGTAAGTGGAAGTAGTCCATATTATAACTACGTTGCCAGATTTGATATTTTTCAGTCTAGTTGATAAATGTTTACATCCATCTACATACAGTCGTGGCCAAAAATATTGGCACCCTTGCACTTTTTTCAAATAACTCACAATTTTCTCTAAAAAATTGTATAAATTGACAAAAGTATTTTGTCTCCACAATTCATTATTTCACTGTTAATATTACAGAACCTTTGTTTTTGATTCAGAACTTAATACATCCTTTCCAAATCAGAAAATAAAAAGAAATGGCATTGAAAAAATTATTGATACCCTCGATGTAATATTTGGTCTCAGCTTTTGGACAAAATATCTACAGTCAAGCGCTTTCTATAGCCATGAATGAGCTTCCTCCACCTCTCCACTGACAGTTTGACCCACTCTTCTTGTGCAAACTGCTCCAGTTCTCCCAGATTTGAAGGGTGCCTTCTCCCAACTGCTGTTTTCAGATCTCCCTACAGGTGTTCAATGGGATTTAGATCTGAACTCATTGCTGGCCACTTCAGAACAGTCCAGCGTTTTGTGTTGAACCATTCCTGGGTGCTTTCTGAAGTGTGTTTGGGGTCATTGGCCTGCTGCAAGACCCATGACCTTCGACAGATGCCCAGCTTTCTGACACTGTGTTGAACATTGTGCTCAAAAATGCCTTGAAAATCTCCTGATTTCATGATGCCGTGCACACGTTCAAGGCACCTAGTGCCACAGGCAGCTCAGCAACCCCAAACCATCACTGAACCTCCTCCATTTTTGACTGGAGGAAAGGTGTTCTTTTCCTTGAAGACTTCATTTTGTTTTCTGTAAACATAGACTTGATGTGCTTGACCAACAAGCTCTAATTTGGTTTCATCTGTCCACAGGACATTCTCCCAGAAGGATTTTGGCTTGTTCAGGTGTGTTTTGACAAACTCCAGTGAGGCTTTCTTATGTTTCTCTCTCAGCAGTGGGGTCCTCCTGGGTCTCCTACCATAGAACCCCCTTTCAATGAGTTGGTGGCAGATGGCACGAGTTGAAACTGTCATACCTTGTGCCTGAAGGTCAGCTTGAATCTGTTTGCCAGTTGATCGAGGTGCTTTCTCCATCATTCGAACAATCCTTCGCTGCAATCTTCGATCAAGTTTTCTGTTGCAGCCACGTCCAGGGATGTTGGCTGTAGTGCCATGGGCCTTAACCTTCCTGATAAAATTGTGTACGGTGGGCACAGGAACATTAAGGTGTCTGGAGATGGACTTGTAGCCTTGAGATTGTCCATGCTTGGCTGGAATCTTGAGTCTGACCTCCTCAGACAATTCTCTAGTTTTCTTTCTTTTCTCCATGCTCATTGTGGTACACAGTGACACAAAACAGCAGAATGACTCCTTTTTTCTCTTCAAACTGGTTGAATGAGTGATTTTTATATTGCAGGCACCTGTAACTCACCACAGGTGAGTTCAATGCCCAAGAAAAGGAGAATCACCTGCTTGAAATCTAATTATTTCTAACAACTTCTCAAAAGTGCCTATAACATTGTCCAGGCCATTTTTGGATTTATTTGTGGAATAAGCTAAGATTTGGTAATTTTTTCAGCTTTTTTTGTTTTGTTTCACTGCAAACCAAAGAAATACATTTGTGGATACCAAAAGAGTTTTTAATTTCAACAATTTTGTGCAAGAAATGGAGCATTCTTTGAAAAAAGTGCAAGGGTGCCAATATTTTTTGGCCACGACAGTTTAATTACTTCTATTGGATGTACAAAAGCCCTGAGGTCCTGAGACAAATCAAAACAAAAATCTATATGTGAATTAAGAAAAAAAAAAATTACCAACAAATGACTCGATGCAAATTCTTTTGTTAATTTTCATTCCTTGTGCACACACTGAAACAGATCTGTTCCACTTGTCCTGTCCGGGTTTAATCATCCTATGTAGCACATGTTTGTGTTTGTCCGCAATAAAGTTGTGCATTTAATTTTCCTCAGTAGGACTTGCAAACCATTGTCAAGATGATTCTAATTTAAAATCATTTTGCATTGTTAATATTTAATAATCAGATGATCACTTTGTTTCATATCCCGCGACATGAATTGCTGAGTTTCTAATCGTTAAATGTTGGATCTTTGTGTCAAAATATGCTCAAACTTGTCGATTGTTTTATCAAAGGCAATTTACACCAACAATGTGTATATCGCATGTAAAGCCGATGGAGAATTTTGTCCCGTACGTAACGCCACCTTCGTTAACACTAATTACTTTCTCTTGACGACTGTGTATTTTTTTTTCTGTAAGAGAATTTGTGACGAGTTACGCAACTGTTACAACTTTCTTAACACTGGAAATTCTGGTGAATGATTAAAATACTTTAAGAAAACTTTGAACCTGAAAATATGTCTGAAAAATCATGTTTCTTGTGGTCCCACAAAACGCACCATGTTTTCTTTAATTACATAATCATCCCCAAACATATAATTTCTTGTGGGTATTCTCCTTGCAGACTGCCCACATTAGAATAAAAAAAATCACTGAATCAATGGCCAGCTTTATTGCTTTTCAGAGGGTTAAACTTTCTGAATGTCCCATCCCATACGTAACGTGCGCAAATTCTTGGACTTGCCCTATACAGGAAAGAAGAAAATTAATCCTCTAGTCTTGCACGAGACCAAGTGAAAATCTTCCAATAGTCTCTCTTGGCATCAATGGAGATAAAACTAGGACGGCACTCGGTAGAGCGCATACCTCCGCCAGGCTGAACAGGTTACGGTTTGTATCCTAGTGACAGGCCGATATGCATCTGGACCTGAACCGAAATCTAACCGACTTGTTCTTGTCACCTACCCGACTCACCCACCAAGTTGTCATAATCCGTCCACAACTTTTTGAAACATTGTGCTGTAATATATATATATATATATATTGTATTTTTATTATTATTATTTATTTATTTTGGCTCCATCTCTCAATGGTGAAGTCAATTCAAAAATTAAAAACTTCTCGTATCTTGATCCTGATTCGGATCTTCACCGAAATCTAATCAATTCGTCCTCGTCACACAATCAACCTGCCCGTCAAGCTTCGTCCGAATCTGTCTGCAACTTTTTGAGATATCTTGCTCACATACAGAGACAGAGACAGACAGACACAGGCAAAGAGGCAGGGGTGAAAACAGACTCCGTCCAGCTTTGGTGGCGGAGCTAAAAAGGATGCAATGATAATAAAGAAAAAGAAAGCATGCTTGAAAAAAATTGGTAATAATTACAAGGACATCAGGAGACAATGGACAAGTCAACACAATATGCACCATTTGAATGTGCAATCCCAGCATCATGAGCTATGTGTGGAGATGGCAATAACAAAAAGACCAAGTGATGTGTTCACAATCAACCATTCCAACTCACTTATATTTCCAAACACGAATGTGTTCAATGATCGTACCTTGAGGGATCGTGAAGCCAGGGGGAAGCTGCACGGTGGTCTGTGCAGGGCGCATCGCGAACGTTTGCTGCGGTGTCACCGGCCGTGTAATGGTAAGGGCAGGGGACACGAGACGCGGAGTCACCGGCGCCAGTATGGTGGTCGCGGGCCGGGCCGGTACGGGAGCCAGAGTGATGGTCGGCACAGGGTTTTGCACAGGTAACCTGGTTGTACCTGGTAAAATTGCTGGGATTGGGGCACGAGCTGGAGATGGTACGGCGGCTGTTGATGAAACTGTCACTACGGATGAAGCGATAGGTGGAGCAGGAATCGGGACGGGGACTGGGACCGCAGATGAAGTTGGGATTGAAGATCGGGCTATAACCGATACCGTGGATGTGACTGGTATTACAGATATGGTTGCGGCTGGGACTGATGATGGAATTGATAGCGACATCGAGGGTGAAGATGTAGCTTGGATGGAAAATGAAGTCGTCGCAGCCGTGACCTGAGTTGGTACTGACGACGAGGTTGTGATTGAGGGCGTAAAAGAAGAGGAGGTAGTGACAACATGTGGGACTGAAGACGATGAAGATATGACAGGAGTCGATACCGAATGCGGTATGGACGTGACTGGAGTTGAGGTCCGAGGAGAGACGGAGGATGGCAAGGCCGTTGCTGGAACTGCGACTGACGATGCAGACACAATAGGTGCTCGGTGTAATGACAGGGAAGTGACAGGTACTGAGACTGATGATGGGGAAGTAACAGGTACTGAGGCTGATGACTGAGAAGGAACAGATACAGAGACTGATGATGAGGATGTGACGGGTAGTGGAACTGACGCCACGGTTGTGACAGGTACCGAGACTGATGATAGAGGGGCAGGCGCTGACGTTGATGCCAGGGACGTGACAGGTACTGGCACCGATGTCTGCGATGTGATATGTACTGTAACTGATGTTGAGGATGTAACAGGTGCTGCGACCGGCGCCACAGATGTCACAGGTACTGCGACCGATGCCGGGGATGCCACTGGTAGCGTGACCGACGCCGGAGACGTCACAGGTATCTGGATCGAAGCTGGAGATGTGACAGGTACCGAGACTGACGCTAGGGACTTGACAGGCGTCGAGACTGATGGGGATTTCACAGGTACTGGGACTGATGACGATAAGACAGATACTGGGACCGACGACAATGCCACAGGGTTTGGGACCAACGACTGAGCAGAGACTGAAACTGGGAATGTTGGTCTTGCAGGGATGAAACCACTTGCCATACCTGGGGTTTGCACTAGTGAGCACGGAGTGGATGTTGACAAAGGTACAGAACCAGCAGGTATGGCAATCGTTGCAGAACCAGAAGCGAGTCCCACACGTTCATTAAACGTTTTTGGAACTCCCGCTCGAACTGCGATCATACAACCAGTCCGCTGATTGCCGTTTCCATTCAGGACCAATTTAGAAGCAGATCTGAACTTGGACGAACCACTAGGAGCAGGGGATGGAACTGCAGGAGCTAACTGAAGCCGAGGTATAGTTGAAGCAACAGAAGAGCCCCTGGTGGTACAAGTCGGACCTACCACTGAGACTTTGGCTACAGCCGGCCGAGACGGCAGACCATTAGTGGATCCGGGCAGAACTTGCGGAGCAAAAAGCAAAGGAGACCCATTAACCGCCCGGGAACCCTGCCGCGGTGCATCCCCATCATGTTGTTGTTTATGGTTCTGTTGTAGGTGGAGGTGGTGGTGCTGAAGGTGGTTAGGTGCCGGGGTGTGCTGCTGAGGAACCTCAACCGGTGTCACTATGGAAACCCCGCGAGTTATCACCGGTGTAGGACCCGCCGCAGAGCCTTTGCCGAGCACACCGTGAGCACTCTGGAGCTGGCAGGCCGAACCGGCAGCTCCAGGCAGGGCCTCTGTACCGGGCTGCGAGTGGGACTCGCCCGGACGCGAAGATGTCATCGCCGGAGCTTTGACTCCAGCCGCGGTGTTTCGCGGACCTGCGAGCTGCGACTCCAGCGAACCGACCATATCGCTCAGGGCTTTCTCGTCCAAATCTGAGGAGAGCATATCATCGAAAGGATCGGCTGCTGCCGCCATGTTGGCGCGGCATCTGACGTCATGATGTAATGACAACGCGCCGTATGACGTCATCACGGAATCGCCGCACGTGTGTCGTCGCGTACGTGATGTCATCATAACCGCAAGAGTAAAGTTAAGAGACTTTAATAAAAAATATATAATATGCGAGAAACGTCTAATTTCGCTTCATCGAAAGGGTGACTATTTATACAACGGTAACGCGAACGGAAAAACGTTCAGTTTACCAAAACGTGATGACGTCAGCACGTCGGTTAGCTGAGGTGGACCTTATCGTGTTCTCAATGCATCGGATTACGCACAGCACGGCGGTTCTGTGAATTCATCGAGCTTTATTGGTAGCTCACGCAAAACACACCGAGCTCATGGAAATAAAAGAGCGAAGAATAAAAAAAAATCATTTTTGTGACCAAAGCACAACGGAACCGACGCGGGACGGTGGCAGATGACGTCACTTCCTGAACACCAACACCAACACCAACACCAACACCAACACCAACACCAACACCAACAACAACAACAACAACAACAACAACAAGAACAACAACAAGAACAACAACAACCAATCACGGCGATGGTTGGAGCGCCTCGGCCGAATCGTATCAAACACTTTTAAAATGGTCCGTGCTCTTTCCTTGCTTGATGCTCAGCATTTAAAAAGGATAGAGCACGTACAAACAACCACAGGTTGAATGGTAATAATAGCACAAGCTTTGATGGACCGAATGGCCTCCTGGGAAATGGAGGTTCATAATAATTGTGACTTGTGAGGGAACAAATATTATTATTATAGTGTTCCTGGATGGAATTAAGGCCTGGGCCTTGAATTCCTTGATAAAGGCGATGTTGATTATCTCAAGATGAGGAGGAATAAGAATAAGACGAGGTGGAGGAGGAGGAAGAAGAAGAAGAAGAAGAAGACGACGACAGGGTGGAGGAGTAGGAGGAGGAAGAAGAAGACGTGGAGGAGGAGAAAGAAGAAGGAGACGAAGTGGAGGAGGAAGAAGAGTAAGAGGTGGAGGAGAAAGAAGAAGAAGACGAGGTGGAGGAGGAGGAATAAGAGGTGGTGGAGGAGGAAGAAGATGTGGAGGAGGAAGAAGAAGACGAGGTTGAGGAGGAGGAATAAGAGGTGGAGGAGGAGGAAGAAGATGTGGAGGAGGAAGAAGAAGACGAGGTTGAGGAGGAGGAATAAGAAGAGTAAGAGGTGGTGGAGGAGGAAGAAGATGTGGAGGAGGAAGAAGAATAAGAGGTGGTGGAGGAGGAAGATGAGGAGGAGGAAGAAGAAGACGAGGTTGAGGAGGATTTAAAAATAAGAGGGGGAGGAGGAAGAAGAATGAGGTGGAGGAGGAAGAAGAATAAGAGGTGGTGGAGGAGGAGGAGGAGGAAGAAGATGTGGAGGAGGAGGAAGAAGAATAAGAGGTGGAGGAATAAGAATAAGAGGTGGTGGAGGAGGAAGAAGAAGAAGATAATGGTGATGATGAATATTATTATTATTGAGGAAACCAGGTGGGTTGTCGTGTAAAAACATTTTCACGAAAAGGAACGTCTGTGTTGGTTGAGTCTGCGCCTCAGAGGGAGCCTTGGAGAATTTGCTCAAACAGGTCTTTGATATGGATGCAATTGGGAGGGGAAGGGGGCAGACCAACACTGAGATGGACGATGGTAGTGGTGAGGGAAGTGAGGATGATATGAGGGACGGGGGAATGTGGAAAGGGAAAACTCGTGCGGCCAAGGCCAGAAGAAGTGGGTTCGTGGATGCATGAATGATTTTATTGGGTAAAAGTTTTACTAAAACCGATATGGCAGAGCAAAGAGTACAAGGTATGGATTAATTATTTTCCCTGACGCATTGGTCTTCACAGATTTGTTGCACACCCTTCTGGTGAACTTCTTGAGCATTCGCTTGCCCTTCACGAACTAAGCCCATGTGTGCTTGGGGCCAACGCGGGGATTATATATGTTCGTTATTAGTATTGCCACATGGTACTATTATTATTATTTTTGTAAATATTATGAGTGGTAATTAATATATGCTTTGTTGCAATGTTAACATTGTTTTTGTGATATATTTTGTAATTCGAACGAATGCCATGCTGTGGTAGAAGGACATGTCGAGCTGCTTTATATACCTTAACATGGCGAACGTTGAAAACATGGGAATTCTCATGGATTTTTTTTGTAGTATAGTCGAGTCTTAAAGGGTCTACAGGATCTACAGTCTTGATGATGGTGATCAAGGTATGACAACTAACCCTGTACATGCAAACATTATCACGAGTATCACTTGTCCATCACGACAATACAGGTCAAAACGCACTGGTGTGCTGTTGCTAGGTTACTGAAAATACCCCAAAGACCGAAAATACGCTGAAGACCCTTAAAGATCCAAAAGAAACCAAAGACCCAAAATATGCTGAAGATCCTTAAAGACCCAGAAGATCCTTCAAGACCCAAAATACCCTGAATACTCAAAAGACCTAAAATACCCCAAAGACCCAAAACACCCCAAAGACTGTTAAAGACCCAAAATATCCCGAAGACCCAAAAGACCTAACGGGCCCAAACAATCACAAGGACCCAAACGACCCTGAGGAACTAAGTGACCTCGCCCGAGGACCCAAAAGACCCCAACGACCAAAAAGACCCAAACGACCCTGAGGACTTAAATGACCCCAAGGACCCAAAAGACCAAAATGACCCTGAAGACCGAAAATAATGAAAATATCCTGAAGACTCAAACAACCCTGAGGACCTAAATGATCCCGAGGACCCAAAAGACCCATAGGACCAAAAAGATCCAAAAAATGCTGAATACCCTTAAAGATCCAAAAGACCTAAAAGACCCCCCAAAAAACAAAAGACCAAAATACACTGAAAACCCTTAAAGACTCAGAAGACTCTTAAACACCCAAAATACCTCAAGTACTAAAAAGACCCAACAGACTCGAAATACCCCAAATACCCTTAAGGACCCAAAAGACCCAAAATACCCAAAATGCCCCAAAGACCCTTAAGGACCCAAAAGACCCAAAAGACTGAAAATACCCCAAAGACTCAAAATACGCTAAAGACCCTTAAAGATCCAAAAGACATAAAAGACCAAAAACACCCCAAAGTCTCAAAATATGCTGAAGACTCTTAAAGGTCCAAAACACTGAAAATAACCAAAAGACCTAAAATACACTGAAGACTCTTAAAGACCCAGAGGACCCTTAAAGACCCAAAACACCCTGAATAATCAAAAGACCTAAAAGACCCCAAAGACTCTAAAAGACCCAAAAGATCCTGACAACCCAAAATATCTAAAAGACCCTGAAGAACCATAAGACCCTGAAGACCCTAAAATACCCAATAGACCCCCAAAACGCTGAAACACCTAAAATACTGAAAATACTCAAAAGACTGAAAAGACCTAGAAGACCCTTAAAAACCCCAAAGACCCTGAAGATCCTTAAAGTTCCAAAAGACACCAAAGACCCAAAATATGCTGAAGACCCTTAAATAACCCCAAAAAAACTGAAAAGACCCAAAGACTGAAAAGACTCTGAAGACCCGAAAAGACCACGAAGATGCAAAATACTCCAAAGGCCCTTAAAGACTAAAAAGACTCTGAAGACCCAAAACACCCTGAAGACCCAAAATGCCCCAAAGACTGAAAAGACCAAAACGACCCAAAAGATCCTGAAGACCCAAAAGATGCTTAAATACCCTTAAACACCCCGAAGACACAAAATACCAAAAAGACCCTGAAGACAAAAATAGCCCAAAGACTCAAAAGACTGAAAATACCTGAAAGACTGAAAAGACCCCAAAGCCACAAAGACCCCAAGGACCCAAAAGACCTGAAAGACTCAGAGGTACAAAAAGACCCCGAGTACCCAAAAGAGCCTGAGGACCCCAAATACATAAAATACCCAAAGGACCCAAAAGACCCAGAGGACCCAAAAGACCTTGAGTATCCAGAAGACCCAGGGGATCCAAATCACACGAGGACCCATAATAATGAGAGGACATAAAAGACCCCAAAGACCAAAAAGACCCAGGGGATTCAAAAGGACCTAAAAGGCCACGAGGACCCAAAATACCTAGAGGACTCAAAAGACAAAATGGGATTATCTGGGACCCATGCAAATTCTGCATAATGTAAAATGTGACTTCAGATACCCAACCCCTCCCTCCTCCACAAACACACGCACGCACGCACGCACGCACGCACAACACAATCACAATTCCTCAACCCCTCCCAACTCTGTCCTCTCTCTGCCCACAGTTATGCTCCCCTCTCCCTTTCTTCAAATCCTCAAACCCCTTCCTCAACTCCCCCCTGTTATGACTCTTCACCCGGCCGAGTAATGACAGAGTCGAATGAGGGTTTTCGAATGATACGATTTATTTCAGAAGATGGCACTACGCATGCGGAATGCAGCCCAAAGGCCCTTCAGTCAGGTGCCCCCGGACCACATTGAGATTCTTACTTCAAAACAGTTGTATATATAATCACACAAAAGCAGAAATGGGTGTGGACTACAAGTGTGTGCTTAAGGGATAAAGAAATAAAGAAATAAATGCGGCAGTGGGCTTCTTTCCCCCCTCCCTAGGGGCCCTCAGGGAAGTTGGATCAGTCAATCCTCAGATTCGCAACCCAACAGTTCATCTTGCAAACTAATAACTTTCTAAGACTCCTACACCCCTACACTGGCACCTGCTGATAGCAAAGGCGAAACTCTGGTGATGACTAAGAACAGGAATGTGTGGGATATCAGCATACACAGTTTTCCCAAGGACATGCTGTTGTGCATATGCAGAGCCATAAGAGTTATCAAAGACATAGTGAAAACAGCATGATACATTTAAAGCAACATTTTAAAGCAAGGTTTGAATAATACACAATTACAAGCAAGGTTAGAATCCCGACAGCTGATTAACACACAGCTAATGGTCCAAAATATGACCACCTACCATATCATCATAACAGTTTCCCTCCTTGGTCATATTTTGACCATACCCAGCCACACCTGATACTCACCAACCGAGTGGACCCCTATTTGGTTCCTGTAGCAGCTACCCCTAGGCCCCCGTGCCTGCCAAACGGGATTTGCAAATGCCGTGGATAGCCATCAACATTCCCCAAATGAGAAGTCCCCAACTGCCGGTGGTTCAGGTTAGCTTCTGTTGCCTTTTATCTTGCCCACTGCCACAAGTCTCCCATTAAGTTGTCATATACAAATTTGATGTTAAGTCCACACAATATTAAAGGCACTACAAGTCTATACAATATTAACAGCAACATTATTATTTAGGCAATTATACTCAACACTAATTACAACAATAATATTTACAATATGCAAATATATTAATGGGTGAGCAGCACTGTGAGCGCTCAAGGCATGGTGTAAGCTCCTTTCTCAACTTGCGCTAGAAGACAAAAGAGTCTCATGAGATGCATATTTACATATAAGGGTCATACAAGTATTTTCCATACATTCCTTCACTATCTGGTATTGTCCATTTTCCACGATTATGCATATGCTAGTCAAAACACTGCCACATCTATCATAAACCTCCATCAGCATTTTACTTGTAGATTTCCTTTCTTTCTTGTTACAACTTCCTGTATCTTCGTGTGTAGTGAGATGTATGAGTCCATGTTTGGCTTACCTTTTCACTTGAAAGTTCGTTGAGTAATCAGTAATACCTGGAAGAGTCTTCCCCAGGGCGCCCTCCGCCAGAACACCTTGTTGGCTCCTCAGCTGGTGGGGGTCGGGTCTGGTTGTGGCCCCTATACAGAGGTCCTCGGGGTCTTCCTCCATGAGTTCGCTGTTAATTATTATGATGGCCTGGGTGAGGGGTGAGGCTTCACAGCATTTCTTTAGACAAATGGAAATGAGACGTTTGATCAGAAATACTCCAAAAATGATTCCCATGATGATTAGGATTGCTGCCCCTACCAGGCACAGTAACCAGTCTCCCCAGTCATGAAATATAGATCTCCACCCTGCGTAACCCTCCTTGCGTTCCACTCGATCGCTCGTGAGAGCTTCAAGCCTTATAGGTGAAAACACCTATAAGTGAAATGTGTTCTTCTCTGGGAGGTTACTGTATTTTCACAAGATTTCACAACTGTACTCCAAAAGGGTTCTTTCGGGGCCCATGGAACTTGGGTAATTAGAGATGCGTGTTGACCCCATATGAATCCTATTTGTGCAAAGTGCCCCCCACTGGGTTTTGTCTTGCGTTTTGTTCTGCCAAGCCACTTCTGTCTTTTCTGCATTTTCTGACGTCCCCCTTTGCCACGGAGGTGTATACGGTTTCTTTGGCTTGAGTGTGTTGCCTAGTGATAGGTCCCCCCACAAAGGAGTAGTGTCAGTACCAGGAGTTGCATATTGTGTCGTCAAAGGTTCTGTCACTGTCTCCGTTACTACAAGGTTTACAGCATGCCACTGCACTGAACACTGCAGTCAACTGCAACATAATGACAAGTATTTGTGTAAAGATTATTTTAAATGATACCTCCGTACGAGGCTCCCACCATGACTAGAGCTTGCAGGACTGGAAGTTGCTCTGGGTGCGTGGTGAGTGGACGTGAAGGGCCAGAGACCTTACTGTACACTACTGTGGATTTTGATCAGAGCAAGCATACCTTCCATCCATCTCCTTGTCTGACGGCCAGTAAAGTGTTCTGGTGTTCGTTGCCCCATCTTGTGGTTCTGGGGCGCATCTCAATCTGTTCACCATTCTTCCTAACTCCCCTGCACTATGTCCGTTACTAACTGCCATTGAGATGTACGGTGTTAGTCCTTCTCTGTGCTTCATTAGTTCGCGCTCTCTGGCGGCTTGTTTCACCTCCACCGCCGCTCCTTCCTTCCCGATCCATCGGTTGGTTGTCATCAGAGAGCGTTTGACGGTGTAATCTCTATGTGCTTTGGCCACGTATTCATAATCCTGCCCTGTTTCATCGTAGTCAACAGTGAGTGCAGTGCAAAGCCAATTCCATTCCTTCCAGATCGATGTCGTTGCTCAGCAACCATTCCTCTACATCCCTTTAATTCCGCTTATACTTCCCAAATCCAATGAATTTATCCTGACAGATAGAGGCTCATATAAAGACAACAGACATGCTTTTCTGTCCGCTTCCAAACAAACATCTCGACCCTGACAGGCAGAGAATGAAACGCTCCTCGTCAAGGCCCACGATGGCTGCGTGTTCAAACAGCACGAGCCCCGCCCGTAATTTTTCCCAAAAACACCGCTATCCTCATAAGTGCGTAGCCTACCAAACGTCCTTGTTCTTGGATGTCTGACATGTAAACTAGGACAAATGTGTCCAAGAGCCACGTCCTAAAGGTTTTGTCTTCACCAGAATAATAATAAGAACAACGCGGAACTCTCTTAGAGCCGGCGTTTACTACGCGAGACGCGGCTAAAAGATAAACCCACTTTAAATAAAATCCGTTCCTTGTTCAAAGCATTTAAATCCTCCTTTCCATCTGTTGTAGTAATCAACAATAAACCTTTTCGATCGGCTTTATTCTCACAAAACCCATACGCATATCTACAACAACATAAATATACATAGGGTAAGAATAACAAAATACAATAACTTGTACACATAATACTGAAGGCAAACTCCATACTCTAATCCCAATTACATTCCTCAGAGTACACCATTCCTAATACAGTATACTACATACCATTACTGTTCCAGCACGACCCTCCACGGAGCACGCGGCATACGAGTCATCACTAGCCACCGAGTCATCACCAGCCACCGACCCCCATACACAGTGCTGCCACATCCGCCCAATCTCCGTTGCCGCTAATCACAGTACGGCACTTCATTACCACAACACCATCCATCCTAAATCCCTCGGTCCTGCGCCTCTTCCGCGTCTCTTTTTTTTTTTTTCTCTTTTCCTCTTCCGGTCACGAAGCCCAATCAACATCAACAACAACAACAACAACAACAACAACAACAACAACAACAACAACAACAACAACAACAACAACAACAACAACAACCGGAACAAACATATATATATATATTACAGCCTTGTTTCAAAGCATTGTCGCTTCCATGTTCCGATAGCGCGTGCACTCGCCTCGAAACACAAAATCGAGCGATCCTTTGAAACGTCAATGTCCTTATTAATTAATTTTACCACAAAGCTATCTCTTTAAAATCTAGTTTGTCCACCATATTCAAAATCAGCCGCCTCGAGAAATTCTTGTACATTGCTCCGACAAGCAGGCACGTTCACAGCAGGGTGTTAATTGCACTTTCAAGTTTGACAAAGCGCTGGGCCCATGCGTGATTACGTCATCACGCACTCACATGAGCAATACGTCTTATCAGCGCGTTGGTTTTTACCATCAAACTCAGGGAACAAATATTTGACGACATCTCAAATACGTTCGTTTTAAATCGGAATTTTACAGAATCCTATGAAGAGGGCGTCCCCATCTTGTAAAATGTGCTAATCCATTTCGTAAACCCTCACGATAAGCTGTCCTTCGACGGGACGATTTCGTGCTTTCGCGCCCTGTTAAATCCTATGGCACGTCACGTGACTCGCAAAACCCCATAAAATAAGTTTTTTTTCCCAGATTTACGAAAGTCAAGCATAAAACATGCTTAATGACCCCAACAATGAAACCAGAATTGAAACTGACGTTAAAACGAACCCGTAACGTCGATCAGCCTTACGAAACATGCAAAGTGGAAACAGAACTGAATTTCAATTTGAAATCAAAATGATGCTCCGTGGAGACCATCCATTTATCACGTACAGTGTTCAAAGCCAAAACAGCATACAGAGTTTATCGGACCATGAGAAAATCCGAACGTTGGTCCATTTGACATCCCATTTGACAAACTGTCTGCTGAAGTGGTTTTAATTATTCAATTCCCCATCCAGTTCACACACACACACACACACACACACACACACACACACACACACACACACACACACACACACACACACACACTCTCAATGACATTTTCCCATCACTGAATTAACAACACGTGCAGAATCGGTCATCATGGTCCTTCCTCCAGATTTGGTGTGCGCAATTCACCTCGTCCAAAGTCTTCACATTGACGATGACGACCCATCATTATCTCCATACAAACATACAAGTTGTTCCACACATACAAGTTCCAGGTTGGAACACTCAACTTACGTCTAACACAAAACTCAACCTTCCCCACCACATTGTATTCACAAATACATCCAAACAGGTAACTTCTACAAACAGCCCTTCTCCTGGCTCATTAACCTTGTGTTCTTTTCCCGTTGGTTCAAGATTCCCTCTGAATCTAATCGCTTACGTCCTGTCTCACTTTGTGACTCCGTTAGCCACGCTGCAAACGCTCTCCAGTGTTTTCCACTTTCACCGATAACTTTAAGTGTTGTTCCTTTGGGTAACTCTATGTTCTTTGCAGAGTTATTCCCCATCTTTTGTTCTTATCTTACCAACCGCCTAATAGCTGTAAATCGTTTCTCCTTTTACGTCGGGACCGAAATCCCTTTCAATCAGCCGCCTAATAGCTGTAAATCGTTTCTCCTTTTACACCGGGACCGAGATCGCTTTCGACCCGCCGCCTAGTAGCCTCAAACCCAATGAAGGCCTCTAACCTTCCCTCTCTTGGTACAGGATTCCAACCTGTTTCCTCCTTATTTCACACGGATGCCTTTATCCTCGACCCTTACCGATTCTAACATACGGCCTGGCAGCGGTCTTTGTGCGCTTCAAACAAACCGCATTCGAATCACCTCATATGTTTTACCGTTACAGTTCTTGATCCGAGCAGATCCTGGAGCTGCGTCCAGCGAGCACTGCCCACCAAGTGTACAGTTTTCACCTAACTAGGGCTCCCTGTCTTAGGTGCCCTATACGTGCAATTTCCACGTACCTTTAGCTGAACCCTTGTGATCGCTGTACACCAAGTGGAGTCCCGCCGTCCACACCGCCAGCATCAGTCGCATCGCATCCTCGTCGCCAATTGTTATGACTCTTCACCCGGCCGAGTAATGACAGAGTCGAATGAGGGTTTTCGAATGATACGATTTATTTCAGAAGATGGCACTACGCATGCGGAATGCAGCCCAAAGGCCCTTCAGTCAGGTGCCCCCGGACCACATTGAGATTCTTACTTCAAAACAGTTGTATATATAATCACACAAAAGCAGAAATGGGTGTGGACTACAAGTGTGTGCTTAAGGGATAAAGAAATAAAGAAATAAATGCGGCAGTGGGCTTCTTTCCCCCTCCCTAGGGGCCCTCAGGGAAGTTGGATCAGTCAATCCTCAGATTCGCAACCCAACAGTTCATCTTGCAAACTAATAACTTTCTAAGACTCCTACACCCCTACACTGGCACCTGCTGATAGCAAAGGCGAAACTCTGGTGATGACTAAGAACAGGAATGTGTGGGATATCAGCATACACAGTTTTCCCAAGGACATGCTGTTGTGCAGCTGCAGAGCCATAAAGAGTTATCAAAGACATAGTGAAAACAGCATGATACATTTAAAGCAACATTTTAAAGCAAGGTTTGAATAATACACAATTACAAGCAAGGTTAGAATCCCGACAGCTGATTAACACACAGCTAATGGTCCAAAATATGACCACCTACCATATCATCATAACACCCCCCACCCCCTTAAGCCTCAAACTCCTCAATCCCAAATCTGTCCCCTCTCTGCCCTCCCTCCCCCAACCCAACTCTGACCCCAGTTTGTGTATAGGAGTGTTTTTTTTATCTTTGTCGGTGGTCTTGGGGGGGGGGGAGGGGGTACAAATTCTCCATGTAAATGTGTAGCGTGTAGTGCCGCCTCTGGGTGGGGGAGGGCATTACAAGTCTTCACCATTTACAGGACAGTATTCTTGGCCCCATGGTTTTCAGTGTGGTGAGGTGTTTTGAATTATAAGCAGTAATGTTTTTGCTTCATGTTCATAATCCGGGTTATTTTTCCCCCCCATACAGAGTTGTCAGTTGCCTATACACCGCCCAAATAAGGGTATGCGTCAGCAGAACGTGTTGCATGGTTGCTGCTTTTTCACAAATGACCATCCATAGTAAGTACGGCATGGCGTTTCCAAACTTTGAATACCGTACTATCGATTGGGATGCAGTGAATTTATTTGAAGAATTCACTCGGTTTTGAGACCACGTTCAGTCCATGTTCGCGGGCCCGCTATCGGAGCCAAACCCAAAGCAAAAAGCTAGATGGCTGGGCACATGGATTGGTGCTCATGGACGTGAGGTTTGTAAAACGTTCACATGGGAGGAGACTGAGGAAGATGATCCCTACAAGGTACTCTATCATTTTGAAACATGTGCGACCGAGAAAGAACAAGCGGATTGCCCGGCACCGACTCAAGCAGCGGAAACAAAAGAGTGAGGAGACCTTTGATAACTTTGTTAAGGACCTGAGGATTATTCTCATGGACTGCGGGTATGCCGATCCCGAGGACATTCTAATAGATGCAATCATTGATGGCATTTTTGAATCCAGGGTGCAGGAAAGGTTACTGGATCAAGGTGAAGGACTGTCACTAGCAAAGGCTCTGGAGATTGGACAACAGTTTGAGTTGTCTCATAAGCAAATCCGCATCATGCGGAATGAAGATAACTACAAACTTGGAGTGTCAGCTATCAGCTCAGAGCAAATCACATCCCAAGCCTTGTGCTTTGTCATTATAGCTGCAAGCATTTAAAGCATGCGGTAGATATGGCAAGGATGAGCGGCATTTGTGGAACCAAGGGAAATGTCCTGCAGTCGGCTCCGCCTGTTCCTATTGCAAACGCCTGAACCATTGGATGTTGGTCTGCCGTAGGTGGCAGCGACTGAGCAAAACACTCCTCGTCGATGCTGGAGAAAACAAGGAACAACTTCGGCTTGTATGGACGGCTGAAAGCAAAGGGTTGTGAGGTCATGTTTTCTGGATTTTCCCAGGATTAGGAAACGATATAGAAATTATGAGCAGAGCAATAGATATCGTGCAATGGCTGGAAGAATGGTGTCGGGAGGAGGGTTTTACATTTAAGAAGCAGTGGGAATCATTTAGGGGACAAAGGGTGTGTTTCCGGAATGATGGCCAGATGTTACATAGAAAGGGGGCAACAATTCGCAGTGGGAATTGAGTAAGGAATTCAGGCTTTTTTCGGTCAGCGGAGGGTGGGGAAGGTATTAAGGAAGGAATGGATGATGTAATTGTGATGAGTAAGGTCAGACAAGAAAATAGAATTTCAGGAAGGGAAAAGTTAAACATATTCTATACCAATTTCCGAAGTTTTAAAGATAAGATTGAAGAGCTTGAAGCCAAAATGGATAGTGAGGAGTACGATATAGTTGCAGTGAGTGAGACATGGTTTAAGGAGGGAATAACTGGAGGACTGGATTAGAAGGCTACAAGGTGTATCGGTATGATAGGAGGAGGAGGAGTAGCAATCTGGGTAAAGGACAGCATTGCATCAAGAGAAAGGGGTGACATTAAGGAAGGAATAAATTTTGAGGATTCTCTATGGGAAGAGATTAGAGATTGTAAAAACAGTAAGATACTGGGAGGATGCTTTTATAGGGCTCCGGGTGGGAAGGAAGAGGAGGAAGGAGGAGTACATGAAGAATTCAAAAGGGCATGTGGGAAGGGAAGAATATTGATTATGGGAGATTTTAAATTGCCAGGGATAGATTGGGTCCAAAGGGCAGAGCAGATAAGGATTTCCTAGTTTTAGTCCAGGATTTCTTTTTCACCCAGTTTGTGGATAAGCCCACGAGGGGGCCTTTTAAATAACCTTTTGTTAGACCTTTTAAATAACGATCCCAATATGGTGGAGGAGATGGAAGTTCGGGAGCATTTAGGATCAAGTGACCATAACATTGTGTGTGCAAAGATTCCGTTAAGGGTTAGAGTTCAGGATAGTAGGGTAAGGCGAATAGATTTCAGGAAGGCAAACCTTGAGGGTGTGAGGAGAGAGTTGGGAGACTCGAACAACAGGACAATCAGCATAAGAGAAATGTGAAACCTTCACGGATCAAATGTGTAGAGTACAGAGTAAGTACATTCCAATGAGGCGTAAAACTAGAAGTAGAAAAAGACCAGGGTGTTTGAGCAGTGAGATAAGGAAAACTATTAAGGAGAAGCAGAAGGCATTTATGAGGTTTTAATATAACAGGACTGGAGGTAGATTTATATCACTATCGGAGTAAACAGAGGCAAGTGAAGAAAATAACTCGACAAGCCAAAAGAGAGTTTGAGAAGGACACGGCTAAGAATATTAAACATAATAGCAAGGATTTCTTTAAGTATATCAAGGGAAAATAACAGGTTCGGACCAGTGTGGGCCCATTGAGGAACAGCACCGGGAGAGTGGTCAGTGATGAAAGTGAAATGACAAGCTTATTAAACAGGTATTTTTCTTCAACTATTACACAAGAACAGTCAGGAGAATTGCCAATAGCTGAGAGAATCTATCGAGGAGGTGAGGAAGGGGTTTTACAGAAGATCCAGGTTGGAGTGGAGGAAGTACAGGAACAGCTCGGTAATCTAAGAGTAGATAAGGCTCTGAGTCCAGATAGTATGCAACCGAGAGTATTGATAGAGGTGGCTGAGCAGGTCAGCGAGATGTTACCGGATATTTGTAATAGTTCCCTGGAGTCAGGACAGGTACCGGAGGATTGGAGAGGAGCAAATTTAACACCATTATTGAAGAAACGATCCAGAGATGAATTGGAAACTATAGATCTGTTAGCTTGACTTCAATTGTGCGGAAGGTGTTGGAGACATTAATTAAGGACCAGATGAGGAACCATTTAAACAAATACAAACTAATTAAAGGTAGTCAGCATGGGTTTACGAAAGTTAGTTCCTGTTTGACAAATCTTTTCGAGTTCGATAAAGCAGCGTCTGATTGGGTGGATGAGGGAAAGGCAGTGGACATGGTGTATCTCGACTTTAAGAAGTCATTTGATAAGGTACCACAGCGGAGATTGGTAGCCAAAGTGAGGGCTTGTGGAGTGGCTGGTCATGCAGCTAATTGGATTGTAAACTGGCTTTGTGATCGGAAGCAAAGAGTGGCTGTGAGTGGGAGGATGTCTTGCTGGGAGGATGTAAGTAGTGGGGTGCTTCAGGGATCAGTAGTCAGACCATTACTATTCATCGTTTACATCTACGATTTGGAGAATGAGGTAAAGAGGAAGCTTTCCAAATTTGCAGATGACACAAAGCTTGGAGGTGAGGTGGATAGCAGATGGGCTGGTGATCAGATGCAGGAAAGTATTGATACTTGCATAGATTGGGCAGAAGATTGGCAGATGGAATTTAACCTGAGCAAGTGTAAGGTGTTGGGGATGGGAAAGAACAATGAAAATAGAGATTACAGGATGCAAGCGGTAATTTTGGAGTGTGTCACATGGGAGAAGGATCTGGGGGTGGTAATAGATACGGGAGGTAAGCAGGCAGCACATTGCAAGGTAGCGATAGGTAAAGCAAATAGGGTTTTTGGCTGTATTCGGAGGGGGATCATTTATATATCAAAAGAGATGATGTTAACATTGTACAGGAATTTAGTGAGGGCCACATTTAGAATATTGTGTGCAGTTCTGGTCAACACAGTTCCGGAAGGACATAGATGCCACAGAGAGGGTTCAGCGCAAGGCTACTGGATTGATTCCGGGTCTAGCTGGACTCAGCAATGAGGAACGGCTGAAGGAAACAGGGCTTTATACACTAGAAAAGAGGCGGTTGCGAGGAGATATGATGGAGATGTTGAAGAGAATGAAAAGTATAGATAAAATAAGTGCAGATGAATTATTCAACAGAGTAGACAGTGATAGGACCAGGGGCCATAGCTTGAGAGTAAAGAAGAGGAGAGTTAAGACGGTAGCAAGGCAGGGGACTTTTACTCAGAGAGTAGTTAATGCATGGAATGGCCTCCCTGGAAAGGTAGTGTCAGCAGAAAAAGTAGATAAGTTTAAATTGGAATTAGATAGTTACCTGGAAGCTATGGAGATAGAGGGGTATGGGGATGTTGATAGGACTTTTAGGTAGTTTGAGTATTGATGGGTGATTGTGTATGGAGTGCTGTTGATGGGTATCTTGTCAAGGGGGGTTGTGTGGTTGATTTTGTGTGTTTTTAACCAAGCCCATGCCCTCTCCCCTGAGCGGAAGAAAAGAAAAATAAATGAAAAAACAACACAAACTACCAAAAAAAAGTAAAATAAATAAATAAATAAATAAATAGAAAAACCAAAACAAACAACCAAAAACATTTATTTCACTAATTAAGAACATTTTTTGCATTTTCTTCCTTGGATCTTGTGTAGATGGATTAGTGTGGTGTTCGTGCAGGCATGATGGGCTGAATATTCTGCACCTGTGTTGCATTTCCTTGTATAACTCCCTGAAGGCAATTCGGAGGTTCTTCGAATATACAAGGTTGACAACATCGGCACTCTGGCAGATGACAAATGGTCCCAGACTGTCAGTCAGTGTCATTACTAACATTACCTTCTGTATCGATACAGGGGCAAGGTGCAATATACTTGCACTCAGGGATTTTCAAAGACTACCAGTTAACACTGAACTTCACAAGTCCAAGAGAACCCTGAGAACTTACTCCAACCACATCATTCGGCCAGTTACTTCCACGGATCTTTCCTTGGAATTTGAGGAGTGGTCCGTAATAGCTTCATGCGAGCTGGTCAATCTGGATCAGGAGAACATGATCTCAGGGGAGACCGCTGAGAACCTTGGCCTTATTGCTCGACTGAGTTCCCTGGTGGGGGTTCAGTCAGTGGATGATGAATCAATTCCCCCAGAGTTAACTCTGGTGGAGGAGCCAACCGAATGGGTCAGTTCAATGGTAGTTGCAGTTCGCAATGGCAAGCTAAGAATATGTTTGGATTCGAGAGATCTCAACAAGGCCATTAAACGTGAACGTTATCCCATGAAGACGGTTGAAGAGGTGGTTTCCAACATTCTAAAGACCAACTTATTCTCAGTATTGGATGCAAAGAGTGGGTTTCTCCAGATTGTCCTGGATGAGGAGTCATCAAAACTGACGACCATCAATACACCGATGGGTCGTTTTCGTTGGCTGAAGCTACCATTTGGATTGAAATGTGCCCCAGAAATATTTCAGTGTATCATGGATCAAATGTTGGATAGCATTATTGGAGCAACAGCGATCATGGACGATATTTTGATTCCACGACGAGATCGAGATCATCATGACAGCATTTTAAAGCAAGTCATGGAGAAGGCTACATCCTACAACCTCAAATTGAACATGCAAAAATGCAAAGTTCGCCAAAAGGTGGTTCAGTATGTCAGGCATCTACTTACTGCATACGGACTCAAGCCTGACCCCTCAAGAATTGAAGCCCTCCGTAATATGCCTATTCCACGGAATAACGAGGACGTGCGGCGTTTCCTTGGATTCGTTGCTTACCTGGCTAAATTTATTCCTCAACTGAGTGAAGTCAATGCACCACTTCGAGCTTTACTGAGAGCTGATAGTATTTTTGACTGGCAACCTGCACAGGATCAAGCTTTCCATAAACTATTGGATCTCTGCTGTCAGCAGCCTGGACTGAAATACTATGATGTGAAGGCACCAGTAGAGATCCATGCAGATGGAAGTCAAAGCGGACTCGGTGGTGTCTTAATGCAGGAGGGGAAGCTGGTTGCATACACTTCGTGATCCCTCTCGGAGTTGGAACAACGGTATGCTCAGATTGAAAAAGAAATGCTTGCAATCCTCCATACCTGTATGAAATTCCACTGTTACATATTTGGCAAGACAGCAACTATTTATAGATCACAAGGTACTTCAAGAGATTTTCAAAAAAACCTCTTCTGTCTGCTCCCATGCCTCTGCAGAGGACGCTGTTACGTCTGCAGTGGTCCAATCTCGAGGTAGTGTATAAAAGTGGCAAAGACGTGCAGCTACCAGATACACTATCTCGAGATTATCAGACTCACCAGTTGTCGGGACAAGAAGTCAATCTGGAGCAGGTTTCCATGTTAGACTTCATCTCCATCACCAAGTAGAGGAATGTCCAGCTGCAGGAGCAGACTCGACAAGAGTTACAACTTCTGTTGGACGTGATCCACACTGGATGGCCCAGCTATCGAAACGAAGTGCCAATTCCATTGAGACCGTACTGGGATTCAAAGAGTGAGTTAGGTATCTCTGATGGAATTATCTATAAAGGTATGCGTATAGTAGTGCCACCTAGTCTCCATCAGCACATGCTCTCCATCATACACAGCTCTCACCTTGGAATTGTAAAGTGCAAACAGCGTGCTCAGGAAGTGCTCTATTGGCCAACAATGAACCAACAGATCGAAGAGGCAGTGAAAATCTGCATTACATGTGCAGATTACCAAAATAAGCTTCCTCCGGAACCGCTCATACCGACAGATTCCAGATTTACCATTCAACCAGGTCGCCCTGGACCTATTCGAGTTTGAGTCAAAACAACACATTTTTGTTGTCGATTATTATTCGAAATTTCTAGAGGTATGTGAGCCCAAGCATATGAGAAGCTGCACAACGATTGATGCTCTAAAATCCATCTTTAGCACACATGGTATACCTGAGGGTCTTAGGAGCGACAATGCATCCTTGTTAGTGTCCAAAGAGTTCAAATCGTTGTGTTTTGATTACGGCATTAACCAAACAACTTACAGCCCTCAATTTGCTCGTGCTAATGCTGAAGCTGAAAGAGCAGTGCAAACTGCAAAAAGCTTATGAAAGAAAGCGGAGGACAAACATCTGGCTTTGTTAAACTACCACACCACACCCCAAGAAGGACTACACTTGTCCCCTGCACAGCTGTTGATGGGAAGAAGACCACGTAACAAGCTACCTGCAAAGCGCAGCTTACTTGTACCAAAATCCTATAGCTTTCATGAGTTTAAACGGCATTTTGACATGAAAAAGACCAAGCAAAAGTTCTATCATGATCGAGTCGAATTTGCAACTAGAATTTGCTGTGGCACGTTCATTCTTGCACACCCTCCTAATTCTGTCAAGAAGGCAAGTTTGCAGTGTGAAGAGTGTATCCAAGCTGGTTTCCCTTCACACTTTACAGCAGTTGGTGTGGTCAACAGTACCTGAAATGGTCCTTTCCACCGAGGTTCCAAAGCTGTTTTCCTCGTGAAGTGTTTCACCAACACGTAGTCTCCCGGCTGGAAGGTATGGTACGGCTCTTCCACCGGTTCCGGCAATGCCTCCTTCACCCGCGTATGTATCAATCGAGCAATCCTGGAAAGCTGTTTGCAGAATGTCAGCAAATTTCCGTCCATCATTGCAATGTCCAATTTATTCATATCAGCTGGAGTGGTTACAGGCAATCGCATTGGCCTTCCCATAAGTATTTTGTGAGGAGATAACCCTGATTTTTGGTTTATGGTCGACCGTATGCTCATTGATGCCAAAGGTGATGCGTCAGGCCATTTTAACCTTGTTTCCATTGATATATTTGCCAACTTATTCTTCAGAATCCCGTTCTGCCTTTCTTCAGCGCCTGCTGATTGTGGGTGGTAAATACAGTTAAATGCTTGCTTAATTCCCAACGCCTTACACGCTGCTTGCATCACTTCCCTGTAAAGTGTCCCCCTTGATCATGTGATATCTTATGGTGGATGCCAAATCGACAGAAAAATCTTTTCATCAAGTGCTTCACCACAGTGACCGCGTCTGCCTTCGCACATGGGTATGCCTCTACCCATTTGGTAAAAATGTCTTGCACTACCAAAACACTTTTGAAACCGCATGATGGCGACATCTTTATAAAGTATATCTGCAGGTATACGAAAGGACCCCAAGGACGAGGATGAGCCCCTGGCTCACGTGTTTTACTTGTCATCTGTTGATTGTGCTGTTGACATACCAGGCAATTCCTGCAGACCTCTTCGGCTGCTTTCCCAATTCCTGGCGCATACCATGATTCTTGCACCTGTCTCACAGTCCCCCTCTTGCAAACATGCCCATTCAAATGGACCATGCGTGCAAGTCACGGCAGGATCTCTACTGGCGCTATTGTTACGAATCTGGAAACCATACGCCTTCACACATACAGTTGACCCAAAGTTTAGTAATTTCGTTAAGTATATGTGGATAGTTAGAATCCCTCCCCTATATCTAATGGGAATTTCATGTGTGCACTGCGAGTTTCTTTCTCGTTCGTTTTCGACATCAATCCCCTCCACTCCTTCAGCTCCATTACGCACGTGTGCAAGGCCACAAACGTAGACGGAGTTTCCATCGCTTCAGTAAAGCTGTTCCACAGTCCCCGAGCTCACAAATGCGGGTCGGCCAGACCGCACGAGGCGGCCAGGTACCCGACCAGACTCTGACCCCCAGCTTGCCTATCCTCCGCGGCTGGCGGGTCCAATAAAGGCCAGCCGGCTCCATTTATTTTTGGGTGTGTGTGGCCAGTCTGTAAGTAAAACTGTTAAGTGATTGCCATTGTACATTTGCCTGCATTTATATTCGTGATTAAGTCTGCTCTGTGTTTCCCTCCCTATTGCCTATTGTAAATAAATAACTGTTAAATGTTCCAGTTCGTTGTCTGTGTTTTCCTTCATTGACCCAGTATGGTTTGGGCTTGAGAATTAGTGAGGCCGTTTGTGCTGTAAATTGCTATTTGGACCGGCAGGTTTTGGTAATTCCCGCTCGGTTACGCCGGACCCGAGTCTGTAACAGCGACTCAGATCGGATGAAGCCTGCCGAGGGTGTGGCTTCCCCAGTAGTTAGACGGCGTGGGTACTTAGGTAAATTGGAATAGACAAATAAACCCTACCCCACGCCGTCAAAATATTGGTGACAACTGTCGATTAAGCGACCCGTCGGCTTCGGAGTTATCCGGAGCGACGACCTTCAATTCCGGGATTCCGGTGGGAGATGGCCTAACAACTGCCCCATCTAGCGGTCGTCCTCACCACCGAACCCGGCACCACAACACTATAACTTTCCCATTATTTGTCCACAGTCCATCTCCATCCATTGCTCCTTCTTTTGCCTGCCATTTATCGTGGTCATTAATTGGTGCCACGGCTTGGATAGCAATGATATCCGGCAAGCTATATTGGTGTAGCTTAACATGCTCATTTGCTACACGTGCCGGCATTACCAAGGGAATGGATTGTTCTGCAGCTGCTTTAGCAGCCTTGTCTGCTTTATCATTTCCCTTATCCACGTCCGTTGTCAGTTTCTGGTGAGTGCGGCACTTAATGACAGCTACCGCTTTAGGTAGCATGGTGCTTGTTAGAAGTTCAGATATTAAACTGCCATTCTTAATGGGGGTGCCTGCAGATTTTAAAAAACCTCTCATTTTCCAAATGGCCCCTTTATCATGTACCACGCCAAATGCATAATTGGAATCGGTGTATATATTAATTGCCTGACCAGCTGACAACTCACAAGCCCTAATAAGGGCACGTAGCTCCGCCTGCTGTGCGGAATAGTGTGGTGGCAGACTAGCTGCTTCCCTAATCGTGTCATCAGTACCAACAGCATAACCTGCTTGATCCGAACAATTCTGGCCTCGGTAGGCGGACCCGTCAACAAATAAGGTTGAGTCGGGATTCTCCAATGGCTGATCTTTTAGTTGCGGTTGCACTGTCGATACCCCCTGGATCACCTCGGTACAATCGTGAGGATCGCCGTCTTCCTCTGTTGGTAACAAGGAAGCTGGATTGAGAACGTCACAACACTCTATCTGAAGGTTCGGTCGGTGGAGCATGGTCGTTTCATACTGCACCAGACGAGTATTGGTTAGGTGTTGCGTCTGCTTCTGTGTCTACGCAATGGGGATCCCTCAAGGTTAGAGGGTGACCCGTTACGATCTCCGCCGTGCGTTTAACAGCATAACTCGCTGCGGCCACGGCTTGTAAGCAGTGGCAGGCCGCGTTCAACCGGGTCTAGCCTGCGGCTAAAGTATGCTATTGGGCGTTGGCGATCACCATGCTGCTGTGTTAACACCATTTGCGCAAATCCTTTTATTTCATGAGAATAAAGGAAAAACGGCTTTTCGTAATTTGGAAGGTCCATAGCCAGGGCCATCAAGAGTGCTGCTTTCAATTTATTAAAACACTCCTCCACTTCTTCATTCCACTCAATTAAATTGGGCTGATTCTGACCTACCACAACATATAGTTCCTTCATCAGAATTGCATAAAATCAACAATCCACTGTCTGCAATTGGTTGCCATGCCTAGGAACCGCATCATATCCTTCTTTGTACGGGGGCGGGGTATTTTTGCAATTGAAGTTACCCTTCCCTTGTCCAACTCTCTTTTCCGGTGCGAAATGTGGTGGTTCCCCAAGTACTTAACCTTCTCCTGCACCAACTGCAACTTGTCTCTGTTTACTTTATGGCCTTTCTTTGCCAGGGCCTGGAGCAGCTGCAGCATATCCGTTTCGCACGCTTCCTTATGTTGGGAACAGATCAGCAAATCATCCACATATTGTAACAGCACTGAATTTCCTCTAAATACTACATAAGG
Source organism: Eptatretus burgeri (assembly GCF_056783735.1). Lineage (NCBI taxonomy): Eukaryota > Metazoa > Chordata > Myxini > Myxiniformes > Myxinidae > Eptatretus > Eptatretus burgeri. The sequence continues at coordinate 25,698,010 of NC_140968.1, read as the reverse complement.
CCAAAAAAAAAAAATGTTGCATTGGCGTAACGGGTCACTGAAAAATAGGGTAGGTCGGTCGGGATCTTTTTTTTTTTTTTTTTTTTTTTTTCCTAATAAATCCCAAAATTTTTGGATAATAAATCCAAAAATTTAATAAATCCTAATAAATCCCTCCCAAAATCTCCCCCGGCTCGAGTACCACCCTTTTTGTCGGCGGGTTCTGTCCGAAACACTTCCGGGTTTTTGCGATCGCGATCGCAATCAACAAGATACTTGAAATCGATAGCAAAAAAACAAAAAAAAAACGTAGGGTCGGCGGAATTTTTAGGGTCGGGCGGGTTACGCCAATGCAACATTTTTTTTTTTTGGCCTAATCTAGGTCTTTATGCAATGCACACGAGAACAACGTTGGGCTATCAGCAAAGCCCTGCGGCAGGACCGTCGATGTATATTGGCGGCCATTATACGTAAAGGCGAATAAAATTGCAATTTCTTTGCTATCAGGACCGAAAAAAAAACGCCAAACCCAAATCAATTACGGTGAAATGGGAGGAGTTTGCGGGGATAGATGTTATCAGCACCTCTGCACTAGATACCACTGGGTGAACACTTTGGATCACCTCATTTATCTCTCGCAGGTCTTGAACAAATCTCCAGTTATCTTTCTGTGGCTTTTTAACCGGCAATATTGGTGTGTTACACGGACTTGAAGTTTCCACAATTATCCCTTGTTCTTTCAGCGATTTAATCACTGGTGCTATTCCGGCTTCCACCTCCTTTCAGAGAGGATATTGGTGCACATTCGGCCAACGCGCTCCAGGTTTGAGCTTGACCACTAAAGGTGCTGCCCCGATGATGCGACCCACGTCATTATCATACCGGGTCCACAATTCTTGCGGAACCTCTTCTAGCAGGCTTTCTGAATCCTTCATCTCACTCACCATTCTCGTCAGCATCTCACGCTTGAGAGGCAATTCAATTTCCTCCACCATCCCTTGCAGAACCTGTTTCTTTAAATCACAGATCCACCCTTCGTTATTCACCAATCTATGCACATTTCCAATGTAACAGAGTTGCAGAGCAGTCTACCACTGCCCCCTGCAGGCGATAAACCATAAAGCCTAAATCTTTTGGGTGATATCCCATCGCTGTAGTTATTGTTATGTGCGAGGTTACCTCCTCCGGATACTTCGTCAATTGTCTCTGATCCTCTGTGGGCTCAACTTCCACTGCAATGCCTTCTTTCCCAATCATTAAATGGCAGACAGACAACTTATCACACTTTCCCAAATGTGGAGCTATTTTCTTTGCAAATTCAACATCATTTCCCGTTGCATCGTAATAAATTGTACAATGTGGAGGATCATAATATGTGCGTGTCGTTACCTGCGCATTCTCGAGCCAAGTTCGCATGCTTTGCCTCTCTGCCAAGATCGCATCTAGGCACTTTAAAACATCACTAATCGGCTGTCTTGGCAACCTCCACCAATAATTAAGCGATCGGGTGCGGTGTCATTAAAACCATCATTGCTAATTGTGCTTTCTTCGGGGGAATGTCAATGAACACCCCTTTCTCTGTATATGCGATTGTGCATCCGAACTTACATAGCAAGTCTCGCCCTAATAAGTTCACTGGTGCTGTGGTTGTGAGAAGGAATGCATGTTTCTCCTGCAATGGTCCACATCTTACCGACAATTGTGCTGTTGCGTCTAATGTTTCAATCTTACCCCCTAAACCCACGACCTTTGTGCTATTTCCAGATTTCTCAACTCCTGGAAATTCTTTAACTGCAATTGTGGAACGAGTGCCCCCCGTATCAACCAAGAAATAAAGCTCCTTGCCCGAGACGTTCAGAGTGTAGGTCGGCTCCTCTGTCGGGCTGAATGTCAGCATTGCTCTTTCCCTCGAGGGTTCACTCTCATCCTGTCAATATCTTCGTGAGTTAGTAGGTGGGGGTCTTGGTTCCCGTCTTCTGTTGGGACAATTTTGTTTCCAATGCCCTCTCTTTCCACACGCAAAACAAGCATCTTGTGGGGAATTGTCCCTTTTTCCTCTTCTTTCCCGATCCTTATTTTGCGATCTATTCTGGGGTCTCCAATCTGACCACTTGCGGGGTCTTGGGGGTCGCCTTCCCCTTTCCAGTAAGGAATGCCGTCGATCCTCATCCTCTCCCGAATCAGATTCCTCTCCCTCATCTAAAATTGCAGGCCCCCTGGGACGGAAAGGGGGGGGGCTCGTGACTCTCCTGCCTTATCTCGCAATATCATCTGAAACACTTCTTCCTTAATTTTCACCTCCTTCCCTTCTTTTTCCTCATGTCTGGCCTCGCATTGATCAGCCGCAGTGCAAAAAATCCAAAATGGCCACCACCGGTTGTTATTTTACCAGTTTCTCAGGTTCTGGACCAGCTCGGATATTGATTCTGGTGGCTATTCGTACATTTTCAAGGATGAGGAATGCAGTGGTACTATTTATAACATGCTAGCAACTACCAAACTACATATATCTAGCATGCAGGGAATTAAATAATAGTAGTAAAACCATCAAATATTAGCGGAGTTATGCACATTTTCCGGAATTTCAGAATCAGCCCATGAGTTGTGTGCTGACCTCAAAATTATGTTTATGTGTATTCATATATTTTGCTGCATATTGACACAGAACATCATAATAACGTCACAATGATAATCTATGTTGTTAGTACAGCTTTTGTGTACTTGTGTACACCTAGTAACAATGCCTAATCTGCATGTACATCTGTATGCTTTCAGTTGACCTGGACTGTGACTGTGGTGGCAGCCAACATATTTTCCTGGAGATTTCAGCTAATGGTAGAGGGTGGTGGTATAACTAGTACATCCTGTTCTCATATTATAACTAGTAGATACTGTTCTAAAGTAGCAAAGTGCATAGGGACAATGGCCAAAGTATACAAGGTGGTGGACCCTGATGAGCCTAGCTCATCAGGTAAACAGTGCCCGACCACAGACTGGAACAAATGTGTTCTGTGTCAGGAAGACACAGATGAGATGCTGACACGTCCATATAATTCAGCACGTGGCACAGATGGGGCAGGATACAGGACCATAGCTGAGCATCTTGTAGCATTCGACAAGATCAGTTGCCTGCCAAGAATACTAAAACTGTCACAACTGGATGAGGGTCAGGGCATCGAGGCAGCATTCCGCGTTCACAAAGCCAAATGGCATGACTCCTGCAGACTGCAGTATGACAAAACAAAACTTCAGAGGGCTGAAAAGAGGAAAACACACCACAATGATGACCCAGAAACCCACAAGTTCACCCATCAGAGCATTGAACGTGAAATTCATTCAACAGAGACATGCTTCTTCTGTGGCAAATCTGCAGCAAGAGATGCTTTGCGTAATGCATCAACATTCGAACTTAACATTCGTGTGAGGCAGCGTGCCCTCAAACTACAGGACAAACACCTCCTATCCAAACTCAGTGTTGGAGATCTCATTGCCCAAGAGGCTAAGTACCATGCTCAGTGTCTTGCCTCTCTGTACAATAAAGTGAGGGACACAAAGGCACAATAATCTAATGTAGACTGTTAACCATGGAATTGTATTCGCTGGACTTGTTGCCTATATTGAGGAAGTGCGCATGGACAATATGGTTGCACCAGTGTACAAGCTAACAGACTTGGTGAATCTGTACAGTACCAGGCTGGAACAACTGGGGACACACGTGACGGGGCGTGTACACTCCACTAAACTCAAGAACAGAATACTGGGTTACTTCCCAGACATGGACGCTCACAAGCAAGGTCGTTATGTGGTGCTTGTGTGCAATGAGGATGTTGGTGCTGCATTAGAGAAAGCATGTGAGCATGATGCTGACAATGATGCAGTTCATCTAGCCAGAGCTTTGATCATCTAGCCTTTGATGATGTCACGAGAGCCTTCTGTGCCTTGGCTGCCACCCCAGACACCATAGACAACTGGATGGAGTCTCTGGAGCAATTCGTGGTATTGCTCTTTGACCGCACTAGCAGCCTGGAATCAGTCAATCAGGCACGCAATCAGCTGCTCATCCAGAAAGGTAGAGACATTGAAGGACTCCCTCCAACATAAGCAGCACTGATTCAGCACACAAAGAGGGCTGCCTCCCAAGCTGGTCACTGCTGGGGACAGATGATTGTTGCAGTCCCGGAACTCCCATCCCCAGGTGACTGGGGGTGGAATAAGGACACAGGTGGATGGGAAGTTCACTGGACCACACTGCCAGAAGCGACCCAGGCCTGTCGAGAACTTATACGCTGTGTATGCAAAAAGGGGTGCAGAGGACAGTGCAAATGTGTCAAGGCAGCACTTCAGTGCACTGCCCTTTGCCACTGTGGTGGACTGTGTTCTCGAAACTAACATTACATTTCATTGAAAACCTGTAATATTACCATGGAAGACCTTACCTGGTTAATAATGAAAGGACTGTAGTAGACTTGTCCTCACCACTAACATGCCAAACAACAATGGGACATGCACTATTGATTTGTAAGATACAGCATAATCTCATGAACTGTGTGCTCATATAAATAAACTACCAAATATTATAAAGGAAACATTGCGAAGACTGCATTGTACTCTCATGAATATGTCACAGTTTCAAAACATGTACATGTATAACTCCACCAATATTGAATGCGTTTATAATTTTACTATGATTTTTTTCCCTGAAAGCTAGATATATGTAGTTAGGTTGTTGTTAGAGTAGTTATAGCATGTTGTAAATAGTACCACTGCATTCCTCATCCTTGAAAATGTACGATTAGCCACAGAATCAATATCCTAGGTAGTCTAGAACCTGAGCTACTGGTAAAATAACAACCGGTGGTGGCCATTTTTGGCCACAGGACAATTCTGTGATGGCTCTATAGCTAAATATTTTCCTTAGGGCATGCTCTAACAGTGTGCCAAAGCTTATGCTTGTATCATCAAAGGCACAATCCATTCCCATATCTGTCGGACTATTTACATTAACTCAAACACCCAATTTTCACTCTTGCACTTCCTTGAAGTTTTCTTAATATGCATGCAAAGTTTCAGGCTGCTAGGTTTCATGGTTTTGGAGTTATGGAGGACAAACACACTATGAATGATTGGCTGACTGACACATACTGACATTTATTATTATACATTAGTGTTCTGCATATTTTCATAATAAAGGTTTGTTGAAAATTTCTTGACAAAAGCCCAAATGATAAACCAGATATCTGTGATTACAAAGTGATCGCCAAAGGTAAGACTTCCCCTTCCTGGCGATCACCTGTGACTTACCCTTGGCCCGTGATCCAGCGATGACCATAATTTGTTCGGACCACCATATGACCTTGACCTTCATCATTTAAGGATGGCGTGTAAATTATAAAAATAATGGCAATACCCCTGGGTGCTCGCCTGGTAGAATAATGATACTGAGGAGGGAGTCAACGTGAGACGAAATCAGTAAAATGTACTAATGAACCAATGTTATAGCAAATACCTATTTTGGGGGCAAATCCCCTCCCCCTCTTTAAATCCCCCGATTTTTTTAAAGAGCATGAACAAACTTTGGTACATCATGGGTGATGAAGGTTGTGGTCAAGTTTCATCGAAATTGTGTGTGTAGTTTCAGAGAAGAAAGGAAATACCTATTTTGGGGGGCAAACCCCATATCCCCTTAGGGCCGGGTTTTTCTTTTATGCCATGAACAAACTTTGGTAAGTACAGGGTGATGAAGGTTGTGTTAAAGTTTATCGAAATCATTTGTGTAGTTTTGGCGAAGAAGTTGCAAGTATTTGTGGATGGATGGACGGATGACGTGCCATCCCATAAGCTCTCTGGAACTACGTTCCAGGTGAGCTAAAAATGTATCCCCATCTACAGTACATTGATAAAACTCAACATATGAAAATCGAAGGAAAATTATTCAAGATATGATCAAAAATGTTTTTTGTTAACTCGGTCACAATCCGAAAAAGTAGGTCAAGCACATTAATCAAATAGCAGGTGCACAATGTCAGTGCAGGTACACTATTATGATGTAAGCATTGGCAAAATTGAGCGATGACAAAAAAAATTCTTTTTGGACTGCCATTTGACCTTGACCTTTAACTCAGAGGGGTATGATGTAAATTAAGTGTAAATGCAACTTACTCGAGGCTATCTAGAGAGGGCAATTTAGTTCCAATCGGACAAACCTTAGTCGAGTTGTCATGAAAAATGTTAAAATGCCTATAACTGGTTCATGACCGTAAAGATGAGGTCAAGGTCAAAATAATTTTGTTAACCCCATAAACTTGTTATCCCCATTATTGATGCAAAATTTCATTCCGAAAGTCCCAGCAGGTCCGAGATACACCTCTGAAATTGGCAGACAAAAAATGGAGAAAAACCTCAATGGCGGTTTAGTACTCCTGGAGGTGTAAGACCATGACCTTTCACCTGGAGGAGTGTGATGTAAATTCAGTTTAAATACAGCTTACACAAAGCTATCGAAAGAGGGCAATTTTGTTCTGATCGACAAAAACCTAAGTCGAGTCTTGTTGAAAAATGTTAAAATGTCTATACTTGGGTCATGATCTTAAAGATAAGGTCAAGGGCAAAAAAATGTCAACCCTGCTTTCTTAGTATTGCCATTATTGATGCAAAATTTCATTCTGAAAGTCCCAGCCGGCTCCGAGATACAACTCGGAAATTGATACAGTTTGGTAATTTGGAGTGTTGAGAGTGCAGTAAGAATTTTAAATTAAACTAGAACTGCCACTTTACAACTGCTGGCAGTGACGACCGGGTACCCAGATGTCCGGCTTTGATACAAATACCGCAGAATGAGACCCCAGCCCTTTCTCTACAACGCGGGATTCACAAGTTATGGACTGAGGAACGGGCCACGTTCCATCTATTTATTTTGCACACAGTTGACCATTTTTCCTGGGGCCATCATCAGTATCAATTTAATTGTTATTCCTGTACCCTCAAATGCATGCAGCCAAGTGAGCCTTCTGGAAAAAAAACAAAAGTCGAAAAGTTCTCAGATTCAAATAATTAAATAATTCTGGCTGCCAAAGAGAGTGGCCAGCCGATCGGGTTGAAATTTTAAAGCTATGTTCCCCATGTCGGCTAGATTATAATTGTGAGGTTTCACATATATTGATGCAGCGGTTCCAGAATAAATATTACTTAATATTTTTCCTTCATCCAACATGGCTGCCAAACCATGTGGCCGATCGAGTTGAAATTAAATCCTTCATTCCACATGACAGCTCCATCATAACTGTGAAGTTTCACATTTATTGATGCAGCAGTTTCAAGGTAAGCATTAATTAATATTTTCCTTCAATCCAATATGGCTGCCAAACGGTGTCGTACATCAAAAGGAGGGGAGAACTTTTTTTTCTTCATGGCTAGGCGGTCATACGTGTAAAGTTTCGCCTCAATCTGTTCAGCCGTTTCAGAGAAGAAGACTTTTAAAGTTATTAATTTTCAATCCAATATGGCTGCCGTACCACGTGACCTATTGCATCATAAATTTAAATTCTCCCTCTAATGGGGTAGTGGATCATACTTGTAAAGTTTCAGGTTGATCGGACAAGGGGCATTTTTCTTTCCATGATGGCCACCAAACCATGTGACTTGTAACATAATTTTTTTACCATATATGCAGACATGGTGGTGGACGATAGCTGCAAATTTTTGCTTTGATCGGTTAAGTAGTTCCAGAGAAAACATTATTTAGTATTTTTCTTCAATCCAATATGGCTGCCAAACCATGTGACTTATCAATAAGAAATTAACAAACTTATATCCATTTGTTTTGGAGAATACGTGTGTGAAGTTTCCCCTTGATCTGACCAGCCGTTTTGGAGAAGATGTTTGAAGGTTTCAGGGTAAATTCAATATGGCCACCAAACCATGTGACCTATCAATTAGAAATTAACAAACTTGTGAAAGGATGTCTTGGGGAAAGTGTGTGTGAAGTTTTGCCTCAATCTGTCCAGCTGTTCTGGAGAAGATTTTTAAAATTTATTAATTTTCTATCCAATATGGCTGATGAACCATGTGACCTATGACATCATAACTTTATATTCTGCCTACAATGTGGTAGGGGAACACGTGTGTGAAGTTTTGTGTGAATCAGTTGAGGTGCATTTTTCCATCCAAGATGGCCACCAAACCATGTGCCTTGTGATGTCATAATTTTACCATGTATGTAATCATGGTGTTCTATGAGAGTTGCAAAGTTGCACTATGATTGGTAAAGTGGTTCCAGAGAAAACATTATTTAATATTTTTCTTAAATCCACCATGGCTGCCAAACCATGTGACCCATCAATTATTCATTAGCAAACTTGTATTCCCTACCCAAGGAGAATATGTTTATGAAGTTTTCCCTTGATCTGGCCAGCCGTTCTGGAGAACATGTTTGAAGGTTTTTGGGTAAATTCAATATGGCCGCCAAGCCATGTGACCCACTAATAAGAAATTAACAAACTCATAAAAGGATGTCATGGGGAATGTGTGTGTAAAGTGTGTAAATCTGTCCACCCGTTCTGGAAAAGAAGATTTTTTTATTTTTTTTTTCAAAACAAGATGCTTGCCGAACCAACTCACCGATGACGTCATAATTTTTTTCTGTGGTGAATTGTGTAGATGATGTGCACGAAATTTCAGATTTTTCCCATGCAGCGTTCGACTTGACGAATTTTACACCGCGACACCAGTTCACCAATGAAGTCACAAAAATCACACATATTCCCCATGGGGAGTTCTTTTAAATGTATGAAGGGAAAAAAATTTCCATTGCAAGGTTTCAGAGATAGAGGTCCAAAGATTTTAGGTTTTTTCAAGATGGCACCCATACCACATGACCTATGGCGTTATTATCAATTAGGTAATAATTGTTGAAAATTTCTTGACAAAAGCTCAAATGATAGACAAGATATCTGTGATCACAAAGTTATTGCCAAGGGTAAGACTTCCCCTACCTGGCGATCACCTGTGACTTACCCTTGGCCCGTGATCCAATGATGACCATAATTTGTTCGGACCACCAAATGACCTTGACCTTCATCATTTAAGGATGATGTGTCAATTATACAAAAAATAGGGGCAATACCCCTGGGTATGCTATCAAAAAAGATACATACTATGGTGAAAAATGCGTGTTGATCGGACTTACCGTTCCCGAGAAAATGATTTTAAAAGCGAAAACACCTGCAAATTTCTGGCGGAAAAAGAAAAACAATAAATAAACAGAAGAAAAACAATAGGTTACCCAGTCCATTAGACTGGGTACCCCAATAAAGATGGTAAAAGTCATGTTAAAAATATAAAAAATCCGGAATTTACCATGGTCGCCACAGTGTTGATCACATGACATGAGTTATTCATGCCTGTTGTTTGTGTCCTTTATGACATCCTGAAAAACAGTAAGTTTCTTGTTTGGAATGATTTTCAATTTTGTTTCACTGCCAGACAAGCAAGAGAGAGTAAATATTGTTACGAATCTGGAAACCATGCGCACTCAACATTAAGGTCCCAAAGTTAGTTATGTCAATAAGTATGTGTACAGTTAGAATCCATCCCCTTCTGTCTAATGGGAATTGCATGTGTGTGCTACGGGTTATTTTGTTAGCTAGGTTTTTACATCAACAACTACAACAATAACAACACCATCGCCCACGTGCATCGTGTCACGTACAGGAGTGAGGTGGAGAATAGGGTGCTCCCCTGGCTGTTCTGTTTGGGTTCTCAGACGCACACGGTGGGAGGGTGGTCGTTGCACTCCCACCAGACCACCCCTTGCCCAATCAGGGAAGCTCTCACCTCAGGCTGGCTCCGCCTTAGCCAGATGGAGTGTTCGGCCCGGCCAATCGGGAGGCCGCCACGAGTCGCCTGACAACCCACCATCCAATCAGGAGGCGAGTGGCGGGGAGAAGAAGCTCCTCCCTCCTCAAGAGGAGAGTGGTGGTCTGGACGAGTGTGGAGAGACAAGGATTGTGTTCTGAAGGATCGTGGGGATTGCATTAAACAAGGATCGTGGCGATTGCATTCTGCAGACGGTCGTGGTCGTGGCTGGAGCGGTCTGAGACAGTGGCGAGTGTGGCTTGGTCCTGTTCGTGGGCTGTGGACTTCGGGTTGTGGGTTCAAGTTGGTGGAACCGCACGAGGCGGGGAGGTACCCGGCTCTACCGAGAAAAGACCCACAGGTCCATTTCTTGTGTGTGTGTGTGTGTGTGTGTGTGTGTGTGTGTGTGTGTGCGTGCGTGCGTGCGTGCGTGCGTGCGTGCGTGCGTGCATGCGTGCGTGTGTCTGTGGGCCCCGTCTGTTAAATAGAGCTGTTTAAGTGTTTTCTTTTCATTGTACATTGCATTTTATTCGTGATAGCTCTGCTCTGTGTTCCCCTCCCGATTATTCTTTATAAATAAACCCCCTGTGAAATGTACCAGCTCGTTTTCTGTGTTTCTTTCATTGGCTTAGCACGGTGTGTGTTGAGAAATAGCGAGGCAGTAAATTGTTCATTTGGACCAACAGGCCTTGGTAACTTCCGCTCGAGTTACACACGGTTCGGACATGACAACGGCTTGTTCCGCTCGAGGTCCGTCGAGGGTGTGAATTCCCCGGTAGCTTTGCCGCGTGGGTAATTAGGTATATTGAAGTTTGGCAATTGACAATACCCCACGCGGTCGAATTATTGGCGATTCATGGTCCTATAAGGGACCCGTGCCTTTCGGACTTATCCGAGAGTCACGATCTCAATTCCGGTGTGTTTGGTGGAGCCAACTCTGCTGCTCCCTCTAGCGGTCGTGCTCGCCACCGATACCCGGCCCCACAACAATATATCTCACTCTTCTGGGTGAACAATATATTCACAACAATATATTCTCACTTCACAACAATATATCTCGCTCTTCTTCTCTTCTCTCCTTTGACAGCATGTGCCATCTTTTATCTATAATTCCAGCAATCTCTCTCTGCGTGTGTGTGTGTGTGTGTTTGTGTATGTATGTCTGCGACCGCCGTTTCTCAACAACCACTGGTCCGATCTAATTGAAACTTGCCAGGAATATTGCCGGGGACCCGCGGATGTGCCTTTTCAAGGTTTGATATTAATCGGACAAGCGGTTCCCAAGTTACGGCCATTTATCTGTTAACCAATGACAGGACACGGTGCTATGACATCACGAATGATGTCACAATTGTTCCTTTTTTTCTTTATCTTTTGCACGTACAGGCACGCACATACGGGCCCGCACCTTCGGGCACGCACCTATGGGCCCGCACTAGTCTTTCTATAATTCCAGCAATCTCTGTGTGTGTGTGTCTGTATGTGTGTCTGCGACCGCCGTTTCTCGACAACCATTGGTCTGATCTGATTAAAACTTGCCAAGAATATTGCTGGGGACCTGTGGATGTGCCTTTTTAAGGTTTGATATTAATCGGACGAGCGGTTCCCAAGTTACGGCCATTTATTTATCAACCAATGACAGGAACCGGTGCTATGACATCACGATTGACATCACAATGTTTTTTTTTTGCACGTACGGCCACGCACGTACGTGCCCGCACCTTCGGGCATGCACTAGTTCAGAAGAATTCAGAGACAAAGTACTGTTCTGTAAAATTGAATGTTTGTTTTCCGATTGATGTTCAAAATATAAAACGTTCAATTTGAACAAGTTGTTCCTTGATCAAAACCCTGACGTTTGTAGATGGACGGACGGACAGACATGAACCAGTTGCTGAACACCGCTGTCTGCTTTGCGTGCACAGGATAACAACAACCTGGAATTTGAACGGCCATTAAGAATTTGGTGCAAAATTGGCCAAGCACACATCTATCGAAATTCCAGCAATCTCTCTCTGTGTGTGTGTGTGTGTGTGTGTGTGTGTGTGTGTGTGTGTGTGTGTGTGTGTGTGTGTGTGTGTGTGTGTGTGTGTGTGTGTGTGTGTGTGTGTGTGTGTGTGTGTGTGTGTGTGTGTCTGTTTGTTTGTCTGCGACCGCCGTTTCTCGACGACCGCCGGTCCGATCCGATTGAAACTTGCCAGGAATATTGCCGGGGACCCGCAGATGTGCCTTTTCAAGGTTTGATGTCGATTGGACGAGCGGTTCCCAAGTTACAGCCATTTTACTGCTTTTTCAGTGTTGAAAAGGTGTATATATGGCAGCTGAACGTGTCGTTCCACCCTCTCACCTTATCATGCCAATCTTTTCCCAAATTATTAATAACCGGACGACCACCGGTCCGATCGGATTGAAACAAGCCAGGAATATTGCCGGGAACCCGCGGATGTGCCTTTCTGAGGTTTGATATCGATCGGATGAGCGGTTCCCAAGTTACGGCCATGTATCTGTGAACCAATGAGAGGACACGGTGCTCTGACTTCACGAATGACGTCACAATTAATGTTTATTTAATTAAATTTTTTTTGAAGGGTTGACGTCACAATTCTTCTTCTTCGTTTGGTATGACGTCACAATCGACACTGGGGACCTGATTATGTGCCTTTTCAAAGTTTGATATCATTCTTCCTCATCCATTTCAACTGTTTCCCAAGTGTTTCCCAAGGTTTGAAAGCTGATTTATCCCAAGGTTTGAATTAATTAATTAATCCCAAGGTTTGATTATTATTTAATTATTTAATCCCAAGGTTTGATTATTATGCAAATTATTAATTAATCCCAAGGTTTGAATTTTCCCAAGGGAAACAGCTGTTTCCCAAGGGTTTGAAAGCTGTTTTTTTCCCAAGGTTGGAATTAATCGTTGTGCTTGGTCGACATTTGTGAATACATTTACAGAGAGGGACGAGAGAGGAGGGATGAACGAGAGAGGGGCGAGAGGCGGGGCAAGAGAGGGGAGTGAGAGAGGAGGGGGACAGAGGAGGGGGAGAGAGGGGGCAAGAGAGAGGAGGGGGAGAGAGGAGGGGGAGAGAGAGGGGTGAGAGGGGGGCAAGAGAAGGGAGAGAGAAGGGTGAGAGAGGGGATGAGAGGGGGGCAAGAGAGGGGAGGGAGAGAGGAGGGGGACAGAGGAGGCGGACAGAGGAGAGAGGATGGGAAGAGGGGGGGGCAAGAGAGGGGGCAAGAAAGGGGAGTGGAGAGGGGGGCGAGAGAGGAGGCAGAGAGTGGGCGAGAGAGAGGGGGCGTCACAATTCTTCTTCTTCATTTGTTATGACGTCACAATTGATGCTGGGACCTGATACTGCAGGCACGAACCTGCACATACTGGCACGCACCTACGGGCCCACCCCTACGGGCCCGCATGAGTCAATCTATAATTTCAGCAATCTCTGTGTGTCTGTCTGTTTGTCTGCGACCAACGTTTCTCGACGACCGCCGGTCCGATCTCATTGAAACTTGCCAGGAATATTGCCGGGGGCCCCCGGATGTGCCTTTTTGAGGTTTGATATCGATTAGACGAGCGGTTCCCAAGTTACGGCCATTTTATTGCTTTTTCAGTGTTGAAAAGGTGTATATATGGCAGCTGAACGTGTCGTTCCACCTTCTCACCTTATCATGCCAATTTTTCCCAAATTATTATTAACCAGACGACCACCGGTCCAATCGGATTGAAACTTGCCAGGAATGTTGCCGGGGCCCCGCGGATGTGCCTTTTCAAGGTTTGATATCAATCGGACAAGCGGTTCCCAAGTTACCGCCATTTATCTGTCAACCAATGACAGGACACGGTGCTATGACATCAGGAATGACGTCACAATTAAGGTTTTTAAATTATTTAATTTATTCTTTTTTTGCACCATTGACGTCACAATTCTTCTTCGGTTGGTATGACGTCACAATCGACACTGCGGACCTGATTATGTGCTTTTTCAAAGTTTGATATCATTCTTCCTCATCCATTTCAGCTGTTTCCCAAATGTTTCCCAAGGTTTGAAAGCTGTTTTATCCCAAGGTTTGAATTAATTAATTAATCCCAAGGTTTGATTATTATGCAAATTATTTAATCCCAAGGTTTGATTATTATGCAAATTATTAATTAATCCCAAGGTTTGAATTTTCCCAAGGGAAACAGCTGTTTCCCAAGGGTTTGAAAGCTGTTTTTTTTCCCAAGGTTGGAATTAATCATTGTGCTTGGTAGACATTTGTGAATACATTTACAGAGAGGGACGAGAGAGGAGGGACGAACGAGAGAGGGGCGAGAGGAGGGGGCAAGAGAGGGGAGTGAGAGAGGAGGGGGACAGAGGAGGGGGAGAGAGGGGGCAAGAGAGAGGAGGGGGGACAGAGGAGGGGTGAGAGGGGGAGAGAGGGGGTGAGAGGAGGGGGGAGAGAGAAGGGCGGCAGAGGAGTGAGAGGGGGGGCAAGAGAAGGGAGAGAGAAGGGCGAGAGAGAGGGGTGAGAGGGGGCAAGAGAGGGGGGAGAGAGAGGGGCGTCACAATTCTTCTTCTTCGTTTGATATGACGTCACAATTGATGCTGGGGACCTGATACTGCAGGCACGAAGCTGCACATACTGGCACGCATCTATGGGACCGCCCCTACGGGCCTGCACTAGTTTATTTAAAGGATATTCTATTCAACATACCGTGTCTACAGAGAGTCTACACCCACTCAATTTATTTTTTAAATGATTTAAACTTTATTTTAAATTTTCAAATGAAAAAACATTCAACAAAATTAAAAACAAAAGTAAACATCTTCTCCCCGATCTTCTCTATCTCTTCTCTTGCTCGATGTTCTCCGCATTTTGATGGCGATCCGATCTTTGGCCGATGTTACTTGCCAGATCTAAAGGTGGAAACATCGAATTTCAAGGTCAAAATGAACGTTCAGCATTTTCAGAAACATTATCGGAACGATAAGGATCGATAAGGAACGACAAACAGTCGTACACATACGATAACCCTGGTACGTCTAACATCGTGAGTGATCTTAAGGAACGGCACCGGAAAGGTTGGTCTATATATCAAGGAAAGGAGGACGTCGTTGGAAACACCATTTCCGGATCTCACCTGTTGTGTTTTTCCCCCCCAAGTTTACAACACTCACCTTCCACCAGGTGCCCGTCCTGTCGAACTTTTGTCAGCGGACTTCGTCGTCATATTTCCAGAGCGTTTCGTCAACGGGAAATCTTTGAACATCATCATTATTTTAATTACCTTCATTCACATTAAAAGCTTGTGACGAGCTCCAGGTCGAGTACAAACAAACATTTTAAATGCCTCGAAGCGATTGTGAGCGCGTTCTTTCCCCCTAAAATCGAACCACAAATTTATCTTCACCTTATAAAAAAAGAAAGTTCATCAAGTTTTAAGAAATGGAGACTTTTTTTACAAGAACGAAGCCATCGCTTTCGATGAAATAGAAACAAACGCCCAACGGACCAGGACGTGCGTCTCTAATAAATTCCCGGCATGCTTCGCGTGCTCCCGTGTTCGCTTGTTGTTGTTGTTGTTGTTGTTTTTTGGGGGAATTGATCACGTGACCCGTTATATTTATTTATTTTTCTGTTAACCGTTGATTCGGGTACTTGTTGAGTATCGTGTTGTAATACTCTGTGTTAATGTTGAGCGTCGTCTACTTCCTGACATCTTTTTGTTCTTTTCCTTTTCTTTCACACCTCTTTTTTTTTTAGTCTTTCACGGTTACTTTTGCTGTTTCATACCTCTCTTCATTCCTATTTCCCCCTTTTAATTTCCCCCCTTACCTGAACCCTATTTTTCTCTTCAATTTTGGGGCATGAGCTGCCCTGCCCTCGTGTTCACCAAAAACCAACAGCTGCTGTTGATCTAGTTTTAAGGTTTGGGTCATGGCTGTCACACATGGATCGCTTGGCATTGTCAGTGCAGGTGGGAGAACTTTCAGTTCTCCACCAGGTAACGCCAGCCTCAAGCGAGACAGCCCCTCGCCAAGAGGTATCCTGGTCAGTCTGTCTCTTCTGTCTGGTCTGAGCCAACCGGACTGGGCCATAAACCGAAAACAGTGACAATGTTGACAGGTTTACAAAAAACGAAAAAGCATACAGTGTCAGAATGAGTCAGTATGTTTTGTCAAGTACTTGTAAAGGTGTTTTTATAAAAAGTGTAAATTCCTCCAGATGTTTGTGCTGTAAAGTTTTTTTAAAGTGTAATTCCTCCAGATGTTTGTGTTGTAAAGTTTTTTTTTTAAAAAGTGTAATTCCTCCAGATGTTTGTGTTGTAAAGTTTTTTTTTCAAAGTGTAATTCCTCCAGATGTTTGTGTTGTAAAGTTTTTTTTTTTAAAAAGTGTAATTCCTCCAGATGTTTGTAAAGTTTTTTTTCAAAGTGTAATTCCTCCAGATGTTTGTGTTGTAAAGTTTTTTTTTTTAAGTGCAATTCCTCCAGATGTTTGTGTTGTAAAGTTTTTAGACCTTGTGAAACTTTTGTTGCCTCTGGCACCGAAGTTGAAAGAGGTTATGTTTTCACCCCTCTCTGTCTGTTTGTGCACAGGATATCTCAAAACGTTATGGACGGATCCGGATGAAATTTTCGGGACAGGTTGGGTGTGTGATAATGAAGAATTGGTTCAATTTTGGTGAAAATCCAGATCTGGTAATTTTTAAAGTGATTCTTCCCCATTGAGAGAGAGGGCCAAAAACAAAATAACACGATATCTCAAAACGTTGTGGACGGGTCTGGACGGAACTTGGTGGACAGGTTGGGTGTGTGACAAGGACGAATTGGTTCAATTTTGGTGAAGATCCAGATCTGATAAGTTTTTTAAGTGATTCTTCACCATTCAGAGATTGGGCTAAAAACGATGTAGTACTGTTTCGCATGATATTTCAAATATGTATTGGGCCCGATATGTTCTCGTGGATCAGGTATTACGTGGCAGAGGTACGCGCTCCACCGCGTGCCCTTCTCGTTTGTCTTGTAACAGGTAAGACTTTTGTTACCCTCGCCGAAGGAGAGGGTATTGTGTTTGGGTCAGTTTGTTTCTTTTTTTGGTGGTCGCTAGACGACCCTTAGTTGGGTGGTCGTTAGTCTACCCTTAGTCTCAGGTTTTCCATCTGTCTGTTTGTTTGTATGTAATGGACATCTCTGGAGGCCAGAGGAGTCAACCAATTTTGATGAAACTTGACTGGTAGGTTCATACCAGGATCTAGTTGTATGCTTTTGAGCACCATTGCTATGGACGCCACCATTGCCTAGCAACGGGATTTTGAAACGGGACAACGGGAACGGGACTGTGCTTTCACCCCAACGTTCGCGTTGGGATTCCCTTGGGATTAGGGAATTGAACACAAATGATGAATGGACAATTGCTCGTCATGTTCCTATATGGAACAACGAACGGCAAAAATGACATCTGATGTGTTCTCTTATCTACATCTATCTATAATTCCAGCAATCTCTGTGTGTCTGTATGTGTGTCTGCAACCACTGTTTCTCAACAACCACTGGTCCGATCTAATTGAAACTTGCCAGGAATATTGCTGGGGCCCTATACCTTGAAACCCTTTTCAAGGTTTGATATTAATCGGATAAGTGGTTCACAAGTTACGGCCATTTATTTGCCAACCAATGACAGGACATGGTGCTATGACGTCATGATTGACGTCACAATGTTGTTGTTTTTTTGTATGTATGGCCACACATGTACGGGCATGCGAGAGCGAAGAAACGGCCTGTGTGGTTGTTGTTTCTGGCACGCGGTTTGAAATGTTTTTTTTTGCATGTACGGCCACGCATGTACGGGCACGCACGTACGGGCATGCACATACGGGCCCGCACTAGTATTTCAAATTCGCCTTAGTCGAGCGACCACCCATGTCGCCTACCGGCTTGTTTCTTTCTTTGTTTTGTCCGTGCAGAACTTTTGTTTTTCTCCGCAACCGCTCGTCGGATTGAGAGGAAATTTTCACCAGCGGTGCGGCGACTCATGTGAAATGTTTTAATGATAATTATGACGTCATAGGTCACGTGGCGTGGCAGCCATGTTGGAAAAATGGAAAAACGTTGGTCATCCCTCCAAGAAGAATTACGCACAATCGAGGCCAGCAGAGCCATGCATATCGCCAGCGGCGTTTACTTCAGGCACAGTTCACCCAGTGATAATACACCTAGGAAAGCATTTATGCAAAAGTCCTGTGTCTTATGCAAAACATCCGGGAGATCCTAACGACATGCACAATATGGCTGAGTGTCGTTTCTTACCAGACAGTGACAAACGATCCATTAGACGATCCCGACTAGTTGCTGATGATGACTGTGATGCGGATGAGGCCATAATGTCTGATGAGTACAACACCCCTGGACAGGTTTCTGATGACTGCGATCTTTCAGCCCACCATGTTGAGTGCTCTTTGCCCAGCCATAGAGTGAATGTCACCCAATCTCCAGTTTTGAAAACATTCTTCCAGCACCATCCTGTCACACTTGCACTCGACACCAGAGCCACGACAAATTTGATCCGTGCTTGCGCAGCTAAGGCCTACAATCCCCCAATCCATACAGCCTCTCACATGGCTCGGCAGGCAGATGGTATTACCCCACTCGATGTGATTGGTGAGGTACACTGCAACTTGTCAAGAGGGAGTCAAGAATTTCGACTTGATGCATTAGTTGTCAAGCAACTTGACGTGGGAGTGCTTGCTGGCAATCCGTTTTTGGTCACCGACATTGCTGTGCGACCCTCGAAGAGGAAAATCATCATTAAAAGTGAAGATTCCGTTGAATATGGCTCTTACAGTAGCCGATGCAGTCAAGTACCCTTTGCCACATGCACCCAAGCATTCTTACTGCATAATCCTCACAAGGCTGTTCTCCTCCCCGGAGAATACCTAGAACTACACACTTCTGCCAGCACTGAGCCAGATGCTGTATGGGCGATAGAACCACGCTTGGACAGTGATGCGAATACTCTCGTCGAGCCCAAATATGCATGGCCAACTCCTCAGGATATTTGTTCCATCAGCAGGGCCGTGTGTGTCACTAACAAGACCGATTCACCTATGCTGGTCAATTGGGGCAAACATGGCTGTGAGGCAAGGGTAGCTTTTCTTGTCAGTGACACACACAGAGTAAATGTTCCGATGAGTGCTGCCACCAATGCAGCACCAGCTCCTCTATTCTCAGTCAGTGTCTCCGGCGACCCCGATTCCTACCTGTCAACCGAAGTGCACAATCAGTTCCACCAAATCAATGAGGCCTACGACGATGTATTTAATCCGTATGAAAGTTCTGATCCATATGAAAGTTTTTGAGGGAGATCCTAACGCTTATTGGGGATAAGCGGGAGATCCGCTTATCCCCAATATGGATGAAATGGTCCACAGAAAAACAAATTGATGATGTTATTGGTCACGTGATTCGGCAGCCATATTGTTTTTTTTTTTTTTAAACCTTCAAAAATCTTCTCTGAAGAGGCTGAACAGGTTGAGGCAAAAATTTACACGTATGACCGCCTATCCACGAGGAACGAAATGTTCACACATGTGATGTCATAGGTCAAATGGTTTGGCAGCCATATTGGATTTACCCTAAAACCCATAACAAAAAATCTTATTCTCTAGAACGGCTGGACAGTTTGAGGGGAAACTTCACAAAAATGTTCCCCAGGCCTTCGGGATAACAGGGTATTCAAGAATAATTGTCCCACAGTCTGGCAGCAATATTTGATTGAGTGAAAATCTTTTTTAAAATACTGTCTCTTGAACGATTTAATCAATCGATGTGAAACTTCATAATTATGATATAGTAGTGATGGGGAATATATGTTTTAAATTTCAAACTGATCGGACGCATGGCCTGGCAGCCAGAATTATTTAATTATTTTTATCTGGGTTATTTTTGATTTGTTTGTTTTTAGGTCATCTCTACCGAGATGACATAATAAAGCCGGAGCAAATGTCCGTCCGTACGTCCGTCAACAATTTTTCTTTCCGATCTTGATGAAACTTAGTATGTGGGTAGAGGTCGATGAGTGTTGCACAACGATATAACTTTTGTCCGGGTTCAAGGTCAGGGACGAGGTCACGAGGTCACGTAAGTTATAAAAATCGCCATTTTCAAAACCTATCTAGTCTGCCATTCTACAAGATATTCGGCAACTGTTTATTGATTATGATAGTAAAAAATATTATCTTGTATCTAACCGGACAGATTTTTGAATTTCCTTCCCGTTTGGCCGCCACGTAACCTAGAAGATGGTCAAAAACACCTCCCGGTACAAAGAAAACTTTTTACTTCCGATCTTGATGAAATTTGGTGTGTGGGTAGAGGTCGATGAGTGATACCCAACGACATATTTTTTTTTCCCGGATTCGAGGTCAGGGTCAAGGTCACGAGGTCACGAAAGTTGTGAAAGTCGCAATTTTCAAAACCTATCTCGTCTGTCATTTCAGGAGATATCTGGCAACGGTTCCTCGATTATGATAGTAAAAAAACATTATAGAGATGACCGTCACCCCCACACGGGGGTAATTTTTTCTGAATAAAGCTCACTTGGCTGTGCCTGCATGGGTTTGAGGGTGGAGGAGAAGCAGCTGAAATGTGAATTCCATCGATGTTCCTCCTGATGACTTCATCTTTGCTTTTTTCTTGTTCGTGTTCCTTCCGATTACTCCATTGCAGGACTGTTACCTATTTGGTCTTCTATTTGATTTGAATTGAATTAATTTTAATCCCATTCTAAATTCAATTGAAGAATAACAAACGTCATGGGTCAGCGTCAGGTGTCTGATCAAAGCGAGATTGTATCAAAGTGGGACATCTTGGTACTCAGTCATCACTGCCAGCAGTTATAAAGTTGTGGCAGTTCTTGTTATAGTGGGGGCGGGGGGCAGTGTTTTCCCATTGGTTTCAAATGTTAATTTCTGGCCACTGGTTGGACTGTGTTCTGGAAGGATTTAACTTACCAAAAAATGATGTCGCCTTTTTTTTTTGGTGATATCTTTATACTTTTCTCTCAATTTCAAATTACGGCCAAAATCGTGCTGAATAATTTCATTGTATTACCCCAAAATACATTCTGTATGAAAAGCAAACACCCAATATATTGCTAAAAGTAATATAATAATTAAGAAAAAACACTCCTTTCAACAACTCAAACTTTTTTTTGGTTTTTGACTTCTAAATTTTAAATACAGTGATAATCTCACAGCTCAAACATGTTTTATTTAGTTCTTTCGGTCCACCATCTGGTTGGTTCTGGTCAGCTAATGTAGGATAGAACTTCAATGTTCATTTAGTGTTTGTGTTCATAGTTAGATGGAAGGATCTCCTTCTTCTTCATCCTCTTCAATTCCTAAGAGTGCCTGGTTGACATTACTGCACACCTCCTCATCGGCTCCACACAAACACATCTCGGAGCAGTTGAGGCCCTGCGACCGACAGGAACAGTGTGACGTGCAACTGGTCTTCTTGCACCCACATTTGATGAGGTGAGTAACTGTGGCTGGAGCTGGAGGATCCCTTGTTGGTACTGGTACTAGCGTATCCCCCTCTTCCTTCCACCCGTAGGTTGTTGCTGGTGGTAGCTGAGGGTGAGGAATGTTATCGTCACGCCACACCATGGCCTGGTAATGTGCCCGGACAATGGCTTCATGTAAGGCTCCTCGTGTCGGAGGTAGCTTTTGAGCCTCCAGTTGTTTCTTGGTGATAAGCTTCCATCTGAGATCACCAACATCCACCACAGTGCTACCAGGCTCATAGAGCTGGCAAACAAATGTCTCAATGGCTCGTTCAGTGTCAACTTCCAGCTTCTCGGACGTCCCTTAGGCAGCAAATGCAGACACCACCTCCATGGAGCATCTGATAAATGCTTGCCAACAGGTCAGCTTCCCCTTGCCTGCAAATCGACCTGTTACGTCAGCTCCAGAGAAGGCATGAAATCCTGGTAAGGCTTCAGCCTTTGCATCACCAAGTGCATTCATGATTGGTCCCAGTGAGATTACTCGCTTCTTGTTCCCCACACCAGTGACAAAGTATGTGTTCCTGCAGAGCTGATGGTAACGGTGGATTGCAAGGACAAAAACGTCAGTGTCAGGTGACTGAATGTAGAGTTCTGTTGCTCCTCTTCGAATAGCATCCAGACTGTGCAGGATAAGTCTCGTGTCAGCTTCTTCTTGGGAGCTGCAGAGATGTTGAACATCCATGGAGTTTGAGAGGACCTCTTGCCACAAAGTCACTATGAAGACCTTGGGCTTACCCTCAAAGTGGTGGAGAGCTTTCTTTGCAAGATAAACTGTCGGTTCATCTTTGGTTGCGGTACTGGATAGGAACTGCTTTGCTGACACCTTGCCAATTTGTGTATTGTCTGTGACGAGGTAAGCAGTTGCTGGCTTACAACCCTGGCGTCTCTCCCTTGTGGCCTCTTTCAGTGAAGTGGGAAGATCATAACGGTCAAAGACTAGATGGAGCTCATCATATTCTCTGCACTTGCTGTCCAGTGTAGCTATGAAGTGGTCAGCCCATTGAGCACATGTCTTGACCCAAGGTAGCTTACCCATTGCCTGGACAATTGCCATTCCATCAATTACAGTTGCCTTCCTTGGTGTCAAGGGAACAATGTCATTGGTGACATCCTCTGACTGCAGATCAACACTAATTTTGTTTGGGAGGCCCTCAAGTACAGCCATCAGCTTGCTTTTGTCTGTGCATGGTAGGAGTTCACCACTCACTGTGAACAAGGCTCGTGGGAGAGACGTGAACTCATGCTGGCCAATGCTCTCCTTGAGGTTCATCTCGGAGCGTGAGCGTGCAACAATCAACATGCAGGCAAATAGTGATCTGTCATCCTTGAGATCCACTACCTGATCAGCCATTTTGTGTTTCACCGACTTCCTTGCGCTTTTCCATGTCTTCAGTTGAACCTTCTTCGTTCTGGCCCAGATACTGAACTCATTCGTGTTGATGCGTTCCTCAACAAAGTTGGCATACTTCTGCTGCCCAATGTCTCCTTGGTTGCTGACAAAATCACAAAAAAAAAACAAGAAAAAAATCTGAATTCACAACAGACACCTGCCAATGGTTCTCGAAGCAAGTACAAGCACGCGTCTGAATGTTCTAGGCGGGTGACGCAACATCTATGAGTGGATGATGCAATACCTGTCCAGGGTTGCCAAATTGACATTTTCTCAGGGTGGTCCTAAACTTTTGCAAATGATTGTCGAAGTGTATTTCTTATTTCTAAGGCCTTAACTATTATGCAAAAGTTAGCTGAAGAGGAGAAAGTGAGATCTCAGTATTATATGCTGGTTTGGATGGGTCGTGGCTGCGAAGTTCAACAAGAAGTTAGTTGTATGATCATAAACAGGATAAACAGACATTCTGTAATGAAGACACTGTTAGTTCAAATTGAATATTTGTCAGAAACACTTTAGAAAACACAATGTAACATTCTGGCACTCCAGACTCTGAAACAAAGCGTGATTAATACAGTACGTTGGGTCAAAAATGACCTTTCAGCTTTGACGTTGTGTCAAGGTTACTGAAGGTCCACAGAAAAAATGGCGACAACATTTTTCCACTTCTTGGCAATGCTAAGAACACATTCATGATAGTTGCAAAAAATTAACATGCAAAACCAACGGGAATCCCAATCCGTTACGTTGCCCCCCCACGCCCCCCCCCCACTATCATGTTTATTATTAATTGTGTAACACACCAGTTTCCAAACACCACACAAAACAAAGCCTGACGAGGGTCTGCAATCTCTGATTGCTTTATTTCTTGTTTATTTTTTTAATTTATAGATTTTAAGTTTAATTTTAAATTTAATTTTTTTTCCAATTCCCAATTATTTCCATTTCATTGTTGTTTTTTTAATACTTCAATTATTTATTTTTTCAATTTTGTGATTATTTTTTTTCTATTTCAATTTTTGTTTAATATTAAATGATTTCATCTCCCCCCCCCCCCATTTTTCAATTACGAAAAACAATTCGAGAGTTTTCGAGACTCTCTTTGAAACCTCCCAGAGTGTGGTCGTGCCTCTGTGTCCAGGATCGCAGACACCCCGATAGCCTATGGAATGAAACCCGAGTGAAGGGAAGAGATTTCATTCCATGACGCCGCTTATCCCCAAGTCTCAGTCCCAGCCTGGTTAGGAAGCCGGTTAACCGGAGATAACCGCTCAGACGGACATCACTTCCTTTGGACACAGGCCGAGTCAGACATCGAGAGGGTCCACTTGGCTCATCGAACGCCAGCTTGCCCACCTGGATACTCCCTTATAAATGAACAGTCATGGCGAGCTGGCCTACGTACCCATGCACACTCCAGGGTCTATTATTTGTCCAAAGTACAGATAAATAAATAAATTTAAAATGTATCAATTCCTAGATTGCAACAATAATTATGGAGGAGTAGAGGAGATTGGGAGTGCAGAGCATTGGTGCTAGCTTAAGCAGTCTCCTTGGCCAGCATGCTGGCACTCATTTTGCCAACCTCAGAAGAATGACAGGCTGAGTTAACCCCAACTGGTATTAATTCAACAGATGAGCAAGATTTGAACTCGGGAAGCTGGGATCCAAAGCCCACCACTCTAACCATTAAGCCAGCACCAGCCATATAATAATCATGGGTATGCGATTAAAAAGAACTTCACCAGCATGGTATCAGTTTAAATCTACAAAATGACCGCTTCATGAAGCGATTGCCTCTTCACCACAACTTACAAACCCGTATCACTCAAAGCAATTAGTGGTCTCACTTGTGACGTCATTAACAATGGCCTATATGCTACACCAAGCGACTGCGTACGCACCGCTGATCAAGTAAGTGCAAGGTGAAAACGTGTGGAAATTTTCTTCGACGTGATACGATTATGACATCACGGGTTTTAACAGATGAGGAAATTCTATTCCGGTGTTGATCAATAAATCAGTAACCTGCCATCAGAGAAGAATAAGATGCAATTGATTGTTCAGGAGATGTAGCTTGTGGTAAATGGGGTACAGATAGATAAATAAATAAGGGCTTTGTTCATGTCACATGTTCACTCAAATTACCAATGAGTTACAACAACGAACTACATTGACACTCGGTAGAGCGCATACCTCCACCAGGCTGAACAGTTCACGCTTTGTATCCCACTGGCCGGCCGGATCTGGATCCGGACCTGAACCAAAATCGAATCGGGCTGCTTTTGTCACCGACCCAACTCATCCACCTGGTTTTGTCACAACTTGTCCACAACTTTTTGAGATATCGTGCTGTATATCATTTTGGCCCAATCTCTCAAAAGTGGAGAATCACTTCAAAAAAAAAATTCTTCTCATATCTGGATGTGGATCTGGATCTTTATCAAAATCGAATCAACTTGTCCTTGTCACACACCCAACCTGTCCACCAAGTTTCATCCGAATCAGTCCACAACTTTTTGAGATATCCTGTTCATGGACAGACAGACAGACAGACAGACAGACAGACAGACAGACACAGGTGAAAACAAACTCCATCAACCTTTGGCGGCAGAGGTAACAATAATAGTGCAAGGCACGAGGGGAAGCACTCGGGTCCCTCTCAAACAACCGGTCCTAAGGCCGCCAGGCACAGATAACTCCGCACACCAGCAGGCAACCACGAACGCCGATTGGCACGGCCAATCCGGGCAGGGTTACACTACTTCGCGTAATACCTTACCTGTGGACGGCCGGTCAATTAGTGTTACATGCCCTCGATGCGTACTTGCGTTGGACTTTCCATATCAGGTGCAGCAAAGCGGAACTACCTAGTATGCACCGGCTAATAAACAAATTGTTTGGGTAGAATGTTCCAGCTGAACGAATGTGTGGACTATGCTGGACAAATGGAGGAAAAGACGAAATGAGCTGGGTACATTTACAACAAGCGATTTATTACAGCGAGGGTGAGGAACATGATGTGGCACAGTAATGGATTTATTCATAAAATGTACAGCAAGGGAAAGCAAGGAATTTGTGGGTGCGACAAAAGAAAATACAGTTATTTACAAAAGAGACATCGCAGAGTTAACCCGATAAACTTAGACTATCTTAATTATGTTACACATGCTACGGACACCATTGCCCACACACACACACACACACACCTGAGGAAATTAGAGTTAGCCCAGAGAGAAGAGGAGCAGTTGAGGTGTAGGCAACCTCGTACCTGGCACGGTAAACAGACCTACGCAACCCAATTGCTTCGGAAGGTGGATGAGGGTAGAAAACTGGGGTGTCTGCAGTGTATGAGTGGGAAGTGCAAAAATGTAGAGCAGCGTGATGCAAGAGGAATGTGTGAAAGGTGCAAATTGGTAATGCTCTTTTCATGGACAAGATACAGATTAAGAAAAGATGCATGAGAGAAAGCTTAACGGGGACGTGTGAGAAAGTCTGTAAGTGGTAATGAATATTGTCTGTGGAACACAGAGCTGAAGCCGAGCACCGATGACCCAGCAATGACTTCAGCATGTCTTGGTAACTGCTTGCTCCACACCGCTTGCCTCGCTCAGTTGCGCTGCCCTCTCAGCTCAATTGTGCTTGGCTCGGCAAAGGCTTTGAAGAGATTTGGCTTGGAGGCTGAACGAAGGAGAGAGATTAATCCTGATTTGCTCTCTTTTCGAGAGTCTGGAGAGTAGGAGGGGCTAAAAAGTTATTCAAAAGTTCCTGCAGGCGTTTCCAAGCCCCCTCATTGGTGCATAGCCGTCACCCCATGCTGAAGCCATGTCCCGCAAGGCTGCCGAGCCAAAAATGGCCTCAGTTACCTCCGAGCCTGGCCACGCGACACAGCTCCACAATTAACATTGGCCGAGGGTTTTCGTGAGCGCTCTCCAGCTCTGAACATGTGCTGAACTCCGTTTGAGCATTGTTATTTGGCGGAACACCGGAGCTACCCGGATGTCATTGAACGAACTCCAATGCACGTTTGCGCTTCATGTTACGTGCCGAAACACCCCAGCTCACAATGTCCTTCATTCCCCTGGCATCCTTAGAGACTGTGGTGAGCGTCTAGGGAGCTAACTGTGATTGGGGCGGTTTGTAGTGGTTGTTGTGAGGTCGGGGAAGTGCTGTGGTGTTTGTGGTGAAGGTGTTAAAACGTTGGGAGTGGTTGAAGCGAGTGTAGTGAGGAGACTGAAATGGTTTGTAATGGTTGTGGCGTTTGTGGTGAAGAGGTCATGCGCAGGTTGTTGTGGGGATTTTTTGTGGTGAGCATGGTGAAGGTCTGAGGTGAGGTGTCCTTTGGTTTATGGTATGCCGTTTAAACAGGGAATGGCATGCGGTTTGAACGGGGACGCTGTAGCATATCCTGATGACGTCAATGTCTGGCCCGTGGTGTGCTTGCATGCAGGGCGGGGCTTGTGTGTGAAATATGGGAAGTGGAATTTAGTGAAAGAAATTAAAGAATAAAAGGTTGAACACCTATCTGGAAGCCCGACGCAATGCATCTTGTCCCATGTACCCACGAGACGTATGAAATTGGATGACTAAATGAATACTAATGAGATAACTGTCTTTGGATCGCAATATGTTGGATGCCGTTACCTCTGAGGAGTGCCGGTTTTGCAGAGCCACAACAATATGGATCACATCCGTGCATTCTGAAACACCTATGAAGTAAGTTAGGGGAGGGCCCATCGGGTAAATGAAGAGAGGAATGCACTTAAATACAAATCCCTATTCAGATTTTCAGACCCCCTTCCCCCATCCTAACCTAACTTGCTAGTTTGTCCAACGACAGGTGTATTGTGTCCAAACCACACCAGATGGCTCAGGGTGTCTTGTGGAACTTCTCAAATGGGTTCTCGCATAAAGCAGAGACTGAATTGAGCAGCCAAAGTAACTAATTGGTAACAGCCAAAGTAACTTGGCAATGCTGATGAAGTAATCTTTGCCACCTGCGAGGTGTAGGATCAGAACATCATCTGGTGAATTGGCTCCGGCATTCAGCCTTGATGCCTTGTCCTTGCTCACAAACGCCTCTAGCTCGTCCACCTGTACGTTCTCTCCGCGGTGCAAGATGCTTCCATTTGGGGACACCTTCAGCCATGGTTTGCAGTACAGGGTCTCATCCAACTTGCATTTGAACTTGCACTGACAGATGGAAGTTGTCCAACATTTCTAAGGTGTTTAATTATGATTACATATATTAAACAAGAAAAAGAGCAATCAAGATTGTAAACCCTCGCCAGGACTTCTTTTGAGTGCTGTATTTTTTTATAGGTTTTCAGGCAAATTCAATATGGCAGCCAAACCATGTGACCTATGATGTCATATGTGTTCCTCTTTTTTTCCTCGTGGATAGGTGGTCATATGTGTAAAGTTTCGCCTCGATCTTTTCAGCCATTTCAGAGACGATTTTTGAAGGTTTAAAAAAAAAAAAAAAAACAATATGGCTGCCGAATCATGTGACCGATGAAGCCATCAACATTTGTTTGTGGACCATTTTATCCCAAGTTGACCCTCAAAATTTTTTATACTGATCAGATGTAGCGTTCGACATATGCAATTATGATGTTATAATGAGGGCACATATGACGTCATTAAAAATCATACATTCCTCATGAAGAGTACTTGCTATTTGCCAAATTTCAAATTTTTCCTTTGTGCGGTTTTTGAGATACAGAGATCCAAAGTTTTCCCGTTTTTCCAATATGGCTGCCACACCATGTGACTTATGACATCATAATTATAATCAAAACATTCCACACGTGTAGTGGCACCAATAGTGAAAATTTTGTTTCAATCTGACAAGCGGTTGCGGAGAAAAACACAGAAGTTAACACAAAATCGGACAAACAGACAGACAGCCAAACAAACAAACAGACAGCCAAACAAACAGACAGACAGACATCAAGTTGCATACTCTTCATCAAACGATGGTATTGTGGAATAGCTGCAAAGAATCGGTTCACTGGGTTGGAAAGCCAATAATCGATTTGTTTGATTGGAAAACGAATAATCGATATTCTTGGTTGAAAAGGTAAAATTGATGTATTTGGTGTGAAAACTAATAATTGGATTTACTTGATTGGAAAACTAATAATCGATATTTTTGGTTGGAAGGGTAAAATTTATTTATTTGGTGAGAAAACTCAGAATTGGATTTACTTGGTTGGAAAACTAACAATTGATATTCTTGGTTAGAAAGGTAAAATTGATATATTTGGTGAGAAAACTAATAATTGGATTTACTTGGTTGGAAAACTAATAATCTATATTCTTGGTTGGAAAGGTAAAATTGATTTATTTGGTAAGAAAACTAATAATTGGATTTACTTGGTTGGAAAACTAATAATCGATATTCTTGGTTGGAAAGGTAAAATTGATGTATTTGGTGAGAAAACTAATAATTGGATTTACTTGATTGGAAAACTAATAATCGATATTCTTGGTTGGAAAGGTAAAATTGATTTAGTTGGTGAGAAAACTAATAATTGGATTTACTTGGTTGGAAAACTAATAATCGATATTCTTGGTTGGAAGGGTAAAATTGATTTATTTGGTTAGAAAACTAATAATTGGATTTACTTGGTTGGAAAACTAATAATCTATATTCTTGGTTGGAAAGGTAAAATTGATTTATTTGGTAAGAAAACTAATAATTGGATTTACTTGGTTGGAAAACTAATAATCGATATTCTTGGTTGGAAAGGTAAAATTGATGTATTTGGTGAGAAAACTAATAATTGGATTTACTTGATTGGAAAACTAATAATCGATATTCTTGGTTGGAAAGGTAAAATTGATTTAGTTGGTGAGAAAACTAATAATTGGATTTACTTCGTTGGAAAAGTAATAATCAATATTCTTGGTTGGAAGGGTAAAATTGATTTATTTGGTTATAAAACTAATAATTGGATTTACGTGGTTGCAAAACTAATAATCTATATTCTTGGTTGGAAAGGTAAAATTGATTTATTTGGTAAGAAAACGAATAATTGGATTTACTTGGTTGGAAAACTAATAATCGATATTCTTGGTTGGAAAGGTAAAATTGATGTATTTGATGAGAAAACTAATAATTGGATTTACTTGGTTGGAAAGCTAATAATCGATATTCTTGATTGGAAAGGTAAAATTGATTTATTTGGTGAGAAAACTAATAATTGGATTTACTTGTTCGAAAACTAATAATCAATATCCTTGGTTGGAAGGGTAAAATTGATGTATTTGGTGAGAAAACTAATTGGATTTACTTGGTTGGAAAACTAATAATCGATATTCTTGGTTGGAAGGGTAAAATTGATTTAGTTGGTGAGAAAACTAATAATTGGATTTACTTGGTTGGAAAACTAATAATCGATATTCTTGGTTGGAAGGGTAAAATTGATTTAGTTGGTGAGAAAACTAATAATTGGATTTACTTGGTTGGAAAACTAATAATCGATATTCTTGGCTGGAAAGGTAAAATTGATGTATTTGGTGAGAAAACTAATAATTGGATTTACTTGATTGGAAAACTAATAATCGATATTCTTGGTTGGAAGGGTAAAATTTATTTATTTGGTGAGAAAACTCATAATTGGATTTACTTGGTTGGAAAACTAACAATTGATATTCTTGGTTGGAAGGGTAAAATTGATGTATTTGGTGAGAAAACTAATAATTGGATTTACTTGGTTGGAAAGCTAATAATCGATATTCTTGATTGGAAAGGTAAAATTGATTTATTTGGTGAGAAAACTAATAATCAATATTCTTGGTTGGAAGGGTAAAATTGATGTATTTGGTGAGAAAACTAATTGGATTTACTTGGTTGGAAAACTAATAATCGATATTCTTGGTTGGAAAAGTAAAATTGATTTAGTTGGTGAGAAAAATAATAATTGGATTTACTTGGTTGGAAAACTAATAATCGATATTCTTGGTTGGAAAGGTAAAATTGATGTATTTGGTGAGAAAACTAATAATTGGATTTACTTGATTGGAAAACTAATAATCGATATTCTTGGTTGGAAGGGTAAAATTTATTTATTTGGTGAGAAAACTCATAATTGGATTTACTTGGTTGGAAAACTAACAATTGATATTCTTGGTTGGAAGGGTAAAATTGATGTATTTGGTGAGAAAACTAATAATTGGATTTACTTGGTTGGAAAACTAACAATCAATATTCTTGGTTGGAAAGGTAAAATTGATGTATTTGGTGAGAAAACTAATAATTGGATTTACTTGGTTGGAAAACTAATAATCGATATTCTTGGTTGGAAAAGTAAAATTGATTTAGTTGGTGAGAAAAATAATAATTGGATTTACTTGGTTCGAAAGCTCATAATCGATTTACATCGTATTAGCTGTTCAAGCTTCGATGGCAAGAGCGATTTGATATCAGAGTTAGGAAGGCAAAATGACATGATTACAATGAGTGTTATGTAAAACAATGAATCGTCACATCACGGCAGGATAGCCGAGAGGTACGCACGCTCACTCGAAGCTGTCTGGCCTCGGTTGGAATCCCGAACCAGTTATGAACTGTCATACCGGTGTTTCACAAGCATGGCGATTCATCATTGTTTGTGCCGTCTCTCAAATGGATGTTAAACCGGGCATCACATCCACCGGAATCCCCT
The DNA here is from genome assembly GCF_056783735.1 of Eptatretus burgeri. Lineage (NCBI taxonomy): Eukaryota > Metazoa > Chordata > Myxini > Myxiniformes > Myxinidae > Eptatretus > Eptatretus burgeri. Next base: position 25,666,573 of record NC_140968.1, on the reverse strand, counting down.
CACTTCCCTCCCCTCCCTCTGTCCCTCCCTGCTTTTAGATTATGAGGGAATGTTAATGTCATAATGGAGGATGAGGGAATGTTAATGTTATATTGGAGGATGAAGGAATGTTCATGTTATATTGGAGGATGAGGGAATGTTAATGTTATAATGGAGGATGAGGGAATGTTAATGTTATCATGAAGGATGAGGGAAGGTTAATGTTATATTAGAGGATGAGGGAATGTTAATGTTATTTTAGAGGATGAGGGAATGTTAATGTTATTTTAGAGGATGAGGGAATGTTAATGTTATATTGGAGGAGAGGAGGAGGAGATTGGTACCATACTCTGTGCAGAGCATTGGTGCTGCTTAAGCAGTCTCCTTGACTATTGGGAACAATCCTGGACGGGTCGCCACTCCGACACAGTATACCAGCATGCTGGCACTCATTTTGCCGACCTCGTGAGGATGACAGGTCGAGTTAACCCCACCTGGTATTAATTCAACAGAGGAGTGGGATTTGAACTCAGGACCCTCGGATCCAAATCCCACCACTCTCACCATTAAGCCAACACCAGGCATGTTATATTAGAGGATGAGGGAATGTTAATGTTATATTAGAGGATGAGGGAATGTTAATGTTATTTTAGAGGATGAGGGAATGTTAATGTTATATTGGAGGATGAGGGAATGTTAATGTTATATTGGAGGACGAGGGAATGTTAATTTTATATTGGAGAATGAGGGAATGTTAATGTTGTATTAGAGGATGAGGGAATGTTAATGTTTGCTTTCTTCTCAGAAACTGCACACTCAATTTTGATGAAACTTGACCACAACCTTCATCACCCGTGATGTACCAAAGATTGTTCATGACATGAAAAATATCTGGGTCTGAGGGGTGTTCGGTGGGGGGGGGGGGTTGCCCTCCAAAATATGTACTGTATTTACTTTCTTCTCCGAAACTAGACACACTTCCGATGAAACCACCACCACCTTCATCACCCATGATGTCCTGAAGTTTGTTTACGACATTAATAATAAAAAATTGGGGTCGCAGGGGATTTAGTTATGCGGATTGCCCCCCCCCCCCCATTAGGTATTTGCTATAACAATCGGGGTTCATTATCGGTACATTTCGCCGATTCCGTCCCACGTTGACTTCCTCCTCAGTATCATTATTCTACCAGGTGAGCGCCCAGAGGTATTACCCCAATACATATATATTTATTTATTTACAATTTATACGTTTCGTCGGTGTTTTACCACAACGAGTCCTCGGATGGAGGACCCCGCGTTCCAGTCAGCTCGTTCCTGATTATCAATTCCAGGATAGTGATTTCGCTCGTCCCTCAGACGGACGTTCGACCGACGTCCCCTCTGCCGGCATTAACACGGAATCCCACGACCTCACCGTGTCCTTCCTACTCGCCAACAGTAGGACACGGAGTGTCGGCACGTGTGGGCCAAATTGCATCAGCGATCCAACAGTTCCTCTCAGAAAGGATTAACCAACAACCCGGATTGGTAAATAAACACCAGTCGAACCACAGTGAGTGCTCCCACGACCGTACTGACCGTACGTGATGTGAATACAATTGATTATTAATATTATTATTTTTTTCACCTCAGAATTAAAATTTGCACTTTCGCGCCCCACAATTAATGCCCACAATGCAGTGCGTGGGCGGCCATCTTGCCGCGGCCTAGCAGGCATCGTCTGCAGGCCAGGCGTTTCTTTCCTTTACGGACTTCGGTTTTATACGTCGTTCGTTTGCGTATGGTTTTTCTTTTACTTCGTCGTTTGAATATTTTTGGAATTAACAAAACTTTCCTCCTCTGTTATCTCGCCTCCATTTCTTCTCTCCTCACTCGCTGTCCATGTTCCTTTCTCGGTTTCACTTGCATTCTGTCTGAGACAAGTTGTCACATCTTTTTTGGACTTCGTTTTCTGTCTCTCGGTTGTGTTCCCGTCGAACGGACACAATGAGTGGTAGTACGCCGTACATCGGGAGTAAGATTAGCTTGGTGTCCAAGGCAGGGATTCGGTACGAGGGAGTCCTGTACACCATTGACCCCGAGAACTCGACTGTGGCTCTTGCGAAAGGTGCGAATCCCACACCGTGAAACGGTATTTCGTGGTTGTTTGAGTTGATAATTTTGTGGTTATCGACGTCTTGATCACAGAGATGTCACCGAGTTTTTGGAACGGAAACGATTAATTGAAATTGAGTTGTTGAACGCTTGAAGCCGTACATCCAAGGAAGACGTGTGATTTATAATGGACGACGTGGTGATCTTCCAGGGTCTTTTGTGGAGAATGTAGGGAAACGTGATTATTGAGGTGGTAGTGATGGGTGATGTGTTGTGTGGGAGGTGGTAGTGATGGGTGATGTGTTGTGTGGGAGGTGATTATTGAGGTGGTAGTGATGGGTGATGTGTTGTGTGGGAGGTGGTAGTGATGGGTGATGTGTTGTGTTGGAGGTGATTATTGAGGTGGTAGTGATGGGTGATGTGTTGTGTGGGAGGTGGTAGTGAAGGGTGATGTGTTGTGTGGGTGGTGATGATTGAGGTGGTAGTGAAGGGTGATGTGTTGTGTGGGTGGTGATGATTGAGGTGGTAGTGAAGGGTGATGTGTTGTGTGGAAGGTGATGATTGAGGTGGTAGTGAAGGGTGATGTGTTGTGTGGGTGGTGATGATTGAGGTGGTAGTGAAGGGTGATGTGTTCTGTGGGTGGTGATGATTGAGGTGGTAGTGAAGGGTGATGTGGTAGTGATGGGTGATGTATTGTGTGGGAGGTGATGATTGAATTGGTAGTGAAGGGTGATGTGTTGTGTGGGAGGTGATGATTGAGGTGGTAGTGATGGGTGATGTGTTGTGTGGGAGGTGATGATTGAGGTGGTAGTGATGGGTGATGTGTTGTGTGGGAGGTGGTAGTGATGGGTGATGTGTTGTGTGGGAGGTGGTAGTGATGGGTGATGTGTTGTGCGGGCGGTGATGATTGCGGTGGCAGTGAAGGGTGATGTGTTGTGTGGGTGCTGATGATTGAGGTGGTAGTGAATGGTGACGTGTTATGTGGGAGGTGATGATTGCGGTGGTAGTGAATGGTGATGTGTTGTGTGGGTGGTGATGATTGAGGTGGTAGTGAAGTGTGATGTGTTGTGTGGGAGGTGATGATTGAGGTGGTAGTGAAGTGTGATGTGTTGTGTGGGTGGTGATGATTGAGGTGGTAGTGAAGTGTGATGTGTTGTGTGGGTGGTGATGATTGAGGTGGTAGTGAAGTGTGATGTGTTGTGTGGGTGGTGATGATTGAGCAGGTAGTGAAGTGTGATGTGTTGTGTGGGTGGTGATGATTGAGGTGGTAGTGAAGTGTGATGTGTTGTGTGGGTGGTGATGATTGAGGTGGTAGTGAAGTGTGATGTGTTGTGTGGGAGGTGATGATTTAAGTGGTAGTGAATGGTGATGTGTGTGGGACATGATGTTTGAGTTGGTGATGAAGGTGTGGTATAATCTTTATATTATATTTGATCATATGATATATTACTGTATTTTAGTCGCTCGTTTACATGAGGCATTTGTTTCCGTCTGACAGGGTGCTGTGGATTTCATACACTTACCTTTGAATTGTTTATCCTGGGTTTGATTCCTAACCCGACTATAATCTTTTGCATTGGTACTTTGCAGGCCGCGTGGTGCATTACACCACAAAGTGCATCATCCCTCGGATGAGCTGAAGCCTGTTGTCTTGTCTAGCTAGTGTTATTAGTGGATGTTAACGATGACTACAGTGTATTTCATAAAGAGGTGAGTTATCGCTGGCACTCTGCAATAAATTAAATCGGTTGAACACCGGGTCCAGACAACCGGTTCGTGAAAGACTTGGCTCAAAAACTGTTCCACCGACCCCACAAGGTGGGAATAATTGGAGTCGTCGTAGTAGTCGTCAACACTGGCCATTCGTTGTGGCAGCAAGCTAGACTAGTTCATCATTTAAATGTATACCAGGAACTATTTTAACGGTGAATGTTGGTGTGAATGAATAAATTTGATATTCAAAAATATCCGCTGGTTATTTTCCGACGAATCGTTACCCTTCAACCAATAAAATGAGAATATCAGTGTCAACAATGCCTCCTTTGTCAATAAGAGGGAAAACGAGTGTTATTTGGTCCTGCTTAGATGGTCATAAGATTGTTTATAAAAGTATTAAGCATTCAAAACACATAAATGGGAACGAACATTTGGCACCAACAAGGTCCTCATTTCAAGGCACCCTTTTAGCTTCCGTGTTTGTTTCCCCCACCACCGAAGGTGGAAGGAGGTTTTTAGCCCCATTTGTTACTTAGGAAATCTAAATATTTCGTAAGTATATTGATGACTTCCGTCCTCTGTTTGTTACTTACGAAATCTAAAGATTTCTTAAGTATATTGATGCCTTCCGTTTCTGTTTGTTTGTTTGTTTGTAGGCACGATAACTCGAGAACGGAAGAAGCTAACAATGTTAAATTACACCACGTGATTCAGGAGGGTGATGGCAAGTGCTGATTAGATTTTGGTCGAAATCGGTCAAAGGTCAAGGTCACAGTGAGGTCAAATATCCGATTTTTGATGGTTTGGTACAGATAACTCGAGAACGGAAGAAGCTACCAATGTCAAATTACACCATGTGATTCAGGAGGGTGGTGGCTAGCGCTGATTAGATTTTGGTCAAAATCGGTCAAAGGTCAAGGTCACAGTGAGGTCAAACATCCAAAACATTCGATTTTTGATGGTTTGGTACAGAATCATCGTAGAAACTTCTGGTTTGTGTCGCTACCTTCTCGAGAGACAGCTTTTATTAGACAAGGTCAGAGGTCAAGTTGACGATTTCGTAAGTACCAGTCTATGACTGCTTGTTTGTGAAGTTGTCGAAGACAACTTTTGTCACTTTGTACAGTTAAGTAAGTGTGTGTGTGTGTGTGTGTGTGTGTGTGTGTGTGTGTGTGTGTGTGTGTGTGTGTGTGTGTGTGTGTGTGTGTGTGTGTGTGTGTGTGTGTGTGTGTGTGTGTGTGTGTGTGTGCGCATCGATTTTTCTCAGCGGTCCTTATATATGTCCACGATGTCCACGAAACATTTTGACATGAAAGATAATCACCCAAGGACTGAACCTATAAATTTGGGTGAACCTGGATCAAATGATGACGTCACGAAAAATTCACAGTTTCAAAAAATCCCAATCATTTACATGGGACGAAATTTCAAAAAATAATTTCTCCACCATTTCTTGTTCAATTGCTTAGATATTTTATGTGCTTATGTAGGGTCATAATATCTTTCACCCTGCCATGTTTCAACCAGATCGGATCCAGATTGTGACGTCACAAAATGTTTGAAATTTGCATTGAAAAGCCCATTTACATGACAAAAAAATTCTTAAAATTCGAAAGTTTTATATTTTTTCGCTCAAACTTTTAGTAGTCCGGGAGCCAACCTGTGTACGAGGCTGTTTTAGGGTTGGACCTTACAGCCTCTGCTATAAAATTTTACACCCCCAGGATGTTTAGATATATGTTTGCAGTTCATGAAAACCAATGTTGGCAATTCATAAGCTCTTGCGAAAAATTTTGGCGGCCGTTTTTGTTTGAGGAAGATTTGAAAAATTTGATAAAACAGCAATTGTCAATAAAATTTCTAAAAAAATTAAAAAATCACATTCATGAAAAATAAATGTGAACTAAATGTAAGAATTCAATCAGTGCATTGTAAAATGACAAAAAAAATTGCCTTTGTGAAAGTAAACCTCGTAAAAGTACATAATTTTGTGAAAAATGCCTTAAAAATAACGTTTTTTGAAGATGGCCTTTAGAACTTTTCTCATCATAGGCAGATGCTGCATTAGAATACTAATTTCTCTTAATGTGATATGAACATGGTATCCATGGCTAATTAAAACAGCAAATTTGATTGAGTTCTATCAATTTTTAAAGAGAAAATTAACATTTTTGTCAACCAAAGTTCCCCCTACCCACAAAATCCTCTTACTCTATTGAACACAGTTCGGTTAAGGTTTGCTGGATCCAGGTTGGGTACTTCACAGTTCACTCTTCCAAAGGAAAATTCAATGGTGTTTGGAGTGACATGGCCCTGGAGCAGACATACAACAATGAAGGGAAGACATCTCTGTTCAAAGGCATATCTCAGGCACCAGCTGCTCGAGATAAATATGTGAAAACAGCACCATTTCTCACAGCTGTATCAGAGAACATAAAGTCTATGGCTAATCTAGGCCAACAGGAATCTACTCATCATGGAGAAACACATAAGCAGGCAACAGAAGAACATATGCATGTTGAGGAGATCAATAAAGTGATATGCCAGCAGATGATAAACCCATTCCAGTGTAACAACCAAGTGGTTCTGCTCAATAGAGCAACTGGTGAGAAGGCTGCTTCAAAAGACTTGGTCCATGCTCAAGCTAAGGGCATGGAAGCCATTATGAAAGCAGAAGAGGTGGTCTCTATTAAGATTGAACCACTGAAGCTGGTAACTTTCTCCTCACAGAAGAAATCAAAACCATCAAGGAAACAGAGTTTAATCAGGATCTATCAAGATGAGACTGCAACTACACGTGTGCTGTGTTTCTATCGAGATGCCGACCCAGTCACAAGACAGATTGCATTTTCCCATGAGTGGACAGACTATCCATCATCCCTGTTTGAGGTTGATCCACGCTTAGCACAGGGGTTTGTAATGCGCAAAGGCAACAAGTCTGATTTCGTGGCAGTGCTAATTGCTGAAGCTGAGCAGGATGTTGTTTTACAGCTGCCATCATTACCACAGAGTGACCTATACACAGTTTATCTGGTAGACACAATGGCATTTGTAAATAAATACCAAAAAATGGGTGCGAAAACATTTGGTGAACTTCCCCAGCTGTATCTTCGCAAGCAGGTGTATCCTGCAGTTGAAACCTGAAATGTGCAACTGTGTCAACATCATTGGTGATCAGTATGATTTTGATGATAGCCATACTTTGAAGGGTGATGAGCAGCAGAGGAGAAACCAGACAGACCAGGCAAGACAATTCTCACCATCCAAGAGTCTAGAAATTCCGGACTGGAATTTACTCATGGAGAATCCAAGAAATAAAGGAAATCTTCAGAACTTCATTGGCACTTCCCTTTGTGAGAGTCCTGAAGCTATTCCGGATGGAGTGACCATCATTCTTGGTAGTATGATGGAAAACAAAGGTCACACTCTTTCCATCACATCAGCATCAAGTTCAGTTCTGGACTTACCTTGTGAAGAACATGAAGAGGCAGACACAAGGATTATTGCTCATCTTGCGTATTGTGTGGAATATCTTGATCACCATCGAGCTGTTGTGCATGCAACAGATACAGACATAATTATGCTGTGTATATATCACTTCTGCTGCTTGAACACATTGCAAGAACTCTGGATACAACGGCAGAATCAATACCTACCTATTCATGAGCTGGTAGAAGTGTTGAGCAAGAAGTACCAGAAAATCCTCTTGATGTCGCAGCTACACTTCTGTGCACATATGTGTTGTGTGGATGTGACACAGTGAGCTACCCATTCAGAAGGGGAAAAGAAGAGGTCAGGTCAGGTATGGGAGCATGTGCCAGAACAGCGCGTCGCTGCGTCCACTTTCCGCCGGTACTCCAGGGGCCTCCGTCTGGCCATCCCCCAGGCAGATGCCAGGCCCATCCCCATCTCCTTGAGATGATGGTCAACCTGCTGCAACCATGAGGCACGTGGTCGGCCCACTGGCCTCCTCCACTCATGAGACTCCTCGCTGAGAGAATCTGGTGAGCAGGATCAGCGTCAGGAAAACGAGCCACATGTCCATACAGCCGCAGCTGACGCTCACGGACTATGCAGGTAACAAATCTCATCCGAGTCTCTCTCAGCAACCGCTCGTTGGACACAAAATCCGACCAGCGATAGCCAAGGATTCTCCGAAGAGACCTGGTACCAAAGGAATTAAGTCTCCGTCTCAGATCCTTGGTCAAAGTCCAAGTCTCGCACCCATAGAGCAAGACTGGAAGTACCAAGGACCTGAAGACTCGGACTTTCGTCCTCCCGCACAGGTACCGGCAGCACCACACCCCATGATCCAGTGAATCCATGACTCCCCAGGCCCGACCCAGACGTCTATTGACCTCCGGCTCACAACCTGCGGAGACATGAATATCACTGCCAAGGTAAGTGAATCTATCCACGACCTCAACATCCTCACCACAAACAGACACAGACAGGACAGCAGCATCCAAGATGTCACCGAAAGCCTGGATCTTTGTTTTGACCCAAGAAATCCGTAATCCCAACGGCTCCGACTCCTCATTCAGCACCTCGAGGGCCCCCAAGAGGATGTCCCAAAGTCTCCGCAAAGATGACTGCATCATCTGCAAAATCAAGGTCTGAGATCTTGACATTGCCAAACGATGCACCGCAACTTGATCTCTCCGACATCCTCCCAAAAATCCAGTCCATACAAGTGCTGAAAAGTGTGGGGGCAAGTACACATCCCTGACGAACTCCAGTAACAACTGGAAATAAGTCAGAGGCGGTACCACCACACTTCACAGCACTCTCAGTACCAGAGTAGAGTTCAGACATCAGATCGATCAGTTTCGGTGGCACCCCACGAAGACCAAGAATCCTCCAGAGGACATCCCGATTCACTGAATCGAACGCTTTACAGAGATCAACATAGGCTGCAAGCAGCCCCTGCCGAAACTCTCGTCTGCGTTCAGTGAGGACACGAAGAGCAAGGATACGGTCAATCGTTGACCTCTTTGGTGTAAAGCCTGACTGCTCTGGACGCTGGTGCTCAAGCAGATGGTGGCGAACCCTATCAAGAATTATCCGAGCAAAGACCTTGCCCGGCACTGAGAGCAGCGTCACCCCTCGGTAGTTGTTGCAGTCTTGGCGATCACCCTTCCCTTTCCAGAGAGGGACAACAAGGCCCCTCTTCCAGTCAGTTGGGATGATGCCTGTGTTCCTGTGAAAAGAAGAGCGGCACAGGTTTCTCTGGGACTGATAGGAAACCTTCCCCACCTTGTTGATTTTGGAAGAGATAGTGAAATGGCAGCAACAGAATGTGTCATTGATGAGGCCAGAGTATACTGGACTGCTCTGCATGGCCAAAAAGGGTTCAGCTGTTTGGATACCCTCAGGCAGCATATGTTTGTCTCTTCAAAATTAGACCTTAGGTCACTGCCAGCAACAGAAGATGCGTTTTACTTCCTTGTTTTAAGAGCATTGTATCAATTGCTTCTGTATAGACGTGCACATCTCAGTGACCGAGCACTTCCCCCAGCCACAACATTTGGCAGAACCCTTATCAATGGAAAACTGGTCCCAATTCTCATGTCTAAGCCAGCCAAGCCAAACATAGACAAAACGGTGTCTTGCATGTGCAAATTATCCAAATGTCTGAAACGATGTTCATGCAAAAAGGCTGCTGTGCCTTGCTGAGTGACATGCATATGCCTTGGTCAGAGAGGTTCATGTGGTGGAGTTGTTTCAGAGAGTGACTCTTCCTCTGAAGAGGATGTTTCATGTCACAATATTGTGTTAATCCATTTCTAATTTTATCTTCCTTAAAACCATGGCATGTAAAAGTATGTTCTTGTTCCTGACCCCATTGATAGTCAAGCATTTCTGAGTTACATAAATCTTTTGTTGTTTGACATATAACCTTGTCAATTGAAGGTAGGTTAAATCTACACCAATTGTGATATAGGAAATGAACTCCTCTTTAATATGAGGGGTCATTTGTGTATATAGGTTTAGTGGTTATGATTTTAGGACAATATGAATTACCCCTACCCTCATCCTACATCTTCGCTTTTGCCAACATTTTATCAGAGGGGGCTCGCAAAAGTGTTGACTGTGTTGTTGCGCAAGAGTTTCACCATTGCCAACATTGGTTTTCATATACTCAAAGGGTGTCTCTTTATGAAAATCAACACAAAAATTTTATAGCAGACCGGGCAATTTTTTTTTTTAATTTTGATCGGTTGGCTCCCGGACTATAGGGAATGTAAAACATACGATTGGCCATTAGCTGATGTAATTTGATCAACTTCTGGTTTGTATTCTGGATCCCATCAGCAAAAATGTCATAATTTGGCTATTTTTGAAAGCGCGTATCTCCATCAATTTTTGTGATATGTGGCTCAAAATTAGGTGAGAATGTAGTTCAGATATTACTCTTTCATGAGATATCCAGGCCTTCGTTGTGACTGTTCCGGTTCAATAGTTCGCCTGACACCGAAAATTCGTCTATCGCGCTCAGGCGCCAATGGCACTATTCTGCAAACGTGATGTATTATTTTGCAGTGCAGGCCAGTTTTATTAACAATGAAAGGCCCTCCACATCGTACCAATCCATTATGACGTTACCATCATGCAGGTGTCAATTTTCCGTTTTCAGTAAGAATTTTGCTTGTTTTTATGCGGAGGAGGTGGAGGTGATGATGGAGTTTTTGACTTAAACCATTGACATCACATTCCACATTCGAATGTTGTTCATGATGGCAACTGACTGAACTGTAAATGCTGTTTCTTGTGCTGCATCCGTGTGACTGCAATGAAGTTATAATAAATTTTCAAACAACTTCGACAACTTCCTCACTCCATGAGTGATTCATTTGTTTGTTTGCTTGTGTGTGTGTTTGTTTGTAGGCACAATAACTCGAGAACGGAAGAAGCTACCAATGTCAAATTACACCACGTGATTCAGAAGGGTGATGGCTAGCGCTGATTAGATTTTGTTCAAAATCGGCAAAAGGTCAAGGTCACAGTGAGGTCAAACATTCGATTTTTGATGGTTTGGTACAGAATCATCGTAGAAACTTCTGGTTTGCGTCGCTACCTTCTCGAGAGACAGCTTTTATTAGACAAGGTCAGAGGTCAAGCAGACGATTTCGTAAGTACCAGTCTATGACTGCTTGTTTGTTTGTGTGTGTGTGTTTGTTTGTAGGCACGATAACTCGAGACCGGAAGAAGCTACCAATGTCAAATTACACCACGTGATTCAGGAGGGTGATGGCTAGCGCTGATTAGATTTTGGTCAAAGGTCAAGGTCACAGTGAGGTCAAACATAATTCCGTAAATTCATGTGGAGAAATGGAGCATTTTTGCTTTGCTCGACGTTACGAGTTCGTTTTAACTCCGATTTTAATTTTGTCTTCGGTTTTTGTGATCGCTTAGGACACTTAAAACTCGGTTGTCAAAATTCTGGTAAAAAAATTGGATGTTTTGGAGACGTTTTAAGATTGTATAAAAAATATTTCACTCGCCGCGTCACGGGTCGTCACGTGGTGCAGCACGCTCGAGCAGAGTCGGCGTTGAGTCACGTATTGGTTTTCCTTGTGCGCGCTGACGATGTTTTCGATAAAGATGGTGTTTAAAAGTCATTTTCAATCCCAATAAAGGTTATCGTCACATGCCTGACTCGCTAAGCCGTCGGATTATGTAAAGATTGTTCGTGGATGGCAAAATATTACGGTTTTGTCACTTTGATAAAATAATATTAAATCATTGCATGGAGAAATGGAGATTTTCGCTTCGGTCGACGTTACGATTTTTGATGGTTTGGTACAGAATCATCGTAGAAACTTCTGGTTTGCGTCGCAACCTTCTGTCGAGACAGCTTTTATGAGACAACGTCAGAGGTCAAGTTGACGATTTCGTAAGTACCAGTCTATGACTGCTTGTTACTTACGAAATCTAAAGATTTCGTAAGTATATTGATGACTTCCATTTCTGTGTTTGTTTGTTTGTGTGTTTGTTTCTTTATAGGCACGATAACTCGAGAACGGAAGAAGCTACCAATGTCAAATTACACCACGTGATTCAGGAGGGTGATGGCTAGTGCTGATTAGATTTTGGTCAAAATCGGTCAAAGGTCAAGGTCACAGTGAGGTCAAACATCCAAAACATTCGATTTTTGATGGTTTGGTACAGAATCATCGTAGAAACTTCTGGTTTGTGTCGCTACCTTTTCAAGAGACAGCTTTTATTAGACAAGGTCAGAGGTCAAGTTGACGATTTCGTAAGTACCAGTCTATGACTGCTTGTTTGTTTGTTTGTAGGCACGATAACTCGAGAACAGAAGAAGCTACCAATTTCAAATTACACCATGTGATTCAGGAGGGTGGTGGCTAGTGCTGATTAGATTTTGGTCAAAATCGATCAAAGGTCAAGGTCACAGTGAGGTCAAACATAATTCCGTAAATTCATGTGGAGAAATGGAGTATTTTTGCTTCGGTCGACGTTACGAGTTCGTTTTAACTTCGATTTTAATTTTGTTTTAGGTTTTTGCGATCGCTTAGGACGCTTAAAACTCGGTTGTCAAAATTCTGGTAAAAATCGGATGTTTTGGAGACGTTTTAAGATTGTATAAAAAATATTTCACTCGCTGTGTCACGGCTCGTCATGTGGTGCAGCGCGCTCGAGCAGACGCGTCGTTGAGTCGCGTGAAGGTTTGCATGTGTGCGCTGACGGTGTTTTCGATAAAGATGGTGTTTAAAAGTCATTTTTTATCCCAATAAAGGTTATCGTCGCATGCCTGACTCGCTAAGCTGTCGGATTATGTAAAGATTGTTGGTGGATGGCCGAATATATTAGTTTTGTGACTTTGATAAAATAATGTTAAATAATTGCGTGGACAAATGGAGATTTTTGCTTCGGTCGACGTTACGATTTTTATCCCCGCCGCGTGGTGGAAGGGGGATATTGTTGTCCGGCTGTCCGTCCGGCTGTCCATCCGTCCGTCCGTGCATCAACATTTATAGCTGTGAATGCGATAACTCATAAACTGTTCACCGTATCGATTTGAAATTTTGGTCACACATGTACCACCTGAAAAGGAAGAACCCTATTGATTTTGGGCGTGGCCGGATCCAAGATGGCCGACTGGGGCGGCCATCTTCCAAAAAATGTTTTTTCACCATATCGATTTGAAATTTGAGTCACACATGTACCACCTGAAAAGGAAGAAGCCTATTGATTTTTGGCGTGGCCGGATCCAAGATGGCCGACTGGGGCGGCCATCTTGAAAAAATTTTTTTGTAATAAATGGAGGAAAACCACTTATCTGATTTCAATTATTTTTGGTTACTACGTTCCTCACCCCTGGGGAACTTTTTTGAGATGATGACCAAATGGTGTCTTGTTTCCAATTCACCTCCCTGATTATCTGGATTATGTATGACCTTTTTCATTCAATGGCTGGGGATTCCTCATCTCTGATGGTATATTTGATTGTTTGGTACGGAATCATTGTAGAAACTTCTGGTTTGCGTCGCTACCTTCTCTAGAGACAGCTTTTATTAGACAATGTCAGAGGTCAAGTTGACGATTTCGTAAGTACCAGTCTCTGACTGCTTGTTTGTCTGTCTGTTAGCAATTTTATGGCAAAACGGCTTTAGCAAACACTATCAAATTTAATCCACAGGTGGGCAATGAACCTTGGACGACCCCATTAACTTTTCGGTCCAATTGGATCAAAGGTCAAGGTCAAGGTCACGAAAAGATCAAAATCGTTTTTTGCTCATAACTTCGTCAAAAATGATCTGATTTACTTCAAACTAAGCTTATAGTGAACCCTATTCTACTTGTCACTTATAATCCTACCCATTCCTATAGTGAACAAGGACAAATGTGTCCAAGAGCAGCGTCCTAAAGGTTTTGTCGGCTAAAAAAATAAAAAATAAAAAACCAACAACTTCCGATATTTCGTCACGTGCCTTGATTAAGCCAATAGCGAGACCCGTCATCATGTATTTACGTATTTACGATATATTGTGTATTTATGAAATAAATAGTGAATTTACGAAATTACAATACGATAAATGGAATAATCTTTAAATAGTAACGTGAACTTTTCAAAACTTTAAAGCAAATGTCCAAATACATTTAAAAGTTCATGATAGACGCTCTCAAAAGGCACCGTCAATGCGAGGATGTGTACATGTGCTTAGTATTTGAGGAGATCCGGATCTTTTATTTTCAAGAGCCGAGTCCGAGAGGTTAAGGTTTTGTCTTCACAAGAAGAAGAAAAAGAAGAAGAAGAAGAACAACAACAACAACAACGCCGAGCTCTCTATGAGCAGCGTTCGCTACGCGAGACGCTGCTAAAAATGCATATTTGTGAAGATCGGTGGGGTCCGTGGTTTTGGGGGTCATGGTCATCGGTCAAAATTACAAATTTTCCATTAAAACTAAAATATGGTTACGAAAATACAACTTTACCAGAAAACGGCTGGCTCAAATACTGTCAAATTGTATCCACAGGTGGGTAATGAACCTCGGACGACACCATTAACTTTTGGGTCCAATTAGGTCAAAGGTCAAGTCACGAAAAGGTGAAAATCGTTTTTCGCTCATAACTTCATCAAAAATGATCCGATTTACTTTAAACTAAGCTTATAGTGAACCTTATTCTATTTGTGACTTAAAATCCTAACAATCCAAGAGTGAAAAATGCATATTTGTGAAGATCGGTAGGGTCCGAAGTTTTGGGGGTCATAGTCATCGGTCAAAATTACAAATTTTCCATCAAAACTAAAACATGGTTGCGAAAATCATTTTACGGTCATAACTTCGTCAAAAATGGTTTAATTGACTTCAAACTAAGACTAAAATATTCCTTATTCTATTCCTTATAGCGAACGCAATGAGCTTCATACTTAACGTGTGCACGTGAGAGAATAGGAAACAACAACAACACAATACCCCTGGCTATTTGGAATCCGTGTCGTTAGCTATCACCTTTTGCTTCCGGTTGTTGTTAAATGCTGTGCGGTGTATAAACACGATTGGGTTTTATTTCTATCTTGTGAATATTACTTGACTCGTGCACATGAGAGAATAGGAAACAACAAAAACAACACAATACCCTGCCAATTGTGAATCCGTGTCGTTGCCTATGACCATTTTGCTTCCGTTTTTTTTTTTTTTTTTGCTTCTGTTCTTTTTTTTTTGTTTCCGGTTTTTGTCATCGGGAATGATGCATGCCGGAGATCATGACCGGAAGTGTTTATTTTTATTTATTCAATTATTTTTTTCCCAAAGTTAATTTTATACTTCCGAAAGTGATTTTTTTTCATGACAGGAAGTGTTTATTTTGTATTTAACATTAGCGGGAGTGATTTTGAAACTCTTGAAACTTTTAATTTCTTTTATTCTTGACCAGAAGTGATCGTTCATTTATTTATTTATTCAATTATTTTTTTCCCAAAGTTAATTTTAATAAAGATATCTCCCACATCATCAAAAAATATTTTTTTAATCGTGATTTACATTATTTGATCGCTGATCCCTAATCCAGGCCGAAGTAACCGGAAATTCCGTCAAAATCATCAGCTGTGCGGCGCTTACATGTACCACGGTGTAGTTGGCAAGTATGTACAGTTGTGAACAAGTTTAATGTAAAGTCAGAAGCGAATGCAAGAAGAATACTACATTCGCTTCTAGTATTTATTTTTTTAGATGAGATCCTGTTCTCGGCGGTGTAGTTGTCGTTGTGAAGGTAATGTTGGGATTTTTTTTTTTTTCAGATGAGATCCTGTTCTCGGCGGTGTAGTTGTCGTTGTGAAAGTAATGTTGAGGTAATATGGAATAGGAAAAGCCTAGAAGCGAACGTAGAATTCTTCTTGCATTCGATGCTGCAATTTCTGGTTACTTAGGCCTGGATTCAGGATCAGCGATCAAATAATGTAAATCACTATTTAAAATTATTTTTTGATGACGCGGGAGATATCTTTATTATAAAATTAGGTAGACTTAAAACTGCTAGAGTATTTACTCTCGAGGTTTGTTGTTAATTTTTTAGTCATAAAGGTGTGATTGTGTATACTATAGATCAAATTAATTATTTGTGCATTCCTATAACCGTGATAACACTACTGCATATTAATTATTTGTGCATTTCTACAACCGTGATAACACTCCTGCATACAAGTCTGATTTATAATTAGCACAGTACCGTACTGATCCAAAGTACAAAAAAACGAATCTGATCAACATTCATGATAATTATGATTCAGAATATACATAGAACAGGTTGTTCTATCTATATATATATATATATATATATATATATATATATATATATATATATATATATATATATATATATATATATATATATATATATATATATATATATATATATATATATATATATATATATATATATATATATATATATATATATTGATACCAGTCAGTCAATAGAATCATTTTTTATTTGAAATATCTGTATACACGTACTTGGCTGTACCCACAGCTATAGAGTCTATACAATATGGATCACAGTTATGCCAAGAGAATTTGTGTAGAAAACAAAACTCCAAATCAAACTTTCGCCCAAAAAGTTAGAAAACCTGATGCAAGCTGTTTACAAGTTCCATCTCTCGTGTCCTCAATAAACTCAGACAATCAGTATTCACTACCGGTACATCAAATTCCTACATCATATTCCAGGACACCCGTTTCATTAGATCTAGTGAACTTAAACAGTCAAAAGTCCTCAATAACCTCAGACCATCAGTATTCACTACCGGTACATCAAATTCCTACATCATATTCCAGGACACCCATTTCATTAGATCTAGTGAACTTAAATGGTCAAAAGGACACCATAATTATTCAGGGAAAATCATTTGATGTACCTGGGGATGGAAATTGCTTCTTTCACTGCATAAAGCTAAGCCATCCATGGGAACATTTTCAAGGCTACGTTTTATAGAAAACTGATTTGTAAAACAATCTTTGACAACTTGGATGATTGGAAAGGCTACGCCTTATTATGTCATGGCTTGGAATCCTCAAGTTCAAGTGCTTACTTCGAAAACATGGTTACTGGGAATGGGTGGGCAACAGCTTGCGAAGTCCAGGCAGCATCTTTCCTTCTGGAATGCAGCATTGTAACGTGGTTGAGGGGTGGTAGATTCAATAAAGTTTCTAGATCATATGAAATATGTTACAATAAAGACTAATGTATTGTGGAAGATGCTACCTCAGATACCATCACTCTATTGATAGTTAACAACCATTTCAAACTTCTAAGGGAAATAATCAAGGAAGACAATGGGTGTGTAACAGATTCAAGGACAATACATGTCAAACAAAAGCGAATGAATGCCACACATTCAAGGGCAATACATGTAAAACTAGAGGGGGAGCACTCGGGAGAGTGCTACACCTCCGCCGCCAATACTGCTGGGTCACTCAAGTGAACCTTATATCTTATTCATTAAATATGATGTCAACAGTGCTGACAGAGTTATAGTTCTTTTCTCCAACATTTTTTTTTGGGGGGGGGGGGGGGTTGGAAATCACTTAAAACATGTAGAAATGTAAAAGAAAAAATTTTTTTTTTCTCTAAATTTTTTTTTGGGGGGGGGGAACAAGTCCAAAATCTAATGGCATGATCCTTGGACCATGCCCAACCCCCCCCACCAAGTTTCGTCGAAATCCGTCGGAGTTTTTCCGTAATACTGTTCACAAACAAACAGAAAGTGGTGAAAACAGTAACCTCCGATCTTCGATTGCGGAGGTTAACAAAGGCGAAATAATGCTACAGAAGTTACTGCTGCAAAACATAAGAAAAAACAGAAATCTCAACATCATGTAACAACATACAACAGCACATCCAAAGCATCATGTGCACAAAATCATGCAGATAAGCCCAGTGGTCTTCCAATATCTTCAAATATTAGTGACTGTGAAATAGCAGATCACAATGTGAAAGAAATGTTCAAGGACTCTGCTGAAGAAATGAACAGGCCAACAGAGACTGTCCCATGTATACCAACTGAAGAGTCAGACTTGTACCACAGTTGTAGAACACTAGGTATTGAATATTAGGTTCCTAAACCAAATGAAAACAAAAAAGAACAAAATCTTTGGATTTTACGACTTCGAAGAAAAATCGAGAGAAAAAAACACTCTCTTGAACCGGAAATTGATACAAGAACACTGCCTCCTCCTCATCCATTAAACGCAAACCAAAATCTAAACCGAGCAATGGATTCGATAGGTCAGGTCAGGTATGGGAGCATGTGCCAGAACAGCGCGTCGCTGCGTCCACTTTCCGCCGGTACTCCAGGGGCCTCCGTCTGGCCATCCCCCAGGCAGATGCCAGGCCCATCCCCATCTCCTTGAGATGATGGTCAACCTGCTGCAACCATGAGGCACGTGGTCGGCCCACTGGCCTCCTCCACTCATGAGACTCCCTCGCTGAGAGAATCTGGTGAGCAGGATCAGCGTCAGGAAAACGAGCCACATGTCCATACAGCCGCAGCTGACGCTCACGGACTATGCAGGTAACAAATCTCATCCGAGTCTCTCTCAGCAACCGCTCGTTGGACACAAAATCCGACCAGCGATAGCCAAGGATTCTCCGAAGAGACCTGGTACCAAAGGAATTAAGTCTCCGTCTCAGATCCTTGGTCAAAGTCCAAGTCTCGCACCCATAGAGCAAGACTGGAAGTACCAAGGACCTGAAGACTCGGACTTTCGTCCTCCCGCACAGGTACCGGCAGCGCCACACCCCATGATCCAGTGAATCCATGACTCCCCAGGCCCGACCCAGGCGTCTATTGACCTCCGGCTCACAACCTGCGGAGACATGAATATCACTGCCAAGGTAAGTGAATCTATCCACGACCTCAACATCCTCACCACAAACAGACACAGACAGGACAGCAGCATCCAAGATGTCACCGAAAGCCTGGATCTTTGTTTTGACCCAAGAAATCCGTAATCCCAACGGCTCCGACTCCTCATTCAGCACCTCGAGGGCCCCCAAGAGGATGTCTAAAGTCTCCGCAAAGATGACTGCATCATCTGCAAAATCAAGGTCCGAGATCTTGACATTGCCAAACGATGCACCGCAACTTGCGCTCTCCCACATCCCCCCAAAAATCCAGTCCATACAAGTGCTGAAAAGTGTGGGGGCAAGTACACATCCCTGACGAACTCCAGTAACAACTGGAAATAAGTCAGAGGCGGTACCACCACACTTCACAGCACTCTCAGTACCAGAGTAGAGTTCAGACATCAGATCGATCAGTTTCGGTGGCACCCCACGAAGACCAAGAATCCTCCAGAGGACATCCCGATTCACTGAATCGAACGCTTTACAGAGATCAACATAGGCTGCAAGCAGCCCCTGCCGAAACTCTCGTCTGCGTTCGGTGAGGACACGAAGTGCAAGGATACGGTCAATCGTTGACCTCTTTGGTGTAAAGCCTGACTGCTCTGGACGCTGGTGCTCAAGCAGATGGTGGCGAACCCTATCAAGAATTATCCGAGCAAAGACCTTGCCCGGCACTGAGAGCAGCGTCACCCCTCGGTAGTTGTTGCAGTCTTGGCGATCACCCTTCCTTTCCAGAGAGGGACAACAAGGCCCTCTTCCAGTCAGTTGGGATGATGCCTGTGTTCCAGGCAGAGCACAAAACTGCATACAACGACATGAGTGCAGCATTTCCACCAGCCTTGAGAAGTTCGGCATGGATGCCACAGATCCCTGGAGCTTTGCCCCGTTTCAACTGGTTCACCGCAGCCCGTGTTTCCACAAGCGATGGTGGACCACAGTTGATTCGAGGGTCAGCAACAGGGATTGTAACACCCTTGACGTCCAACTCGACAGCTGGGGGATCAGCCTGGTACAACCGCTCGAAGTAACCGGCCCAGCGGGCCTTCACTTCAGACTCCTCTGTCAAGAGCCTACCACTCTCTGCTCGAACTGCAGTGCTGCGAGGGATGGGCTTGGATGAACGTAATGCGCGAATTCCCCTGTAAGCGGGACGAGAATCACCTGTCCACAGGTGATGCTCTACCCCCTCACAGATTCCTCGCACATAGGCCTCCTTGTCCACCCTCAGTGCACGTACAGTTTTACGCCTCAGCTCCCTGAACAGCTCAGCTCTGCCATTCAGCCTGGCCCTGCGACTCTGGTCAATGGTATCCAGTGTCCCTTGAGAGACAAAATTCTTCTTTGCCCTGCGGTGAACTCCAAGGCATCCACCGGCAACATCAAGGACGGTGGTCTTGAAGGTGTTCCACAACTCTTCAGGACCCCCCAAAGCACCCAGACCCCCCAAGTGTCCACTCAGCCTGTTCGCAAACTCCTCAGCTACTCTCTCATCCCTGAGCTTGGCAACATCCAGCCTAGGCTGGGATGGTACCATTCTCCAGGATTTAAGGTGCAGCTTTAGAGTTGCTACAACAAGCCTGTGGTCAGTATTGAGGAACTGAGCACTCCGGTAGACCCTGCAGTTCTGGATCATCCTCCAACGACCGTCAATGAGGACATGGTCAATCTCCTTTGCCACACCGCCAGCGTTGGAATACCAAGTCCAGCGATGAGCTTGCGGGCGCTGAAACCATGAACCAGCCACCCTAAGTCCATGACTTCTTGCAAAGTCAAGGAACTTAGTGCTATTCTGGTTCATAGTTCCTGACCCATGGGGACCAACACACACCTCATAACCATCCCTATCAGTTCCAGTCGATGCATTGAAATCCCCCAAGACTAGAAGTGTATCTCGTCTGGGGCACTGATCAACCACAGACTCGAGTGTGGCGTAGAATGTGTCCTTCACGGTAAGATCACTCGCCTCAGTCGGAGCATAAATAGAGACCAGGGAAATGACACCTAAGGAGTGACGAATCCTTAATCTCATAATACGCTCGTTGACCGGTGTTACCTCAATTATCATTGGGGTCAGCTTATTGGACACAGCTACAGCAACTCCTTGGGTATGGTAACCATCAGAGCGACCAGACCAATAGTAGGTGTAACCACCCACCATTATCTCGCCGCAATCCGGTCTCCGAACCTCAGAGAGAGCTGCAATCCCGATGTCCAAACGCTTGAGCTCAGATGATAACAGAGACAGGTGATCATCCTCTCTTAGGGATAGGACATTCCAGGCACCCACCCGAAGGGACCGCCTCAGGTTAACCCAAGGAGACCGCCGTCTGGTGGACGACACCTCAGCACCACTCCGACACACTCTCCCGCAATCTGACCCAGGGATGTTACCCCGTGGTTTCCCTCCTATCAAAGATTGGGGGTCCCGAAGGCTTTGCCCCAATCCCATCATCCGGCTTTCGAATTCGATAACGGCTTTCGAATTAGAGCAAGTGTCATATTCATTCTCATCTTGTGAAATTTGTCATTAATGCAGACTGGAAATGAAAATGTCACCAAAAGTAAAAAAAATGTGTGTGCAAGATGCTCTAATGATAAGGAACCAGTCAAAATGTTCTCTGTAGAAACAGGATGGACCCAGGAAATGTCCCACAGGAGCTGTAGCATTTGACCCTTGTTGAACAGCAACTCATTTCCAGAATTTCACCAACTATAAATGTACACATGTTGAAACATGGTGGAATTGCTGCAAATGGTCACTGTGTGGCATTTCCTCAAGCCATCAATGAACCTGCCCAAATATTTCCAAAGCTCCCTGAAGAGATTAAAATCATTCGAGTTCGTAAACAGGGTAAAGATGATACAAGTAAAGAATTCACAGTCCGGCGATATGTAGTGCAATCTGCTCTGGTCTGGTTAAAATCCAAAAATCCAGCTTATGTGGATATTATGATCAGTCAGGAAAGATTGAATCAGTTGCCTTTAGATGGTGAAATTGTCATACACACAGTGGAATATGACCCCAATACAACTACACACATCAATGACAAAGGCCCTGCCCCGGAACAAATTGATCCCTGCATCAATGATATCGATAGTGAAACTGTTTCAGGTGTATTATTGCCTGAACCAGCTGTGGATATTTGCAAGCATGTTGAAAACACAGTAAAGGAGGTAATTGGGGAAGATCATGGGGAGGTTAGGGTCAATAAACAGGGCATTGTAACTATTCCTTGGCCAACACGAGACACAACACCAGTGTCTGAATTTACATCAAAACATTTCTTTACCCTAGCCTTCCCATATTTATTTCCATATGGCACAGGTGATTTTCATATCAACCGTCCCCGGACATGTACTTCGATGTCTGATTGGGCAGAGCATTTGCTCTGGTATGAAGATGGTAGGTTTGCAGCACATAACTTTTTCAAGTTTATTGTTCACAATATGATCATGAGAAAGCGTGCACTAGAACAGAGTAGTTACATTGTGAAGCAGCAGTTGGGTGATGAGCACATGACAGTGGACGATCTGAAGCAAAGAATTGAAAAGGGTGATAACTCCATTGGACAGAAGATCCTTTACTTTGGAGCTAAGTTACGTGGAACATCACAGTATTGGGCTCAAAAAGGCAAGGAGCTCAGGTCCCTTATTGAATTTCAGATAAATGCTGGAAGAGGTTTACCATCATTTTTCACAACTGGTAGTTGTGCTGAGTATTACTTTAAGCCATTACGAAGATTGTTGCAGATTTACAATCATGAAACAACTGGCAAAGATATTGATTTGCAGAACCAAAACGAACTGTATGCAGCTCTTCAGAGAAATACCCATATTGTTAGTCAATACTTTGACCTCCGTACTCAGGCATATTTCATACAAGTCATCGAACCAGTTGTTGGTGTCGATAAATTTTGGTATAGGCAGGAATTTGCAAAGTCTAGGGGTATGATACATTGGCATGGCTTGTGTTGGCGATCTGATAGGCAACCACATAATCTACTGTACGAGGTTGTTCAGAAGGATCTCTCGGATGGTGAGTGTGCTGAAGAGTTATCCAGGTGGGCAAAGGCTATATTTGGATTAACAGCATGTCACCCAGCTGGGACTGTTGAGAATGGTCATCCGAGAAAAGATCTCTGGGTACCACCTGAAGGATTCGCACCAGCACCACCCGAGGAGAAATATCCATTACTCAAGTTGCTAATGGATGTTTCCGAGTCTCAAGAATCTCTTCTGGAAGATCATATCCTTTTGGCAAATTGAATCAACTTGCACCGTTGTTCCGCCTACTGCTCGAAAACCCAAAAACCATCACTCTCTCGAGTCCAAAAGGGAAACAGAACATGTAGAATGGGATTTGGTACATTAAATACTCCTGGTAGAGAGCTGCGGGAAAAACCAGCTCTTGTTAAGGATTTGAATGGCTCAAATCGTTTATAAATGGAGCGAGACCATCCAATGTTAGTACAACATTCACAATATCACACACAGGGCTGGAGAGCAAATGGAGACATATCAATTATTGTCTCCAAAAGCAATCCAGAGAATCCATCTGTCAATGAGATTATTGCCACTGAAAAGTATGTCTGTGGATATGCTTGCAAGGGGAATGAACCTACTGGGGCAACTGTTGACCTTTTCAATGATATGGTCCATTATGCAGAGGAATCCACTGGTGCTGCAGCTAAATCACTCTGTACCAAATTACTAATGGGTACTGCAAAGCGTGATGTTTCAGCCGTTGAAGCGTCCTTTGAACTGGCATCTTTGCCACTACACCGAAGTAGCCACCAATTTCAAATGGTGAGCATGTCTGGTTCAAGAGTTTTGGAACGTCAAGGTTCAACTGTCACCAAGAACACCCCTCTTGACAAATATTTAAGTCGTCCCGAGGAAGAAGTTACTTCATGGTACAATTTCATTTGTAAACTGGGAAAGGTGCCAGTAATTTCCGGAAGTCAGATCCGTGCTACTTGGCCTTTGGATGAAGAATATTGCCGAACGATGCTCCTTCTTCATTGGCCAAACTGGCGGTCATTGAATGAGATTGGTGTACCAGAAGAAACATGGTGCAGGAAAATGGAACATTTTCTCCAATCCAATGACTGTCCAAGTTTCTCAAAGCTGATATTGAGAGGGCTAGAAGGCATGCAGAAGACTGTGCCTATTCTGACCAAGAAGATATCCCTTCAGAGAATGACTGCTCTGATATGGAGCAGCCTGAATGGATGGACCTTGTTCAGCCACATGTAACATTTGAGGACAGTGTTTCTGATTTTGTATATGATGATGGAGGAGTCGATTATGACGGATGCTGCTAGTCAGTTGTATCCTATGGTTAGAGGCAGTAACTGCAGAACATCGGGAAAACAAAGATGCTGAAGGTCTGCAGTTTCCAGACGTCAACTTGACATTGCTGAACAAGGATCAGCGTTTCGCCTTTAATCTGGTGATGAAAACTATGCTTGATTATAAAGATGATCCTGAGCACTGCAAACTCTTGCGTCTCATTGTAGGTGACACGGCAGGTTCCGGTAAGTCATTCTTGATCAAAAGCTTGGTGAAAGTCATTCGTATTTTGTTCAATAGGAACAAAGCTGTTCAAGTTCTCTGTCCCACTGGTAATAGTGCCAATATTATTTCAGGCATAACATTACACAGCTTGCTCAAGGTACTTCCAGGGGCAAAAACAGTGAAGGAAATGTCTGTTCCGGACTGATTACTCGGAGAAGCGCTTCAAAGGAACTGTGAGGGTGTCATTGCTTTGTTAGTAGACGAGCGCTCACTTGTCGGCTGCAATACACTCAGATGGATGGAGTTTAACAGCATATGTGGAATGAATAATGGTTCAAATTTTTCAGAACTATAGGGAGGTATTCCACTTGTTGTTTTTCTTGGTGATGATGTTCAGCTACCTCCAGTGTGTGACCTGTCCAACTGTAAAAGCAAGATTCCTGCTGCCTTACATGGATCCCTTGTCTGGAAAGCTTTTGAGCATTCAGTTATCTTGAAATCCATAATCCGTCAGGGAAATGATGAGAAACAGCTCAAGGAAACTTTACTGTCATTACGGGACGATGAAACAACACCCGAACAAGCACACTGGCTGCAGCAATTCCAGTGGGAGCAACTTCTGTCATCCCATGGTGTTGACTTATTGTTCCATATGAAGAGTCGAGGCTTGTTTGTTTTCCCAACTCATGCAGAAGAGTGGGATCACAATAAAATTCAAATTTTGGAGGCAAACAAATCCACACCTATAGCGAAATTCGATGCTGTTCACAAGGGTTTTCATGGCAGTAGAGCAAGAACTGATAAAGCTGGTGGTCTCTCTCGAACATTATATCTGTGTAAAGGGGCAAAAGTCATGTTGACATCAAATCTGCTAGTTGACTTTGGTATTTTCAATGGATCAATGGGCACTGTAGTTGATATCATTTATCGAAATGGCCGAAGTCCGAGGGAATTCCTTCCAGATGTTGTAATGGTTAATTTCCCAAAGTACAATGGCTCCCCCTTTATGCAGAATCAACCACACATAGTGCCAATTGTACCAGTGGAGAGGAGGGTAGACTGCAACCGTCATGGGTGTTGCAGAAGGCAAGTGCCTCTTTGGCTTGGCTGGGGAACAACAATTCATCGTTGTCAAGGTATGACAATTGGCGATGGTGAGCCACATCGCTATATTGTAATAGGTCCAGGCAACAAGGCTTTCGAATCTCACAATCCTGGAGCTTTGTTTGTCGCACTCTCCAGGGCAAAATCTGCTGGAGTGAATGGATCAGATCCAGATTTTGCTTGGCATCCTAATGTTTTGGTAAATGAAGATCGATTGTGTCATGTTGTTCGAACTCCTACAAGAACAGCAAGAACAACAGAACTCAGAAGGATTGCAGGCATTGCAAGAGAAACGAGAACTGTTTTTCGTGACCTAAACTGTGATGATTGCTTTCCCAATTACCTTCAAGTTTTAGAGGAGCATGATACTTCTGGTGAATACGAGGAGTGATTTGTGGAGCAGCTCACCACCAATCACAGTGGACACAATATTTGTGGATCATGATATTCACGAAGCTTTATTATGAAACGTTTGTCAAATATGATAGCTCATATCTGAGGCGTGTGACATGACTGTCACTGGCCTTCCTCCATGATTTGCTATATAGACATCTGCTTTCCTTTACCTATCATCATGGTTTGGCTGTATAGATTTACTATATGCCCATCCAGATGTGATGATTTGCTGGTATCTCGCATGTACATAGTGATGTTCAGACACCAGTATTTACAGTGGTATATATGTGAAAGCTTACAAATTCCCAAGATGGATAGTGACATTTCTCTGTTCCCCAGCTGTACATGCAGTATGTTTGATACTGTTTGTATCATAGCGAACGTAGTCAGCTTCATACTCAATGCGTGCACATGAGAGAATAGGAAACAACAACAACAACAACGACAACACAATACCCTGGCAATTTGGAATCCGTGTCGTCGGCTATGACCCTTTTGCTTCTGGTTTTTGTCATGGGGAATGATGTGTCCCGGGAGATAGGCATCGTCGGAGACATGAAAGACCCAAATATCAGACATGGTGTATATTTCCTCCACTGATTTTAAGAAAGATATCTCCCGCTTCATCAAAAAATAATTTTTAATCGTGATTTACATTATTTGATCGCTAATCCAGGCCGAAGTAACCGGAAATTGCAGCATCGTCTGCTATGCACCTGACTGACCTCAGATCTGTCAAAATCATCAGCTGTGTGGCGCTTACATGTACCACGGTATAGTTGGCAAGTATACAGTTGTGAACAAGTTCAAGTAAAGTCAGAAGCGAATGTAAAAAGAATTCTACATTTGCTTCTAGGCTTTGCCTATTCCATATTAATCAACATTCAGGTTAAGGATGTATCAAATTTAAATTTGATCCCCAAAATAACTTTATGCCTGAAAATGGGTGGGATTTGTTGTGCATGGCACCACTTGTTTAATTTTTAACTGATTGTTCACCATTGAAAGATGGGCCGAAAAACGAAATTGCACGACATCTCAAAGTTGTGGACGGATTCGGATGAAACTTGGTGGACAAGTTGGGTGTGACAAGGACTAATTGATTCGATTTTGGTGAAGATCCGGATCCGGATTCGGATCTTCATGAAAATTGAATCAATTCATCCTTGTCACACACCCAACATGTCCACCAAGTTTTGTTCAAATCCGCACACAACTTTTTGAGATATCCTGCTATATATTATATCTGGTGTGGGCTTAATGGTTAGCGTGGCGGGCTTTGGATCCTCGGGTCCTGAGTTCAAATCCCGCTCAGCTGTTGATTTAATACCAGGTGGGGTTAACTCGGCCTGTCATCCTTCCGAGGTCGGCAAAATGAGTGCCAGCATGCTGGTATCCAGTGTCGGAGTGGCGACCAGTCCAGGATTGTGCCCAATAGCCAAGGAGACTGCTACAGCAGCACCAACGCTCTGCACAGAGTATGTTCCCAATCTCCTCTCCTCCTCTCCTACTTTATATCGTTTTTGGCCCCATCTCTCAATGGTGAAGAACCAGTTAAAAAAATTCTAGTAGTCGGATCCGGATCTGGATCTTCACCAAAATCTAATCCAGCGTTTCTCAGCCTTTTTACCCTTGTGGAACCCTTGAAATAGTTTTCATGTCTCAGGGAACCCCTGCATAAAAATGATTATATACCATTATTAATATCTAGCTCGTTTATGTTTTTATCGTAGCTCACGTTGTAAATATAATATTTTTTTTCGGATACCTGGTTTAAGTAAAAAATAACCCTTTTTTTTGTCAAATTTATTGGCAATGAAAAAAAAAACATACCGCTCGTTTATGAGACCTCACACCGAGGTTTTAATTCACACCAAAAACTTTTTTTTAATTTTTTTTTGTTTGAAAACGTCATTTTTGAAAGTGTTTGTCACCCCCAAGTCTGTTTGATAATTAAAAAACACACCTCATATAACTTGATCAACAAAACTTAAACAAATAAAGCTGATGCAATAAAGGTAAACAGAAGAACTAAGAGACTGAGAGAGACAGACACAGAGAGACAGACACAGAGAGACAGACACAGAGAGACAGACACAGAGAGACAGACACAGAGACACAGAGAGACACAGAGAGACAGACACAGAGACACAGAGAGACACAGAGAGACACAGAGAGACACAGAGAGACACAGAGAGACAGACACAGACACAGAGAGACAGACACAGACACAGAGAGACAGACACAGACACAGAGAGACAGACACAGAGAGACACAGAGACAGACACAGAGAGACACAGAGAGACACAGAGACAGACAGAGAGACAGACACAGACACAGAGAGACAGAGAGACAGACACAGACACAGAGACAGAGAGACAGACACAGACACAGAGACAGAGAGACAGACACAGACACAGAGAGACAGAGAGACAGACACAGACACAGAGAGACAGAGAGACAGACACAGAGAGACACAGAGAGACAGAGAGACACACAGAGAGACACACAGAGAGACACAGAGAGACAGAGCGACAGACACAGAGAGACACAGAGAGACAGAGCGACAGACACAGAGAGACAGAGCGACACACAGAGAGACACAGAGAGACAGAGACAGACACAGAGAGACACAGAGAGACAGAGAGACAGACACAGAGAGACACAGAGAGACCGCGCTCGGAAGCACAGAGAAGATAGATGGACACCGTGCATGCGTCCCGTACTTGAATCAGTCACTCAATGATACACGAATCCGCCGCGTACAGGACGTCCACTAACCAGTGAGGGCGGTTTCACACTGGCGCCATATAGACATCGTTAAATACATTCCCTATGGTTGTTATAATTTTAAATAATACAAGAGGTTGAAGCCTCTATTATAATAACCAAGGAGTTTCCAACAATATGCCGTACGTGTATAGTAAAATTACGAATATTAAATCAAACAAAAACTACTCAAAAATACGTTGGCCTATTTATTACTGTTTCTCGCGGAACCCCTAGCGACCTCTTGCGGAACCCTAGGGTTCCGGGGAACCCCGGTTGAGAAACACTGATCTAATCAGTTCGTCCTTGCCACACACCGAACCTGTCCACAAAATTTCATCCGGATCCGTCCACAACTTTTTGAGATATCCTGTTTACAAACAAACAGACAGAAAGGGGTGAAAACATAACCTCCTTCACCTTCGTGGTGAAGGTAATGAAGTTTAAGAAAGAGGTGAATGTATGAACTGGTGTTTATTTTAAAAACCTTTCACGAATCACTTGAGCAATGTCGATATTATGAAAGATAAAACTGACATTTCGGTTCCTCACAATCTCTCGTTTGTCTTCCTCTTATTGCATCCCAGTCCTGCAGGTTTAGTTCCTTTCATCTCCGGAATTTGTTTTACTGAGCTTTTCCCTCTAGCTTCTCTTTTGATTTGGATGAAAACGTAAACGTTTGGAAACAGTAATTACAGCTTTCCAATTGGAGAAGAGGACTGAAAACGTTTTCCCACGACTATCTACAAAACGGTTCACTCTTTTGAATAGGTACAGGTAGAGACATTTGGTGATGTCCCTTTCCCTGCCTGCCCATGCACACCGTATGCAGTACGCTCGTTTGGTACAGAGGGGCGCCCAGCAGAGCGGCCGGTTGCACCTCGAGATGAGATATTCGAGTACATCGTGTTTCGAGGGAGTGATATTAAGGATATCACCGTTTGTGAGTCTCCCAAGCCTCCACGACCGTTTCCTCAAGACCCTGCCATTGTCCAGGTACCAGTTTTTTTACATGCAAACCAAGTGGAGCTTTCTGTTCAAGTCAAACATTTAAACTATTTGGTGTTCCTAAACTTTACCTTGGCTGTGCTCCCTTGTTGTTTTTCATTGCTCCATGAGCCTTTGAGTGTTGAGCCAGGCTGCACCTGTAGAATGTACATTTTGAACCGTTTCGATCATTCCCTGATCCCACTTTAACTCTTTCCTCCCCTCTATAGTCATCTCTCGGTTCTGCACCTGGATTCCAGCCATCTGGCACCTATGGGAACTTCACTGGCATGTCTCCTTATGGACAGCTTGGACAGGCTCCCTTCATCACCCCAACATACAATCCTCTCGGAGTTGGTGAGTAGCATATTTACCTCCGCCATGAAAGTTGGACGGAAGTTATGTTTTCACCCTTGTCTCTTTGTCTTTCTGTCTGGATCCAGATATGAGAATTTTTTTATTTTTACAAGTGATTCTTCACCATTGAGAAATGGGGCCAAAAACGATATATAGCATGATGTCTCAAAAAGCTGTGCATGGATTATGACAAAACTTGGCGGATGAGTTGGTTAGATGACCAGAACAAAGCCGGTTCGATTTTGGTTCAGGTCAGCAGGATCCGGCCTATCAGTGGGATACAAAACATAAACAGTTCAGCCTAGCGGAGGTATGTGCACTACCTGGTGCCGTTCGAGTAGATTCCTGTGCTTGCCCATCTACATCAGCAAAATGTAACTCCTCGTTGTCCATCAAATATGGTGGCTTGTTTTGCTTTTAAAACTAATGATCATGGTTCAAAAAGGCCTGGACTTGGTCTTTGTGAATAAACCACATTTTATAGATACCAAGAGGCAGTGATTTCCCTCCCCCCCCATTTCCAAAAACAACCTAAAGCCAAGTTCAAACTTTTGCAAGAATAAAAATTTAAAATGCCAGTTGGGAAAATGTGACAACTGCATCCATAGTACGTATTACTTCAAACTAAATTAATCTTGATTACGATGTCCATTAATGCTCAAGAAGTACGCAGGCGTGGCAGTGTGCACATCGATATAAACCATAGGCTCCTATAGAGAAGGACTGGAACCTCCCATGCTCGGAGTTTGTAACTTGAGTCTGAAGGATTAACTTGAGTCTGGGGCTAAAATGACTTCTAGAAGGGCTAGAGACACGATCTCGGGATCCATATAGGGGTTTTTGAGGACTGCGAGTTCAATAGTGTCATTTTCAACACTACCTGAGGTCATCTTCAAGGTCAAAAGGTCATGTTTTAAGGTCAAATTACTGAATTTTGGTATTTTTTGCCCGTTTTTGTGTCTAACTCATAAACGGTGAGAGATGGCTGATTGTAATAAGATGCAAGTGTGTAGAGCTGTCAAACTTTGATATTTATTGTCATATATCGTATTACATAAACATTATATGCATGTCACAACACTATGCCTATTACAACTATGTCTATGTCTATCACTAGTTGGAGAGATTTTCTTGCATCCTGAGGCATCCCAAAGCTTTTTCTTTGTCACTTACATTGAGGACATGAGCTTTCAATAGAATGTTAGCTGAAGTAGTACATGCAGCATTACTACTAGCTAAAGGTGCATCTACAGAGCATAACAGCTCAGCAAAATGAAATCGGCAATGCATTTTAGTCTTGTCATACAAATTATAGGCATAATGTACAAAAAAGACAGTTGACATAGTCGGCACACTCAATCCACCTCTATTCAAATTATCTAGACACTCAGATGACACCTCGTTACCATCTTAATCATCAATGATCTCCTCCATATTCGTGCTATCGCCATATTTATGAACAAGGTGTCTGGCCAAATAAACTACTTTATGCTTGAGGGCATCGTCAGACCCCAAGAGATCCTGAGTGTCTTGAGGAGTAATCTCTTCAATGAGTTCACTTCGCTCATCTGGATTTATGGAAGTTGTACAGTTCTTGTTGCAATCAATCACACGAGAACTAGATTCGGGCATAATGTCATGCTTAATGAGTGTTTGCAAATTTACAATTTTAGCTGCAGCCAGTATGTCAACTATGTCAATGTAGAAGTTTCCACCGCTTCTTTGCCTGGCTTGGCTGAAAAACTTTTCCAAGGCTTCATCTGCAAATATAGCAGGAAGAACGTAGTCAGTCTTTCTCTGCCATAAGCAATTTGGCAGCATCCACATTATTACGTGTGGACACGGTGAAGGCTTCAGCAGTTTGCTGAGTTAGCTTCAGCTTACAACCACCACCTCCTTGCCATGCGCAGGTTGATATAATTTGGCAGGCCTGCTCCAGCCTAGTGAAACTTGTACAGTCTGCTGTCCAAGGCTGTCTGGATTCGTCGCGCAGATGGATAGCTGAGAAACGGTCTTTACGTTCATCATCTTGAACCACTCACTCATTATCTGGGTGAGGATGATAGTGCCTTCGCTGATGCCCAGTGAATCCTTGAATGTCTTTAAAGCAGCGACAGTCTTGTCATTGAACACTTGGCATACCAATGGTATGCTCTGGCGTTGAAGGGGCTTGGGGAAAACAGCGGTGTGCGTTAGCTTGGTTAAGCGAATAGGAGTAGCCCGGTCGATCTCATAAACCTTCTGAATATCACTCCAGTAAGCTTTGTACTCATTACCATCTACAACAAATGAGTGTCTTGCCATCAACAGTAATCCAGTTGTTGTGAACATTTTTGAAGATGTGCACGTAGTCGTACACTAAGAACATAGATTGCTCTTGAATTGACAGCACTTGGAAACTTCCTGGTCCTCCAAGTTTTGAATAAACACTGCCGTTGGTATTGCAATTGTCACATATCAAAGAAATCACAGTACCGCCAGCACCAACTACAGCTGATGCAGCTTCAATAAGGAGTTCCTTCAGCTGATCGGCAGTTAGTTTTTTGCAGGGCAAAATGCGTAGAATATAGCGTGGACCACTGAAATGGCAGGCAACTTCAACAACCATAGCATGTGAAGCAAGCTTTTCGTGTTCACCACCCGCTGCTGCATTTTGAGCATATCCTACAACATGCCCTCCAGAAAATCGCAATGTCTCGACCAACTTTACCTCATCAAACATTAAATTGACCAAACGTTGCTGTGGTTTAAGCTGGTCGAACAAGGTTTTGAGGTTGGAGTCCTGCTGACTACTAGCAAGCATCTGTTTTACCTTTTTTGTTGATGGTAGAATGATTAAGCCGGATCGACGAATCGTTTTGTATGCACTGGGTGATATGTTGTGAAGCTGCATTGCGAAAATCATAGTATCAGTATTAAATCGGCGACGATCAAGAGGTTTGAACATAAGATGCAGCTGCGACAGAAGGAAGGTGAAATGAGGAACCTCGTGTGCCTCAGTCATCCAACAGAGCTGGCTTATTACAAGCTGAAGAATTTCCTTGCTTGTGCATTCATAGGTGTTTACTTGGTCAGTTATGGATCTAATCTGGGACCATTTTGAGAGCAGGCTGTTCTTCTGCAAAGGAAAAAGTCGTTTGGGCACCTCAATGCCATCTTTCTCAACTCTATTCAAGAATAGAAATCCAAAAGGTGAGTAAACTTGTTGGAAATGAAAGAAATGCTTTACAGTTTGTCCAGTAGCATCAGTTCTTGATAGGTAAAGGTTTTCCTGGTCTTTTATGACGTTGAAGCCAGGAAAATAGGAGCTAATTTTAGCACAGAAGTGGTCGAAATCTTGGATATTGTCTGCAGCCTCATCAGCTGCCTCCATCTTCTTAGCTCTTGATTCTGACCTAGAAGATGATGTGGGGCTGAGGTCACCTGCTTCAAAGCTGATTTCGGTACTCCAGGAAATATTGATTGGGGTTCTTTAGGTCGTTTGCCACCCCTAAATGACACCCAATCACAATTGAAATGTGTCTCACAGATATATATATATATATATATATATATATATATATATATATATATATATATATATATATATATATATATATATATATATATATATATATATATATATATATATATATATATATATATCTCCTTTAAGCACCTCAAGCTTTCTTTCTCATTTGGCATTGCCAATATCCATCTCTCCCTCTCCTCAGGATCTTTTGGGAAGGATATGACCTTTACATAAGGCATCCCATCATAGTTTCCTCTACAACCAAAGCAGCTGCAACGACGTGGCATATTGTCACCAAAGCAGGAAGCAACACAAAGATCCTGTGAGATCACCAGCTGTACAGTTTCTGAAAGGGAAACAAACAAAACATACATTAGTTAACGATGATATAAATCAGCAAGTAGGTGCAGTAGGTGCACAATGTCATGTTTTCTCATAGACTTTACAAAAGTTTTCCTCTGAGTTAGACACAAAAACGGGCAAAAAATACCAAAATTCAGTAATTTGGCCTTGAAATATGCCATTTTGACCTTGAAGATGACCTCAGGTGGTGTTGAAAATGACACTATTGAACTCGCCATCCTCAAAAACCCCTATATGGATCCTGAGATCGTGTCTCTAGCCCTTCTAGAAGTCATTTTAGCCCCGGACTCGTTAATCCTTCAGACTCAAGTTACAAACCCCGAGATCGTGACGTTCCAATCCTTCTCTATAGGAGTCTATGATATAAACGCACCAGGGTTTTTATTTTTACACCACGCACGTGAAGTGAAAAGTAGGGTTAAGCAATTGGTTCATGTCCGTCCGTCCATTTCAGATAGAGATGTTCGGTGACGTCTCCACCTGAAACAATGTTCGTCTTATCAGTTTATGATCGAGGAGCAACTTATTCCAATTATACGATTCACTTGAAAGCCTCTTCAAAAATGTAGTTGACAATAATCCACAACGTCCCTTTTCCCAATCGTCCGTCTCCAACAGCCTCCTTACATTATCGTTGCGCTAAGTCCCGAAGGTAAATTTGTTCAAGTAGAAGTCAGCCCGTGAAGTTCCAGGAAATCGCCAAAATTTCCCATGGTACTGTCAAGTGAAAGGCATGCAAGATGAAGCCAACACTCTTTTCTTTGTTTTCATGCCATATGCTAGGACATGTTATTAATTAGTGTTGGTCAAACAAATTTTGATTTTCAAATTTAGATTATGCTTAGAAAGCAACAAAATGTTGGCATGATTAAAAGTCATTTTATGGTCAGAAATGGCTGAGAATGCAGAAGAGACTCTCGAGGAACCAACCCCTGGCATCTGAGGACTGCCTTTGGGACCCAGACCCTATAGTCTGGCAGCCAAATGGGATTTTAGGGGTATACCTGGAAGTAGAGTATATACAATGTTTTTTGATTGATTTGGGTCACTGAAACCATAAATATTAACAATCTGCTTGATGACACCCTGTCACCGTTGGGCATTTTTTCTAATTTGCATAAAACCAAGATGGCCGCCAGTGTTCTTTGAATATACTATAATAAAGATATCTCGGCTTCTAGAAGGGATTTTAAAACAATATAAAATGTTTTAACGGGCTTTAAGACATTAGGAACCCAATGGAATAAATTTTATTATGATTTGACAACTCCTTCATTTGCATAAATCCAAGATGGCAGCCGTCAACCCTCTCGGGAGACCTGTTTTATGTCACCACATTCTGGATACAATTTTGGATACATTTTAAATGATTTGTTTTAGTGTTTTGAAAAAATAGAGATCCCATATAATACATCTTGTATTACAATTTAAATATATTAGCTTCATTTGCATATTCCAATATGGCCGTTGTCAATCTGTTAACATTTTGCTGTACTTTTGAATGACATGCTTGATTGATCTAAATGGTGACAATATCATTGAACACCTTCAATATAATATTAGTAGTTTGTCATTGACGTATACGTTAGAATATGTTTAAGCTGACAGACACCAGGTCATAAAGTAAACTAATTTCAGATATCCATTATATAGAATAAAGTGACAGTCATAATGTTCTAGTAGTGTCTATATAGGCTGAGCAAGCCATGGCGCATAAAGAAACCGTTCACATTTCTTCTCCTTTAACTACTTCGATATTAGAGTATATAGTACATGACATTGTACACAGTTATCAACATGATGTTCCTCTCATTTGTCTGTGTTGACATTAATACCTTTATGTCTAATTGTCATCGTCGTCATCTGCATCAGAGGCTACATCACATTTAGTCAGTTCGTTATGACAGTCCTCAGCATGACATCCACAAAATACAGTGCACGGTAGTTTACCGCTCACACATCCACATCTTCCTGATTTGCAAGGTCTTTCACTTTCACAAGAGCAGCGAATCAGTTTCAGAATCTCTTGTGTAGCAAGGGACACATCTTCATGTATCGATTTAGGCAACATAGTCTTGGAACTGTCATCACAAACGTATCCATGTTCTGTTGGATCTAGCGAGGGAGGGTCTAGATCCAAAGCGTGTTTCCACACAGCTGCCTGCAGGTGTGCCCATTTGACATTTTCCAGAAATGCTTCTGTTGTGGGAGGTAGAGACTTCAGCTTTGGTATGGCTGTGGTGCCCTTTCCAACATTTGTGGCCCATGACTTCTTCCTTGCCTCAGACATACTGCTACAGTCCTTGTGTCCATAGCATGCGGCCACAAACTTGGATGCCTGTCTTGTTATATCTGGTAACAATGCATGAATGTCACCCAAAAGTGACAAGGAGTAGCCTTCTCGCAGTACTTTCAGTACCGTGACTTTACCAATACCGAAATAGCATGCACATGTATCACAACCCGATAGGGCGTGCATAGACAACAGTCCATCTACTATGCTCTGCTGTTGTTTAACAGTAGCTTGTATGCCATTAATGGTTCTACCATGAATCTGCGATTCCATGATCATGTGACTGGTTAACTGTCGCTCAAAGTAGTGGTGAAGCAGAAGAATGAAGACGTCCGCGTCATCTGCAATCACTGACACGCCTACTTGGCAGTCGAATCGTTATCGTTACTCATAAGTCGAAACACGTCGAGGTAATGGTTAGCGTCAGTGTTCCAGACTCCATGGTTTTTTTTTTCTTTTTTTTTTTCTTCGGAATGACGGTGATGTTGACACTTCGATTTCTAGTGTGGTTATGATTTTAATCGTTGAGCGGCAGCCTATTAATTATATTATATTATAACCGCACTATAAATTGAGTGTCAACATCACCGTCATACCGAAGAAAAAAAACAAAAAAACAGGGAGTCTGGAACACTGACGCTAACCATTACCTTGATGTGTTTCGACTTATGAGTAACTTACAAGTAACGTGTGTGGACGTGTGTCAACGATCGCGTAACGTGCCTACAACATGTTACTCATAGGTTATAAATAAGTTTCGGGTACGCTAAACATTACCTCGACGTGTTTCGACTTATGAATAACTTACAATAACGTGTGCCAACGATCGCGTAACGTGCCTACAACTTATGGCCAGCGTTATGCGGAACGTGTGAGTCATACGCTGGCATACGTCAAAAAATTTCAAGCATGGAAAATTTGTTTAACAGCTCGGTGTACTACGACGTATGCCAGCGTACTACGACGTATGCCAGCGTGCTCTTAACGTATACATACTTACCCATAACGTATTCGACGTGTGCCAGCATTTTAGCCAATTTTTTCATACGTCAGGCATACGCTGGCTAAATCGTCAAGGTGTGACAGGGCCTTTTGAAAGGGATTCCGTTCCGAACAGCCGTTCATACAGGAAGTAAATCGATTGGTCCTTGACTCAGTGTTATAAATGATGGTATCGGTGCACGAGTGAAGGATATTCACCAGTAATTTAACAGGCTCAGCAGGAGGCTAAAACCTTTGCCTTGGTACAGCTTGGAAGGAGGTACAGTAGGTTTTAAGTTTTTTTTTTTTTTTTTTTTTTTTTTTTTTTTTTTTTACTTCAGTAGCGTATGAGCGATCACGTTTTCCTTTGCATTGCGGCCGTTTAAATTTTTTTTTTTTGAGGGAGGTGCGCATGGTCTTGATTAAACCTTACTAATAATTATTATGCAACGTTTAAGATTTTTCGGGGTCCCTCATTGTGAGTAACACTCAACCCAAACAAAGCCAATGGAAATCTGATGCAACAAACCCAGACAGTGTATAACCAGCAGAGGCCTTCAGGCCTAATTTGTTCAGCCCACCAGAAAACCAAGATGGTGGCCATATTTTGTCTGGGTGCTATGGTGGGTCGAGTCAAGCGACAGATGTGGGTGTGGTCCGACAGCTGTCTGACCAATAGGAGCACTTTTCAAAAATTGACCACCAACAAGAACTCCAACAACAGCATCAATGTGAAGCTCGTGTAGATCTGCCACATTTCAGGTAAAAACACCTTTTTGATTATAACTTGAATAATTTTCTTCTGATTTTCATGGTGTTGAGTTTTTTGGATTGATTGTAGATGAGACACATTTTCTAAATTTACTATCCCTAAATGTTGAAGGTCTGACTCTGGCGGTTCAAAGAAAATATTGCCGTTATTGGATCACGGGTGCCATGGGAGTCTTACCCTTGGCAATCGCTTTGTAATCGCATATATCTCGTTTTTAAATTGCAGCATGAAATTCGTCTAAAATCAGAACAAATTCTACATGATTTGTAATTCCCTCAAAATAAAGTTTTCAAATGTTGGCAAATTATCTTTTTATTTTCTGCAGTTTATTTCTTGACACTGCAAGTTTATTGAGGTTTTCTTGCTATTTCTTGCAGGAAAAGCTCAATAAACCTGTTTGAAGGACAGGTCCATTGTACCATCCTCTTTATCACCACTAATTATTGTCGTTTGACACGAACGACGACGACGACATTCAAGGTTAAGATGTTTCTGGTTTATTAAACTTTCAGGTGGTACAATCGACCTGTCCTTCAAACACGTTTGAAGTTTGTCCCTTCTCCGATGGACAAAATTGGAGTCCCGGACAGTCGGACAACCATCCTAATGTTGAGCCCTGGGAATTTTTATTTATTATTATTATTAGTCCCTGACCTGTTTCACTGGAGGGGATTATAGGTTTGCTCTCCCTCTGTCTATCACACCTGTGGATTTTCAGACTTTTTCATCATACCCTTGAACATATTCAACTGAAACTTGGTACATGGCTTTATTATGATAAGTTGCAGAACAAGTTCGACTTTCAGGGAATTTCGGCAATTTTTCACAGAGTTAGTCCCTTTGTGGAGTTAGAAAATATCACATCGGTAGGGGGGCAAGTATTGCAAAACAATTCTCGCTATTGTTATTTTTGATCGGGTGCAGGGCAGTGGAATCAAACCTGTACTTTTGTGAATGGGAACAATGTTCAGACCAGGCCATCCAAGTATAGTTGAATGGCCTGGTCTGAACATTGCAGGAGTCTGAACAATAAAGCAGTACCTTGCTTGGGATTGTTTCTTAGACATTATGCGGATTGACCAGCCCCTGGTGAAATGCCTCTTTGCGCTTACCGTTCAGATATCTACTTTATCCAACATGTACTGCAACTTCAAAATTTAATGATAAACCTGCTATATCGATTGCTGTCTCATGTGGGTACTTGTGCAAATGTAGAATGATTATTAATTTTCTGCCCTTTTTGTTTTCCTCCATGTCCATCCAGCATGAATAATTAATGGTTTGTGAATGAGAGGTTTGGGATACGGTTGAGCGTTGAAGCATCTCTTGAGCGTAACGTGTCCATTAAGACACCGTACTCGCACTGGGCGTGTGTTTTGTACACTTTGCACGACTGTGTTTAGAGGAGCAAATTCTGTATTATCGTAATGCTGTAAATGAAAAGTCCATGGAGAATACAACATCACTTGTGCACGTGCTCACATAGGGAGAGAAGTAACCATGCTTATGTAATAAATAGATGGCCTCAGATGACGAACAATATTATGATGTTTACATTGCTCACGTGTGTTTGTAGAATGTGTCAAATAAGTACATTGATGTCCATGTGCCCATGAAATATTTTTGACATGGTATGTTATAAGTGATGTGAATGGGTCTGCATAAGGACGGTTGAATGTGACACCCACAGTGGGCACCTTACTGTTTGCATTAAAATGTATTTTCGTCATTCATAGCTTCCACTCAACGATAACATTACCTGCACTTAACCATAGTATTCCAGTATGGGAGAGCAACATTATCATTCTTGTGCAGTACATGGCTGTGGGATGGTGTCAGTTCTTTTTGTGGTGCAGCAATGCAGTTGATGCAGTGCCCTGGTAGTTTAAAACAGGAATTTGTAATTTGTTCAGGGTGCCAACAACAGCTCTCATATTCTTCACGAAGAACACCGTGGGATCTTCAATGTCTGCTAAATAATGCTGGCAGATGGGACTCCTGCTTTGATGTCCATCCTAAGGATGGTGCGCACATTGATGACTCTCTCTTCTTACAAAATGCCAGTGTAGTAGTTGTATACCTGGGTAGATATTGTAACCCAAGATAGACAGCTCAGAAGGGAGTGTGTATATTTATCCCCAGGCTGTCCTGTCAGCCCGGGAGAGCAATAACTAAGAATGACGGAGTATGCCCATTCTGTGGTTGGTTTCAGAGGCCATATTTGCTATATGGTCGGCCCAGGATACGTCCTGGCTGATCATGAGGCCGAGAATTTCCGCTGACTGAGCCTCTCCCAGTAGCTGACCATGCAAACGGATTGTTGGGTTTGTATGACGATAATTTCTGAGCGATAGGTTGAGATGGTGAGATTTTCCTGGATTGAAGGGCACATTTCATTTATCACAGACACAGACAGTCATTTAATCATTTACAGATCAGCACAGCTGCTGTCTGGGAATTGGCTGCATTTAAGGTAAGAGAATTTTTTTTTAAAGCATCAGAGAGACTTATTTATTCGTATGCAGGTTGTGGCTGCTTGATTGCATCATCTGCTGGGGGCGTGGCTGTGCTGCTGATGCAATGCCCCGTTACCAGCACGCTCGTACTCATTTTGCCGACCTCGAAAGGATGACGGGCTGAGTCCACCCTCCCGGTTGTTAATTAAACAGCCCAACAGGGGCTTGAATTCAAGCAGGGGTGCAAATTAACATTTTTATCCACCGGCCAGCAGGGCCGGTGACCAGAAAAAGTTACTGGCCCAGCAGAATTTCTGTTTGATGGATGAGGTTGGTTGGATGAGTGAATTTGATGAGTGTGATTGGTTGGGTGAGTGAGTTTAATGGTGGAGGTTTGCAGAATGAGTGAGTTTGATGGAGGAGCTTGGGTGGATGAGTGAGTTGGATGGATGGATGAGTGAGTTTGATGAGTGGGGTGGGGGTGAGGGGATGATACAGGGAGGAGGTTGTGGGTGATGGGGGGACCTTTTTTGTGTGGGTGATGGGGGGGCAGGGGGGTTGTGAGTAGTGCTGGCGGGGGGGGTTGTGGGTGATGGACGATGGGGTGGAGGGGGTGGGTTGTGGGTGATGGACAATGGTAGGGGTAATACTCGTCCACCCAACATCACATATAAACTCACTCATCCACCAAACCTCACCCATCAAACTCACTCATTAACCCAACCTCACCCATCAAACTCACTCATTCATCTAACCTCACTCATCTAACTCACTCATTAACCCAAAAGCCTCATCAAACTCACTCATTCACCTAACCTCACCCATGAAACTCTCATTCACCCAAATTCACTCATTTAACCAACCTGGGCATGAGAAAATGCATCCAAACCGTGCCAAACCGTCAAATCTCGCGCAATCATGCGTAATTTGGAACGAGATGAAAACAGACAAAATGGCCGCCGCAGAATTACTGGTGATTTCTACAGATTTCTGCGGACAAAAACAGTAGTTCTAGTTGAGAAAACTAGTAGAGAAGCAAGTCCAAATTGTACAAAATAACAGCAATCACCGGTGATTCGCCAGCCGGGCAGGTAAGGCAGTATTATGTACCAACCCAGCACAGAAGTTAGGTGCCATTGGCGACCGGGCGGCCGTTAATTTGCACCCCTGTCAAGACCCCAGGATCTTAAGCCAGTCACCTTAACCGTTAAGTCAACACCAGGCTTATCAGAGTGATCATTCATGTTGTTGTGGATTTTTCACCCACCCCGTTGTGATCGTTGAAGGATTCTTCCTGGTTGATTGTGGAATCTTATTTAACTTCAGGCAGAGTTTAACATTTATCTGATTTGGTTATAAAATCCTGCATACCACCCACCGACACTGATAACCGATGTCCACACAAGTCCTTTCTTTGTGAAACAATTTATTTTATACATATCCACTATACACTTCTCACCCTCGTACAATGAACTTAAGAATCCCCATTTGTTGCAATATTATTTGGTTCTATTTCATTTATTCTTACTTTTAGTTAACAGTTAAACCAACCTGATTCAATTCACTTCTACATTACATCAGAGAGTTTTATTCTTACTTGGTACTTGGTCAGTTCCAAGGAATACAAGCCACTGAGATACTATACTTTCTCACGTGCTTGCACTGAAACAATTTTACATTTCAAAGCATTTTATACTTTCATGGGAGAGTGGTGGGGGCTACCAACCCAGACTGCAGACGTGTCCTTTCGGCGAGAAGCCACTACATACATTTCGAGGCAAAGGTTCGCTGTTATCAGCTCAGGTCATACTGCTCCAGACCAAGACATTCCATCAACATCTAGGGCAAAAGCCTCTTGGACAAATAAAACAGCCAATTCAACTTGTCGCATCAACTTACATTTCTAAAACCCCATTTGTTACAATTTAAAATACATTAATATAAATTTTTCCCCCACACTCCCCCATTTTTTTGTTTTTTTTTTTCAAGGAAAATTTGAATAATTTTTCTTACACGTGATTACCATGTCCCGTTCCTGAAGGAGAAAAGATTTCCATTACTCAAGTTCAATCAACAATGGCAGCGAGTGCTCATATCAGAAAATGAGTGAGTTTCCATTTTATTTATGGTCTGTTCATCAGCATGTGTCACACATTGAAAACATGCTACCCGAAGTCAGAAGATAAACAGGTCAGGGTGTGGATAGAGCAGCACCCAACGGGAAACACAATCAAAGCACTCCTTGAGCTGAGGAGAAGGTAGATGTGGGCAAGTACAAGCTTGGGCCTGACACTGGGTTGAAGGAGACGAAAAGGACTCGAGAGGTGAACAGAGATCCAGCCCCAACAGAGCCTGGGGCCTCGCAGCAGCAGTCTGTGCAATCGGGCCTCGCACAAATCGAGCTGCGCACGTTAGATGCAGTCGCTTTGTAGCACGAGCCCCCATCCCGCACCATTGAACACATGTTGTAAACGACTCGCAGTGTGGAACTCCAGGCCTGTTGTACATTGAAGCAACCACAGCAAGTTCTGGATGTATTTGCAGAGCGGCAATCGAGACTGTGGCTGAGAACATTCCTCCACGCAGGCACCACACAACGCTGACGTTAAGACTTTGCTCAACCTTCTCCTCAGTAGGTTTTTCTTTTTTTTCACATTTCCTTCATCTTATCTCCTCAGGAAGGGGCATGATCACGTGTTGAATGCTCAATCACCAAAATCTGGGTTCTCCCATCGTCCAATCTTTGTGTGGAAGTTCTTTCCAAGTGTCATTTAGATGAAATCGTAAATTTCATGGTTTAACTGCGTTCAACACTTCGAAACAAACAGAATCAAAGTTAACATCGATTATTCAAAACATTCATCTCAT
This sequence comes from Eptatretus burgeri, assembly GCF_056783735.1. Lineage (NCBI taxonomy): Eukaryota > Metazoa > Chordata > Myxini > Myxiniformes > Myxinidae > Eptatretus > Eptatretus burgeri. Next base: position 25,623,532 of record NC_140968.1, on the reverse strand, counting down.
TTGCTATTTCCATGTCAAGGCAAACAGTCTTTATCAGGGTTCCAATTTGCGATCACCAATTCTTTTCACAAAAATATTCCATCATTTATCCCAAAATATGAAAGTAATCTATTTCTTCAAGAACCGAATCCAATTCGATTTTGCACAGTTACCATTTTAACATTCACATCTGCTAAACAATTTACAGTTTCATTCACAAATAGTTCCAGAGCAACTGCCATTTTTTATTATCTTGATTTAATTCTCAGTAACTTTTCCTTATCCTCAATTAACAGATTAACAAGGGGTTTTGTATGAGCTTAGTCTGAAAGTAACTACTAACACAGTTACCGCACAACCCCCAATTTGAGAGTTCCACTCCGCTCGGCAATCCTGGCATCGAGTTGCCGAGCTGCAGAGTGTCCTTGGCTGCAGAGCGTAAAATATCTCAAAAATAATGTTTAACCAATCTCTCTTAAACAACTTTTGGTCTAGACAATAAAATATTTTCTTTTAAAATCCATAAATCAAAAATTAAATCTTCAGCATCTATTCAATTAAATCATGAATTTACCTTCACTGAATTGATCAAAGGGTTACACTGGGTTATTTGTCATTGCCTTCCCAGCACAAGTTCAGGCAACCTCAACATTCGCAGACGAATAAAACAATACGCCTATTTAAACGTCCATCCGAGGGCATCATCAATTATCTGTGAATCACTCTGTGCTAAACATCATCAAATCAATTTTAAAATCATTCCAAATCACGTTTCTACATTTAAATCAAAATATTCGAAACATTTCTGACATGTCCTCAGAGCTTGTCCAGCACTCAAACCTGCCGGGTTGTGTAATTACAAATCATCACAATGCCAGCGAGAGCTCAACTCCCAAGACTTCACATTCCGAATATATCCCACATTCACAAGTGTTATTTCAATTTATCCAAAATCCCTATGGCTTTTAAATAAAACTCCAACACTTTTTCCCTAAATGGACTTCACTTTAAACAGATTCAGTAGAGAGGGTGCGCCACAAACACCAAGCAACAAGGAACAGGAAGTTTTCTCCACATCCGGTGGGAAGAAAAAAGAAAAACTCTAAGACAGGCAAAACCCACAGTTTTGCATTACTCTGTCATGGCTTCAACACACACACTAACGAGCATTGCATCTCATAGACTCGCGTGTGATCACGTGACAAATACCAATCACATTTCTATATCATTTTAAAGTCATTGCCAACGGCATGCACACTTCGACACAATAGCCCCCATCCTCTTGAATCTGCATATGAATCGAATTTCACACTTAAAGCTAAGACTCAAACACAGACCCAGTGGAGAGACATGCCACCCCCCACAGATCCAGTGGAGGGGGCGAGCTGCAGTCGCAGCTTGCGACCTTCGCGTGGAAATACAAAGCTAAGAATGCATAACATGCCAACCCAAACAGACCCACAGCTTAATTCAGCACGAGTTCGTCCTCAGACTGTCTTGCCGAGGTGTTTTTTAATTATTTAATTTATTTTATGAATGTCCATCTCTTCACGCTTTATTTGTTGCAATATTATTATTTCTAACAAGACATTCATGTATCACATTGTCCAGAAAAATTTAATTCCCCAGCGAGCTCACAATCTCTTCCAATTCCAATTGAATTGAATTCGCACACACAACTGCGACCTTCGTGCGTTATCAGCACCAAACTAAGAACAGCCAGGCTGTTTTATTTTGACTCTGCCTGATATTTCTTTAGTTGTTAAAATATCGTCAAAATCCCCACAGAACACGTTTCATTGCAGTGAAATCTATTGGACTCGCACAAGTTTCATTTTCATTCTCAGCAACACATGCATCTCAATGCAAATCACCAGCCACACACCCAGCCGGTCTATCGTCTCCTGCATCCTACAAATTTCAGGTCGACTTTCCCACATTTGGGGAAATCGCAAGGCTCAACCTCCCTCCTGTAGTGCAATGGGTAGGCCTCGCCCTGAGAATACCGCCTTAACGAACTGATCGCGGTATCTCTCCTATCAGGTAAGTATCAATGCAAACATATATCTCACACGTCCTCTGCGTGGTCTGTGGCATGTCACTTCATCATGCTCATTTCATCTGACTCTTCTTCTCCAGCACTTTTCGAAAACAACTACAGTACTTATCGTTTACTTTTAAACGGACTCTCTCCGCTACCTCCTCTTTCTATCAATAAAATTATCTGACAATGAACTTTTCTTTGTTCGAAATGCGTTACCTGCTGAGAGCGCTCTCCCTTACCTTCGCTCAAGCACTTGTCATTCCTCCAGGCACTGCCTCCGGCAGATTAAGCACCTCCGGTCACGAGCACCGCACAACGTCGGTTCGAATCCTAGTCACCAGGCGCCAACTATTGTGGATTTTTCACCCACCCCGTTGTGATCGTTGAAGGATTCTTCCTGGTTGATTGTGGAATCTTATTTAACTTCAGGCAGAGTTTAACGTTTATCCGATTTGGTTATAAAATCCTGCATAACACCCACCGACACTGATAACCGATGTCCACACAAGTCCTTTCTTTGTGAAACAATTTATTTTCGAATTATCCACTATACACTTCTCACCCTCGTACAATGAACTTAAGAATCCCCATTTGTTGCAATATTATTTATTCTATTTCATTTATTCTTACTTTTAGTTAACAGTTAAACCAACCCGATTCAATTCACTTCCACATTACATCAGAGAGTTTTATTCTAACTTGGTACTTGGTCAGTTCCAAGGAGTACAAGCCACTGAGATACTATACTTCCTCACGTCCTTGCACTGAAACTATTTTAAATTTCAAAGCATTTTATACTTTCATGGGAGAGTGGTGGGGGCTACCAACCCAGACTGAAGACGTGTGCTTTAGGCGAGAAGCCACTACGTACATTTCGAGGCAAAGGTTCGCTGTTATCAGCTCAGGTCATACTGCTCCAGACTAAGACATTCTATCAACATCTAGGGCAAAAGCCTCTTGGACAAATAAAACAGCCAATTCAACTTGTAGCATCAACTTACATTTCTAAAACCCCATTTGTTACAATTTAGAATACATTAATATAAATTTTTCCCACAATGTCGATGAGGAACAAAACTTTGAGTTCAACTCGAAGCATACGCTAGTTTTAGCCATACGGATAGATTCCCTGTGGTGCATTTGAAGACACTATTCAATCCATGCTCTCCAGGAGTGAGAGAATTTGTTTTCAGAATTATCGTTTCCCCAACCTGCAATAATTCCTATCCTCGGTGGTGACTTCTTCAAGGTAAGTCTAGTGTAAACTGCTGACCTGGGCTTGCATCAACACAGGTTTGACTGATTATTTCAGTCTTGCCAGCCTTGTGTTTTTGGTGATCCAGATGTTATAGTTCTCATTTATTTTTGTTACTTTTGTTGATTTTCACCGTGTTACATTCAGATATTTATCTCTGCCTTTATGGCACCAATCTTGAAGTTATTATTTTGCACACAATGCACACCTCAAGCATTTGATTTCCTCAGATCTCCTTTAGCAGGGAATATATCTGTTAGTACGTTCCATTCGTAGTCTCGGACAAGAACCTTACATTCAAATAAAATCCTCGACTCAAAGATTCCTTGTGCCTTTAACGGGTTGTCGTCCAACAGGGAGTTCGCTGTCATCGCTCGCACCTGGAGCGGCCATCCGAGGCACACCTGGGTCACGTGCTGGACGTTTCACCGACACGAGTTTCACACCCGACCTCCTGTCTCCCAAGAGTCTCCTCACTTTGCAAGGTGTGTACTTTGAAAACCTTTGGCTCTAGATGAGAAATATATTTACATCTCTGATTTCAAAACAGAATATATAGTTTGTTCGCAGTTTTAAAAGTTGTACTTTGATGGGAAAAAGCAGTTGACTGAACATTTTCGTTGATTGTTTAGAAACCCCTTTGTTTATCCAGTGGATGTTAATTTGAGCTATTAACGAAAGGGAACAGACTATCCAGAACAGGGAGGATATCAGTAACACAAACTCTTTGCTGTGTTTATCTCTTCTTTCACCTGTCAATCTTCCTACTGTAATATTTATCCTCACATGCAATGCACAGGTTTCTTTGTCAGGCTCTTTACTTATCTACTTATTTTTGTATACAGAGTCTGAGCTCGTGGAAGAGCTAGAACACAGAACGGATCAGGACGCAACATAACAAAAGAAACAGGAGAACGAGAAGGGGGAAGTGCCAACAGCAGGGCCGAGCGCGAAAATAGGCAAATGAACAAACGAGGGATGCGGGTAACAGCGGGGGTGGAGGAGAATGCAAGGGGTGGACGTGAATGTGGAAGCAAAAAAATTTCCGGTGGGGGTAGGGGTGGTTTAACGGGTGTAGAAAAGATCATAGTTTTGGATGGGGGATGACCTAAGATGATGGTGAACAGCTGTCTGGTGAAGACCTGGGGGGAAGAAATATTCAAGAAAATGTGGAAGTTGGTTTCACAAGCAGGAAAAAAGGATGAACAAATCATTGGAGGTAAGCAGCAATTCTGGATTTTGGGAGTTTACGAGAAGGGAGTTTCTGGTAGACTGCATGCATCCTGCAGATACCAGGGGGGTACAAAGCACATCGGGCAGAGGGTGCACTACCATAAAGCAGAAGAAGACAGAGAGACCACCGACCTGTCAGTGATGGCGAAGTGATCGGCCCAGAGACTCAGCTTCATCATGGAAGATTCCAATGATCTTGAAGGCCTTGCTTTCCATGGCTTCAAGCTGAGCAAGGTGCGAGGCAGGAAAACCATCCCAGAGAGGAGAGGAGAGCAGTACTCCATCAAGATGCAAATCAAAGCCTTGTCGGTGGATAGGAGTTCAGGTGTGCCAAGGAAGGAGTTTGCATGACAGAGGATGCCCAGTAGATGACTGGCTTTGGAAGCCAACTTTGAAATGTGGTTTGCCAAAGAAAGATCATAGCTGATAGTGAGACACAGGAGTTTGAGTGACTGGACTTCAAGAGGGTTGTTGAGACAGTAGATGGGAGGGTTTGTGGTATGAGATATTATATATATGAACACCACAAGGGGAAAACCAGAGATGTCACTTTTTATAAATTTCAGGGTTATTGCGCCTGCCAGTAGTTGGCAACATAAGGTTTTCTCTCACAATATTACTTTAACAAATAACCAGGGGTGTCACATAATTTATGTGGTATAAAGTTTTGCCGTGCAATGAAAAAACAAGTGTTGTCAAAGCTGAACAAGTAGAAACCCAGAGTTGTCAGTACTTTACTCCTGGTTATCTCCCTTTCATTCATGTTAACTGTTCCACCATAATATTCAGAGTTGAGAAACTAAAAAATGAAAGGTTGTAAAATTTTCACAGCATAAACTCTGAGCACTACAATGGCCTATTTGGTTATATCATGGGCTCCGTAGTTGGTGCATATCGTGGTTCAAGCCTGGTCAAACCTTTATTGTGACTTTTATGGGACCCACGCCATGGCTTAATGGTTAGCGCGTCTGAGTACCCATCCTCATTTGATGTACCCACCGCCCAATCAACCTGCTTAGGTATATGAGGGAGTCACATGAGGTGACTTCGGCTATCGCGGGGTGGTTTATCCTTGGTTTCCTCCCGGTTTTCCATCATATTAAGTAGTACGGAGTAAGAAATGGAGAATCCGTCGTCATATAAGCGAAATACCCTTGAGTATGGCGTTGAACACCAATAAAACAAAATAACATTGACCGTTTAATGTTGAAAAAAATAATCTGTGATCACCAAAGTCATGTAATGTATGCTAATAACCAACAAGCATGAATTTGCTACACATCCTGGGTTAAAATTGCATGGCAATTATTAAACAAGGGAATAACCAGTGATGTCAGTTTGCAACATTGATTCGTTCTTTGCTCTTAAATTAAATAACACAGAAGCTTGGCAAATGCTACATGCTTAATTTGATCGGCCAATGATCACTCTTCCTTTTACTGGAAAAGAAATCTATATGACAGTTATTAAACAGTCCACCAAAGTCTTGAAACTTTGTTTTCAGTTTCTTCAAAATTGACTTATCCTGACATCTCTGGTTTTCCCCTTGTGGTCTTCATATATATATATATATATATATATATATATATATATATATATATATATATATATATATATATATATATATATATATATATATATATATATATATATATCTATATATATATATATATATATCTATATCTATATCTATATATGCATATGCAAAAGTAGGTATACAATAATGAAAAACAGAACGTGCGCACAAAACGTATTTTATTGATTATACAAGCATATCAATAATAACATACAAATCCTTACTGTATACCGACTTTTGCAGCCCCCTGTGTATATATATATATATATATATATATATATATATATATATGTGTATATATATATATATATATATATATATATATATATATATATGTGTATGTATATATATATATATATATATATATATAAATATATATATATATATATATATATATATATATATATATATATATATATATATATATATACATATATATATATAAATATATATATATATATATATATATATATATATACACATACATATATATATATATATATATATATATATATATATATATATATATATATATATATATATATATATATATATATATATCTATATCAGGTCAGGTATGGGAGCATGTGCCAGAACAGCACGTCGCTGCGTCCACTTTCCGCCGGTACTCCATGGGCCTCCGTCTGGCCATCCCCCAGGCAGATGCCAGGCCCATCCCCATCTCCTTGAGATGATGGTCAACCTGTTGCAACCATGAGGCACGTGGTCGACCCACTGGCCTCCTCCACTCATGAGACATGAGATGTCACCGAAAGCCTGGATCTTAGTTTTGACCCAAGAAACCCGTAATCCCAACGGCTCCGACTCCTCATTCAGCACCTCGAGGGCCCTCAAGAGGATGTCTAAAGTCTCCGCAAAGATGACTGCATCATCTGCAAAGTCAAGGTCCGAGATCTTGACATTCCCAAATGACGCACCGCAACTTGATCTCTCCGACATCCTCCCTAGAATCCAGTCCATACAAGTGCTGAAAAGTGTGGGGGCAAGTACACATCCCTGACGAACTCCAGTAACAACTGGAAATAAGTCAGAGATGGTACCACCACACTTCACAGCACTCTCAGTACCAGAGTAGAGTTCAGACATCAGATCGATCAGTTTGGTGGCACCCCACGAAGACCAAGAATCCTCCACAGGACATCCCGATTCACTGAATCGAACGCTTTGCAGAGATCAACATAGGCTGCAAGCAGCCCCTGCCGAAACTCTGCGTCTGCGTTCGGTGAGGACACGAAGTGCAAGGATACGGTCAATCGTTGACCTCTTTGGTGTAAAGCCTGACTGCTCTGGACGCTGGTGCTCAAGCAGATGGTGGCAAACCCTATCGAGAATTATCCGAGCAAAGACCTTGCCCGGCACTGAGAGCAGCGTCACCCCTCGGTAGTTGTTGCAGTCTTGGCGATCACCCTTCCCTTTCCAGAGAGGGACAACAAGGCCCCTCTTCCAGTCAGTTGGGATGATGCCTGTGTTCCAGGCAGAGCACAAAACTGCATGCAACGACACGAGTGCAGCATTTCCACCAGCCTTGAGAAGTTCGGCATGGATGCCACAGATCCCTGGAGCTTTGCCCCGTTTCAACTGGTTCACCGCAGCCCGTGTTTCCACAAGCGTAGGTGGACCACGGATTGATTCGAGGGTCAGCAACAGGGATTGTAACACCCTTGACGTCCAACTCGACAGTTGGGGGATCTGCCTGGTACAACCGCTCAAAGTAACCGGCCCAGCGGGCCTTCACTTCAGACTCCTCTGTCAAGAGCCTACCACTCTCTGCTCGAACTGTAGTGCTCCGAGGGATGGGCTTGGATGAACGTAATGCGCCAATTCCCCTGTAAGCGGGACGAGAATCACCTGTCCACAGGTGATGCTCTACCCCCTCACAGATTCCTCGCACATAGGCCTCCTTGTCCACCCTCAGTGCACGTACAGTTTTACGCCTCAGCTCCCTGAACAGCTCAGCTCTGCCATTCAGCCTGGCCCTGCGACTCTGGTCAATGGTATCCAGTGTCCCTTGAGAGATAAAATTCTTCTTTGCCCTGCGGTGAGCTCCAAGGCATCCAACGGCAACATCAAGGACGGTGGTCTTGAAGGCGCTCCACAACTCTTCAGGACCCCCCAAAGCACCCAGACCCCCCAAGTGTCCACTCAGCCTGTTCGCAAACTCCTCAGCTACTCTCTCATCGCTGAGCTTGGCAACATCCAGCCTCGGCTGGGATGGTACCATTCTCCAGGATTTAAGGTGCAGCTTTAGAGTTGCTACAACAAGCCTGTGGTCAGTATTGAGGAACTGAGCACTCCGGTAGACCCTGCAGTTCTGGATCATCCTCCAACGACCGTCAATGAGGACATGGTCAATCTCCTTTGCCACACCGCCAGCATTGGAATACCAAGTCCAGCGATGAGCTTGTGGGCGCTGAAACCATGAACCAGCCACCCTAAGTCCATGACTTCTTGCAAAGTCAAGGAACTTAGTGCCATTCTGGTTCATAGTTCCTGACCCATGGGGACCAACACACCTCATAACCGTCCCTATCAGTTCCAGTCGATGCATTGAAATCCCCCAAGACTAGAAGTGTATCTCGGCTGGGGCACTGATCAACCACAGACTCGAGTGTGGCGTAGAATGCATCCTTCACGGTGAGATCACTCGCCTCAGTCGGAGCATAAACAGAGACCAGGGAAATGACACCTAAGGAGTGACGAATCCTTAATCTCATAATACGCTCGTTGACCGGTGTTACCTCAATTATCATTGGGGTCAGCTTATTGGACACAGCTACAGCAACTCCTTGGGTATGGTAACCATCAGAGCGACCAGACCAATAGTAGGTGTAACCACCCACCATTATCTCGCCGCAATCCGGTCTCCGAACCTCAGAGAGAGCTGCAATCCTGATGTCCAAACGCTTGAGCTCAGATGATAACAGAGACAGGTGATCATCCTCTCTTAGGGATAGGACATTCCAGGCACCCACCCGAAGGGACCGCCTCAGGTTAACCCAAGGAGACCGCCGTCTGGTGGACGACACCTCAGCACCACTCCGACACACTCTCCCGCAATCTGACCCAGGGATGTTACCCCGTGGTTTCCCTCCTATCAAAGATTGGGGGTCCCGAAGGCTTTGCCCCAATCCCGTCATCCGGTGAGCTGCCCTGTGAAGGGAAGCTGCACAGGAGGTACTCCCACGGAGTGGGTTTTCAGATTTTTTTGCGTTTTTGCGTTTTGCGGAATGAAGGATTTTACGGTGGCCGGAGTGCAAATCCTGCCACCAACCTCCTAAGAAGAAGTGACCCAACTGCAGGAGGACGTCCGCAGACACAGTTGGGCACTAGATATGGATGGCCGTTGGCTCACAAGGAGCTCCTCCGCCCTTTGACAGGTTTTGTTTTTAATCCTGCTGGGTGTCCATATCCAAACACCCTCCTCACCAGAAAACCTGGTGGGGGAGACGGTTTAGTCGCCGACAACCCGATCATGGAACAGGTTAGTACAGGTTTACATGGTACCTGTAGCAGGTCACAGATCGAACCTGACCTGACACACAGTATATAATGTGCCAAGTATATAATGACACACAGTATATAATATATATATAATATATATATATATATATATATATATATATATATATATATATATATATATATATATATATATATATATACATATATATATATTGTTGTGGTTACCAGATTCGCAAACCACCATTCAGGTCCCTTAGGTGAGGTATCTCGGTAAGTGCATGTGTAGTTAGGCCCAAACCCGTTGTCTAGTGGGAATACATGTCATTTATGCGAGCTGCGACTCTTCAGGATAGCCGTTTTTCTTTTACTATCTTTATTTTGGACCAACCGCCATGATCACAACCACAACATCAACCACCGACCACAACCACCGCTTCACCACAACCGCCACGACCTTCACGCACACCTCACAACCGTAGCATCGCCACCGTTCTTGCCCCGCTGTGGGTACCGGTGTTGGACTCATGCAGAACGCGCGTCGAACAGCGTGTACAAAATCACGGATTTTGTGCTTCAAAAACGGATCAAAAACGACACACGCCCACTTTTTGCCGTCCAATCGGTGAGCGAGGGGCGATTTGGCCCCGCCTCCAGAACGATCGATATATGCAAATTTGTGGATCAAAAAGCCTTCACGCCCACTTTTTCTCGGGCCAATGGGGAGCGAGGTGAAAGGTCAAAGGGAGGGGGTCAAAGGCGAAGTTACGGGGGGATAAAAGGACGGTGTTCGTCAGTCAGAAGAGAGTCGCGAAGGGAGAACGAGAACGAGAAGGAGTCAGAAGAGAGTCGCAAACGAGAACGAGAAGGAGTCGAGAACGAGAAGGAGTCGGAACGGAGGGGACGAGTGTGGAAGACTGGAGCCCGAAGCCTGCAGTGGCTGGAGAAGCTGAAGAGAGTCGGACGAGGGGGTGCTCGCGTCGGTGCCAGGAGCTGCACGCCCGAGGGAGGCCGGCAGCGCGACCTGGCCGAGGTGGAGACGCACACCAGGGATAATAAAGATCCTCTATACCCCGAGCATCAGCAACCCCCTCCTGTTTCCCCCCGCGCTGAGATAGTGCGACCAAGGGGGCCCCGTTCCCACCCCCTGCCAGGCACTGTCCACGAGGCCCGCGGGTTGCGGGGTCATCGCCGCTCCGCGTCTCATCACCAGACGGGTAGGCCCGACCCGGTCTCGGCCTCAGGCCTGCCTCATTCTTGAGGTATTTCTTTTCCTTGGTTTTGGGTATGTGTTGTCGGCGCCGTCTGTGAAGTAGAATTGTATAAGTGTTGCCGTGTGCTCGGTAGTCGGTATTAGCTCTGCACTGTGTTTTCACTTTTATATTTGCTTTTTGTGTAAATGGAATTGTGTTTTCTTTTTTTTGTGTGCTTTTGGTGGAATTGTATTTGTGTGCTTCCCGTGTGCCGCGAATAAATGTGCTTTATTGTTGAACTGTTCTCCCGCTTCGCTTCGTCTTTTCCCCCATTGAATCCCCATCTTGCTTCACGTAAAGGGTTGGTAGTGGGCTGAGTACGCCCGATAATTAATCGAACCGTCGAGGTCGACGATAACACCGCTCGGTTATTCTGATAGTACGGAACGGGTCGCTTAAGTGGCCCGTGTCCGAAGTCGACCTGCGGCGAGGTGCGATCGCCCGGTCTACCCTCCGCGTGGGTACTTAGGTAGGTCGAATTTGGCGAGCAACCCTATCCCACGCGGGGGCTGATTGGCTCGATCGCGGTGAGACCGAAAGGTCCACCCGTGACTGGTTCCCGGCGTTAGTCCGAGAGGGTCACGACTGGATTGTCCGTCCGGTGGGCGACGTGCCGCGATTCGAGTTACGTGGCCGTTCGCACGCCGGCGGGCGCGAAAACCGCAACACTGGTGTCAGGTCGTGCGATACAAATTCATCGCCCTCCTCGCGGCACTGGTGTCGGAGAACAGGAAAACGGGCTGTCCTGTCTCCGGCTAAATTCACGGGAATCGGTCCAGGGGTGAGAGAAGCGACCCCCGATTCCCTCCAAATTACGAGCGAGCAAATTAACCCTTCACGAGAAGCAAGATGGCGTCTCAAGGCGAGCGGGAGCCGGGGGTATTAGAAATGTATATGTGTAATAATGTAGAGTCCATGGTCCAGGATGGAATCCCCGAGCAGGAAATGTTGATTGTGCAGGAACACGGACTCGCCCAACTGAACCCAGGGCCCGAGGTGGGTGCGGCAGCGGCCGCGGTGTATGACACCTCCCCCCCCCCTCTCCACCAAGACCCTTCCCCAACCCTTGCCGAAACGGCTCAGCTGAGTGCATCCAACATGGCCCAGCTATGCGCCATGCTGGCGGCAATGAACGAAAAAATGGATGCAAACACAAATGAAATGAAAAACGAAATGAAAGACATGAACAAGCAAATGAATGAAGTGAAAACGACGATGGATGCGAATACACAACAAATAAACGAAAAGATGGATACAAAAATGAACGGAATGGAAACAAACATGAAGGAGGAAATGAAAAAGCTGCGGGGTGAGACGCAGAACATGGGCCGAAGCCTGCAGGCGGGCATGAAGGCCGTGACCGGGGAGATAAAAATGGCGACTCCACGTGTGGGAGCAAACGAGCTGGGTGGGGGTGCAACGGCTGACAGGCCCGCGGTGGAGGCGGGTGAAAAAATAATTCGTGGAACGTGTTGGGCGAGGGTCGTGACGATGACCGAAAGGGAAAAATTAAATGGGGAGACCAAAACGTGTGAGACGAGACACGAGGTGACGACAACAGAAATAATAGTTGAGACAAGGGAGGTAAAGGGTGAAGAGTTGGCAGAGACACGGGAGATGGGAACGATAGAGGGAAGACTGCACGATGAAGACGGGGTAAGTGACGCGCACGCACACACGGAGGTAGTGGAGGACAATGGGGTTGAGCTCGCGGAGCGTGTTGGGACCCGGTGCGAGCACCTGGATGGCCTCCTCCAGGAACGAGGGGAGGGAGTATGCCCCCTTGAGGCGAGTCACGACCAGGTGAGTTCGGTCGTGCTTTGCGAGGTTGAGGGGACGAGTGCTGTGGACGGGTGCACGGAGAGCTTGGGGGGTGTAGAGGCCCCGGAGACCCTTGTGGGGACACGAATCCCCAGTGTGGTTGTCCCTGTGTGTGTGGTGCAAGGCGTGAGTGCGTCCCCGTGTGTGGAAGCGACCCCGTGTGTGAGTGGTGTGGTGGCGATGGTGCCAGAGTGCGTGCTTCCCAGCACGCCGGGTGTGGATGGGGCACCGTGTGTGAGTGAGGCCGTGTGTGTGAGTGAAACGGCCAGTATGAGTGAGGCACCACGTGTGAGTGGTGTGGTGGCGATGGTGCCGGAGTACGTGCTTCCCAGCACGCCGTGTGTGGATGAGGCACGGAGTGTGGATGAGGCACCGCGGGTTAGTGCCCTCGCGTGTGTGGATGAGGCACGGAGTGTGGATGAGGCACCGCGGGTGAGTGCCCCCGCGTGTGTGAGTGAGGGGCCGTGTGTGGATGAGGAACCGCGGTTGAGTGCCCCCGCGTGTGTGGATGAGGGACGGAGTGCGAGTGAGGCACCGCGGGTGAGTGCCCCCGCACGCGTGAGTGAACGGCCGTGTGCAAGGTCGCTGTGTGCAAGGGAGACCGTGTGTGTGAGAGAGCGGTATGAGAGGGAGATGTCGGTTGGCATGCGGGAGCACGCAGCCGCGTCTCCCGGTGTGAGTTTAATGGAGTGGACTGTGTGCGTCGTAACACGCAGGTATGCGTGGGTTGAATGGCGACGACGACGGCGACATGGGAGAAACGAAAGCCGAGTAGCGGCTGTGGTTGTTTCGAGGACCGTGCCGGGTTCACCCAGCAGTGAGCACGAGGTTCGTGCTGTGCAACGCACGAGACCACCACGTGCTCGCTTGCGAGAGTGAAGTCCCGGTCCGGAAACGCACGCGGTGGATTTGCCGATCCCGCGGACGGACAAAGTTTAGGCAGGTAAATGGATTTGGACTGGACGGGTTCTCCACGCGATCGTGTGTGTTCAGCTCCAACGGGCAAAGCACATGTGTTCGCGTGGGGAACCCCTCGAGACGTGTGGCTTGTGTTTTTTTTATGCGCACGGTGACGTCATGGCTGCACGTGGGGTTGGAATCCGGCAGGAGGGGTATCTCTGCCGGATGGTCCCGTCCAAGGAGGGACGAGGAACACGTGCAGCTGCATGACGTCACGGGCAGGTGCAAAGTGCGCGAGCTCTGAGTTGCCGCGCAGGTGCTGCGCATGGAAAAAAAAAAAAAGAAGCAAGCCTCACTTTCGGGTGTACAGGATTCCTGGGCAAGGGGTGAAAGACCCCCTTGAGCCTGGGCACAGGATGGAAACTAGTTAGGGGGAAGGGTTAGCTTAGTTAGACCGACTTCATGGGGCAGGGGTAAGTCCTCATGGAGTCCGTGGAATGGATTAGTTAGAGGGATTGTAGCCAGATTTAGGTTGGGAAATAAAATGGGATTATTTAGGAGACAGAGACAGACTGGTGAATGTGTAGCAGGGACGTAGCTTAGCTACGTAGGTTAAAAGGGAACGTGCTATAGTGTAAGGGACGACGGGGGAGCACGAGTTAGTTAGGGGATGTAGTTCGGAGGATGGCAGAGTTCAGCGGTGTGTGTGTTGAAGAGTTGGTGAGTTGTGAGGTGAGTACTTGGTGAGTGAGTGAGGCCAGCGGGTCTGTGTGTGTGGAGTGAATGGGGAATGCATGGTGCGATGAGTGATGGGGGGGAGGAGTGACTCCCGCCCAAGGGACCCCGGGGTCAGTGTAGAGTGAGTTAGCTGGGTTAGTCAAATTGAAAAATGGAGGTCGTTTTGTTGTTGGTGGGAAAGTAGGCTCGAGACCCATTTGGAGGGGTGCAGGAGCCCTGTTGACGGGCTTGGGAGCGTGGCTGCGAAAGGTGAGTATCGCTGAGTGGGTACCCCGGGCACCAGGCTAGTCGGCCGTGGTAGGCCATGGGCCCATGGGGGGCCGGGATAGAGTAGTGGGCACGGGTGCGCCTGCTTGGTGCGGGGGCCCGGGGCGCCATTAGCCACGTGGGCAGTGTTGTGGGCACGGGTGACCCTCGGAAAGGGGCCCGGGAGGCCGGCCTGCCACGTGTGCGTTTCAGGGGAGGTGCCATGGGGGGCACTCCCCGGTGTTAGGGAGCTGGTAGGCTCGGAGGCAGTGTAGTGCCCGGGGGTGCCATAGCGGGAGATTCGGCAGAGGGTCGTGCCTGCCAAAGGGAGCCACGTGTCCCAGCCAGGAGACCGTGTGAGGGCACGGAGAGAAAATTGGGGGGCGAGGCCCGAAATTGTAAGGACACCAACACAGGCGACGGGAATCTGGGTTTATAGAACCAATAGTTTAAGCAAGAGGCGCTTGTTGAAAGCCCCGGGGTAGTTTAACAGTTAAATGGTTAGGGTAGATTAGGAGATGTACCCCTCCGCACCATCCATCCCCTCTCTGTCGTTGTGGGCCGCTGGACCCACTTTGGGTTAGATCGCCGAACTCTGGGGAGGCCATTCTGAGGCTTGAATTGGGCCTCGACACAGGACGCAAGTTCTCCCTTATTCCCCTCTGGGAAGGGAACGTAGGGGTTGGGAGTAGGCTAGGTGACAGGATAGGTTAGCCGAACAAGGACGATAAAGGGGGTTAGGGGACGATTTATAGTGGGGAAGTAAAAATAAAAACAACAGAAAAAAATAAGTTGGGGCTAAATTGGGGTTTGACAAATTAAGGGAGTGGGTATGTACAGTGACAGGCAAAGGCGATAGGTTGGGAGGGAGACAGGTAGGTAGGTCCGAGCCCGCCTTCCAAGTGGCCAGCACCACCGCACTCCCTCCACCAACCTCCATTGAACGGCAAAGGCTGGCCAACTTCATCGGCTGGCCGTGTTTTGCTTCAAGGCGGAGGCCGGCCAACTTCATCGGCAGCTGTGTTCTGCAAGGCCTGTGCCGGCCAGTTCATCTGCTGGCTGTTTTTCTTCAAGGCCTGTGCCGGCCAGTTCATCTGCCGGCTGTGTTTGCCTGCAGCGGCCTTCTTCTGCGGGCTGTGTTGCCTGCACCTTTGCCATGCCATGCCCACTGCCCATGTTCACCAGCCCCGTTCAATTTTGCTTTGCCCCCCCCCCTCTTCATTTCCATGTGCGCCAGGATCAAGGCAACAGTTTGCAAGCTGCGAGAACTGCCCTGTTGGCAGCTACAACACGGGCCTGCAGTGGCAGCCCGTGCACCGTGTTTTGCGTCCATCCATTCATCCATCCATTCGTTGTGTTCATTGCGTGTGCCACTTGAGCTGGCACGGAGACTGCGTTGTGCAGCCCAAGCACCGTTGTGGTTCACTGCGTTCAGTTCAAAAGGGAAGGCCTTGGACTGCGTGTGAGCAGCCAGCCACGTTCCCTGTCACCTGCATTGTTTTGAGCCAGAGACTGCATGCGGGCAGCCTGGCTCCCTGCTAACTGCTTTCTTTTTGCAGAGTTCATTGATCCTGGGCCATGGTTTAGTGTAAAATTTGTAAGTTAAGGTTAAGATGTACTGTACATATGAGTGCGCCCCCGGCATGTATGTCTTAGCGCCGGCAATTTTATTTAAGTCGTCCGTGTGAGTGAGTTTGTTTAGGTAGTTACGCAGCCCTCAGGTTATTTATTTTGGGGACACGAATACCATGAATGTCGCACTCAGGGATCCGTAGGTAAAGTGTACTAGGGGAAAACTACACATGATGGCACACGAAAATTTGACGACTCGGGACGAGTCTGTAAAAAGGGAAGGGGGTAGTGTTGTGGTTACCAGATTCGCAAACCACCAATCAGGTCCCTTAGGTGAGGTATCTCGGTAAGTGCATGTGTAGTTAGGCCCAAACCCGTTGTCTAGTGGGAATACATGTCATTTATGCGAGCTGCGACTCTTCAGGATAGCCGTTTTTCTTTTACTATCTTTATTTTGGACCAACCGCCATGATCACAACCACAACATCAACCACCGACCACAACCACCGCTTCACCACAACCGCCACGACCTTCACGCACACCTCACAACCGTAGCATCGCCACCGTTCTTGCCCCGCTGTGGGTACCGGTGTTGGACTCATGCAGAACGCGCGTCGAACAGCGTGTACAAAATCACGGATTTTGTGCTTCAAAAACGGATCAAAAACGACACACGCCCACTTTTTGCCGTCCAATCGGTGAGCGAGGGGCGATTTGGCCCCGCCTCCAGAACGATCGATATATGCAAATTTGTGGATCAAAAAGCCTTCACGCCCACTTTTTCTCGGGCCAATGGGGAGCGAGGTGAAAGGTCAAAGGGAGGGGGTCAAAGGCGAAGTTACGGGGGGATAAAAGGACGGTGTTCGTCAGTCAGAAGAGAGTCGCGAAGGGAGAACGAGAACGAGAAGGAGTCAGAAGAGAGTCGCAAACGAGAACGAGAAGGAGTCGAGAACGAGAAGGAGTCGGAACGGAGGGGACGAGTGTGGAAGACTGGAGCCCGAAGCCTGCAGTGGCTGGAGAAGCTGAAGAGAGTCGGACGAGGGGGTGCTCGCGTCGGTGCCAGGAGCTGCACGCCCGAGGGAGGCCGGCAGCGCGACCTGGCCGAGGTGGAGACGCACACCAGGGATAATAAAGATCCTCTATACCCCGAGCATCAGCAACCCCCTCCTGTTTCCCCCCCGCGCTGAGATAGTGCGACCAAGGGGGCCCCGTTCCCACCCCCTGCCAGGCACTGTCCACGAGGCCCGCGGGTTGCGGGGCCATCGCCGCTCCGCGTCTCATCACCAGACGGGTAGGCCCGACCCGGTCTCGGCCTCAGGCCTGCCTCATTCTTGAGGTATTTCTTTTCCTTGGTTTTGGGTATGTGTTGTCGGCGCCGTCTGTGAAGTAGAATTGTATAAGTGTTGCCGTGTGCTCGGTAGTCGGTATTAGCTCTGCACTGTGTTTTCACTTTTATATTTGCTTTTTGTGTAAATGGAATTGTGTTTTCTTTTTTTTTGTGTGCTTTTGGTGGAATTGTATTTGTGTGCTTCCCGTGTGCCGCGAATAAATGTGCTTTATTGTTGAACTGTTCTCCCGCTTCGCTTCGTCTTTTCCCCCATTGAATCCCCATCTTGCTTCACGTAAAGGGTTGGTAGTGGGCTGAGTACGCCCGATAATTAATCGAACCGTCGAGGTCGACGATAACACCGCTCGGTTATTCTGATAGTACGGAACGGGTCGCTTAAGTGGCCCGTGTCCGAAGTCGACCTGCGGCGAGGTGCGATCGCCCGGTCTACCCTCCGCGTGGGTACTTTGGTAGGTCGAATTTGGCGAGCAACCCTATCCCACGCGGGGGCTGATTGGCTCGATCGCGGTGAGACCGAAAGGTCCACCCGTGACTGGTTCCCGGCGTTAGTCCGAGAGGGTCACGACTGGATTGTCCGTCCGGTGGGCGACGTGCCGCGATTCGAGTTACGTGGCCGTTCGCACGCCGGCGGGCGCGAAAACCGCAACAATATATATATATATATATATATATATATATATATATATACATATATATATATATATATATATATATATATATACATATATATATACATACATATATATATATATATATACATATATATATATATATACATATATATATATATATATACATATATATATATATATATATATATATATATATATATATATATATATATATATATATATATATATATATATATATATATATATATATATATATATATATATATATATATATATACACACATATATATATATACACACACACACACACACACACACACACACACACACACACACACACACACACACACACACACACACACACACACACGGGGTGAA
Organism: Eptatretus burgeri; assembly: GCF_056783735.1. Lineage (NCBI taxonomy): Eukaryota > Metazoa > Chordata > Myxini > Myxiniformes > Myxinidae > Eptatretus > Eptatretus burgeri. Next base: position 25,605,077 of record NC_140968.1, on the reverse strand, counting down.
AAGCCATGTTCCAAGTGTTTGACCAGTTTATGATTGTGTCAAGGTCTGAAGAGAGGGAAGAGGCTGCTGCCTGTCTGTGGTGGATGTGGGATGTCATCAGAGTGTGGAGTCATCAGCAAAGAGACAAAGAGGATTTTCCAGAGTCAGAGAGATGAAGATTAGGATTAGGATGGGGCCTGGAACACTGCTTTGGGGCACTCCAGCCTTGAGAGAGAGAGAGAGAATGAAAATATTCTGTTGAGAGCCATACATTGGCTATTAGAATAGAGAGTCAGTGCACTTTGGATGCCATAGTCAGAGAGTTTGGAAAGCAAGGTATGGTGACAGACTGCATTGGAAGCATGAGATATGTCCAGAGAGACGGCCATAATCTGACATTGAGGGCCTCCATCTATTGTTGGGAGAGTAGAAGCAGCATGATGTTCAAGGTAGAGTGACCTGGTCTGAATCTGAATTGGCGATCTGAGATGAGGTTGTTGGAGAAAAGGAAGGATGTGATGTCAACTGTGATGATGGATTCCATGACCTTGCTGTTTGGAAGTAAGCTAATTGGGCTGTAGTTGAGGGGATCTGTTTCTGCATCTTTTTAACGTAATGCAGTGACATTGGCTGACTTCCAAGCAAATGGAGGTGACTTATGGCAAACAATAGGGGAAAAGGGCAAAAAAACAGGCTGCGAAAGAGCAGATTTTTAGGACATGTGAGCTGATGCCGTCTGGTACACTTGCCGAATCAGAGCCGAGGGTTCCCAGAAACTTCTCCACCTTCTCAGGTGTAAAAGACAGAGTTCATGAGGAGTTGGCTGCGACTGGGTAGAGTGGGTCCACAGAGAGGTGTTGTGGACACCAGATTTGGAAGCAAACACAGAATTGAGGCATCACGGGTAGAGTCGACTGTGGTGCCATTTGAAAAGCGGGATGAAATGGAAGGAGAGCATACTCCAGAGACAGACTTAACAAGGTGCCACTAGGTTTTAGAGGAAGATGAGTTTAAAAGTTCAATCTTGATGTTTGCTCGATGTTTTCTGGCTTTCCTGAGAGTGGACACACACTTGTTGCTGGCTTTGTGGAATGATCTAAGATTGCCTTTGGTCAGACTTGCCTTCCAGAAGGAGAATGCAAATTGTTTCAAGGCAATTGTCTCATGATAGGATTCAGTGTACCATGAGTGGGAGGATGGGTATGATAACTGAAGACAAGATGGGATGCATATGTGCATAAGAGAGAACAAGTTTCTGTGGAAGAATTCCCAGGCTGATTTAATTTCAGGGGTGGTAGATGTAGGAGACCAGTCCTGAAATGCGATGGATGCATGCAGTCCCTGCCAGTTTGCCTGAGTGAACTGCCAGACTCACCAGCTATGAAGCTGTTCTCTGAGAATGGCCAGAGAGAGGTTGACCTTCACAAGCACATGATCAGAAGAACCAATTGGGGCAGAGTAAGAAAGAGCAAGTTGCATTGGTGGGGAAATTTGTCACTCCCCAAATCCAGAAGGCAAAATGTGCTCTTGACAGAAATCCTGGTGGGAAAGTTCCCACATTGAGTCAGTCCCGGGGAGTCACAGAAGTCCTTTGCTGAAGTGCTATGGATGGCGAGAGCTGCCACACCCAGCCAATTAGCATCATCACATATGATGAAGAGAGTGAGTTGGGATGAGTGGTTAAAGTCTCTGTTGTCAGAGAGAGAGAGAGAGAGAGATAGAGATAGAGATAGAGATAGAGATAGAGATAGAGATAGAGATAGAGATAGAGATAGAGATAGAGTCGTCTTGGAAGGTCGGAAGGGGTGCAGGGGTATTCTTGGAAGGGACTGTCATTGCCGCTGCTTCTCCTCCAATGTAAAAGTACAGTAACACTGATAGAGGTTAATTTGAAGGAGGTAAAAGTACAGTCGTACCGATATACATGAATTTAAAGGAGCTAAAATGGACCAGGAGTCACGAAAAGGAAACCTTACCACATTGGAGACGTGATCATAAAAACTATTTTTTTTTCCAATTTTTTCTGACAAATTGGGGTATTGAAGATGGGAGGTTCAACAAATGGTGTGTGTGATTGCGACTGCTGACCTGTTTGATAGATTGGAGCTGGGAACCTTGCGAAGGATCATCATTCATGTGCTTTCTTGGCATTTCTGTCGCTTTAGATCTGACGGTGGAGCCTTCCTCATCTGCCACCTCAGAACACAGAAGTCCTGGAAAGGAAATGCCAGCATCAAGGACTCTCGCTTCAGGCACTCCTCAATTGCCAAATCCACCTGAAAGGTCTGAGAGCAGAAAAGGTCAGCAAGTTCAGCACTTGGTCGTATACACCTGATTGAGTTACCCATTCAGGGATTCTTCTGGTTAGGTATCATCTGTAACAGCAATGTTAAATCTATGTGTTCTACGAAGCTACTAATACTGAAAATGCTTGAGTAATGTTTCAATGTGTTTATCTCTACAACTTCCTGGTTTGGTATTTAATTTCTTCTGCCTTGAGTGATGCTTCCTCAGCAATTCAAATGAGTACATCTATTTCAGGCCAAACAATAGCATTAGAAATGCAATAACATTTTTAAACAAGGGACTAAAACAGCACTTGGTAGAGTGGATACCTCCGCCAGGCTGAACAGTTTGTTTTGTATCCCACTGATAGGCCAGAACTGCATCCGGACCTTAACCAAAATCGAATCGGCTTATTCTTATCACCTGTAACTAGAACGACATTTAGTGGAGCATAAATTGTCGCCCTTCGCATGCTCATTCTGAACAAAAATATCAATTAACTGAACACGCTATTATTATGGCCCAAATACCCGTATTATCCATGAACCCGATTATGTCATCCATTGCCATTACCCATAGCTTTATTGATTGATTATGAGGATATTTAACGACCACTTTTGTAAATTGCATCAATGAAGGTGAATATGAGAAAAATTTCAAACTATATTCCCAATCGCTAGTCAATCATATGTGAGAAGTTTCGCATCAATCTGTTAAGTGGTTTTCGAGAAGATTTTTTTTCTTACATTTTCATTTTCAATCAATATGGCTGCCAGACCACGTGACCGATGACATCATAAATTTAATTCTTATTCTCATCGGGTTGTCGATCAGATATATGAAGTTTGAAAATCCGGACAAGGATTTTGATTCAACCAATTATGGCTGAAATACTTCACCAATGATGTCATCGTTATCACTATGAATGTGTATGTATATATATATATATATATATATATATATATATATATATATATATATATATATATATATATATATATATATATATATATATATATATATATATATATATATATATATATATATATATATATATATATATATATACCCGATGGTGAGTTTACGACATATGCCAAGTGTCATTTTTTTTGTTCAGTGGTTTCGTTGTCCAATTTTTTCCCCCTTTAATCCAATATGGCTGCCATACCATGTGACCTATGATGTCAGTGTTATCAATGAAATATTCTCCATGGGAAGTCTCTCCTATGTTTAAAGTTTCACATCAATGGAACAAGCGGTTGCAGAGAATGATTTTTAATTTTTTTTTAATTAAAAAAAACAACAAAATAGATAGACATAGACATGCAAACGCGGACAGACTGGCGTTCCAATAGTCTTGCAACTACTCCTGGGTGAGACTAGGCCATCGTGTTAACTGTGATTAATACCTGTACTCCTTGTTCACCCTTTTTGAAAGGTGGCAGATACTAACAGTCATACCAAAGTTGGACAAAAACTCCAAACCTAGAGGGTTGCTCCAGAAATCAATGGAAAGGAGTAAGCATTTGTCATTTGCAGTGAACAAGATCATTTTGGTGGAAAATTTGATTTTAATTTATATTTTCATTAGACTTTGGAAATTCAGTACGGAACGATCAACGGGCAGGTGGGCCTCCCGAGGGACGACCACCTTACCGCCGAAGAGGTGGCTTTCGTCCAGTTACTGGACCAAACTCCCCTGCTCCTGGTAAGTGTGGAAGATCTGACCCAAATGTTTGGCTGTCTGTGGATACCCCACTCCCCAAAACCCCCTTCTCTCATTTGTGATACAATACATTATATATTTAGTGGGAGAGTAACTAGATTGGAAACTGGATTAGTGATGTGAATGGATGTCAGTCTGGGAGGTTTAAGTGGTGGGGCAACCCAAAGATGAGTTATTTTGAGTTATTATTCATATTCTACATCATTTATGTTGGCGGTGGGGCTAAGAGTATGCTTTCAAATTTGTAGATGACACTAAGCTTGGAGGTAAGGTAGATAAGAGAGTGGGTAGAGGGGGGTGGTGATCAGATTAAGTCGATACCTTAATGGATTGGTTAAAAGATTGGCAGGTGCAGTTGCACTTGAATGAATGTAAGGTGTTGGGGATTGGGAATGAGCAATGAAAATAGAGATTACAGGATGCAAGGGGTAATTTTGGATCGTGTCACACAGGAGAAGGATCTCGGGATGGTAATCGATATGTGGGAGGCTGGGGGGTAGGGATGGAGTAAGCAGATAAGACAGTACTAGGTATCTATTGATAAAGCAAACTGGGTTTTAGGTTGTATTTGTGGGGGGATAAATTATAAATCAAAGCAGGTAGTGTTAGATCGGGAGTTCTCGCAACCTATTTACGATAGTGGACCACACTTGCAGTTATCATTGTGTTACGTGCGTATCATCCATTCCACTTACTTCCTGTGTATCCAATAAAAATTAAAAAAAAGTTTTGTAATGGTAAAAATGTAAATCAATATTCTGTAATGTCTCCAAAGCACATACAAACTCTCTCATGTCTACAAAGCACATTTTAAATGATCAAACTAAATCCAAGAACTGTTGCAATCAATCTGGTTTGACACAACTTCTTGGGAGACTAAGCAATTCCCTTTGTCCGAAGCAGTTTTTCTAACAGGATGTCATTTTGGCTGCAGCAGTGTGTTGATCACGCCGCATGTGGTCCATGGGTTGCAAACCACTGAACTGGAATGATAGCGGGCCTAGCTAGACTAAGCTGTGAGGAGCGTTTGAAATAGACAGGACTGTATGCATGAGAAAAGAGGTGATTGTGAGGGGATCTGATGGAGATGTTTCGGATCATGAAGGGTGTATAATCTCGTGCAGAAGATTTTTTTTAGCAGAATGGGCAGTGATTCGACCAGGGGCCACAGCCTGAGAGTAAAGGTCCAGTCACACCTTGACGTTTTAGCCAGCAATGGCAATGTATTAAAATGTATGTAAAACGCTGGCTTACGTTGAACTTTTGATGTTTTTTTTTAAAGATTCGGACGTATTCATAACGACTTGGTCTTATGCATAACGTATTAGTAACGGACACAGAACGTTTCGTTGTGTTATAGATAACTTGTACCAACGAATGCTGAACCTGTTGTCGGCCTTCACAACCTATGCCCAACGATAGTCTAACTTATGCATAGCGCGTTGCACGTATCTCCCACGAACTCGTGGCGTAGCCTATTAAAAGGCTGCCGCACAACGATTCAAATCATAACCGCCGCAGAAATGGAAGTGTCAACATCGCAGTCACACCTTGGCGATCTTGCCAGCATATGCCGACCTCTGAAAAATGCGTCTAAAACGCTGGCGCACGTCGAATACGGTATGGGTAAGTTTGGTATGCGTGAAGAGAACGCTAAAGTACGCTATCATACGTCGTAGTAAGTGGAGTACGTCTTGTAATTTTGAACATGTTGAAAATTTTACGACGTACTTGCCGTATGACACACGCTCCGCATGCGATGGGAATAAGTTGTACGCACGATATGCGATCGTTGACACACATCGACACACGTTACTTGTAAGGTACTCATAAGTCAAAACACGTCAAGGTAATGGTTAGCGTCAGTGTTCCAGACTCCCGGTTTTTTTTTTTCTTCGGTATGACGGTGTTCAGTGTACAGTGCGGTGATGATTTAAATTGTTGACCGGCAGCCTATTAATTATATTATATTATAACCACACTAGAAATCGAAGTGTCAAAATCACCATCATACCGAAGGAAGGAAGAAAAAATAAATAAATAAATAAATAAAAAACAGGGAATCTGGAACACTGACGCTAACCATTACCTTGATGTGTTTCGACTTATGAGCACCTTACAAGTAACGTGTGTCCATGTGTGTCACCGATCGCGTAACGTGAGTACAACACGTAACTCGTAGGTTAGAAATAACTTTCGGGTATGCTAAACATTACCTCGACATGTTTTGACTTATGAGTAACTCACAAGTAACGTGTGTCAACGATCGCGTGATGTGCCTACAACTAATGGCCAGCGTTATGCGGAACGTGTGAGTCATACGCTGGCATAAGTCTTAAAATTTCAAGTATGGAAAATTTAAGGATAACCGAAAAGTACAATGTTTAAAGCCAGCGTACAACGACGTATGGCAGTGTTTTTCAGCGTGTTCTCAATGTTATCAAAACTTACCCATAACGTCTTCGACGTGTACCAGCGTTTTGGACAAATTTTCCAAAAATCGGCATAAGCTGGCTCAAACGTCAAGGTGTGACTGGGCCTTAAAGATGAACGTAGGGTTGGAATCTTTCACTCAGAGAGTAGTTAATGCATGAAATGGTCTCCCTAGAAATGTAGTGGCAGCAGAAACAGTTGATAGGTTTAAATTTGAATTTGATAGGTGCCTAGAGGCGTTGGAGCTAGTGGTAGAGGGATATTAGCACGAATGGTAGGTAGTTGAGGTATGGATCAGTGAATGTATACAGGTGGTGATTGTGATGTCTGTGAGGTGTCTCATCAGAAGGTGGTGAAGGTTGTCTGCATATTTATATTTTCCACCTTTCAACTGCTGTGTTTATCCACCCCCCCCTCCCCCTGCACTCCCCTCCCCTAAATGGTGTATTTAAAATTAAGAAAAAGATATGTACATATACATAAACACCCTGGTGATGTCCCATTCCTGCTAAATTTGATGAACAGGCTGGTGGGTTCGGTGTCGCTCTTTCCTAGGAATGCCGCGGAGGGGCCGTGACGGTTTCCGGCCACGTGGTCGTTCAGGTTCCAGGAAGTCTGCGGAGCCAATAAAGTTTGATGGAGACTTTGATTTTGAAAGTGCAAACGCACAGTTCAACAAGGAGGATCTCGAAAAGGAAATACAAACCAAGATGAAGATAAAGGGTCAGACATGCACACGTCATTAATCTTCATCACATTGTTTCCTTTTCACACTCTAGTGCCTTGTCTTTCTATTCATGATCATTCGTCGGTGAAAACCTTATACGTCATGATCTAGCGATCCTCCTCGGATCGTCGGTTTATTGTGCTACCTGTTCGGGAATGTTTCAGCTGATCGAGATATTCCTGTGGAGAATGGAGAGGAAGTGATCGAACCTGGGATTCATTCACAATCTGGTCCAGACCTGGCAAGTCCCGTACCAGTACCCGCTTACTATGACAGGACAAAGTCGTTCTTTGACGCGATCTCCCGTGATGCTGATACAAGGTGAACCAACCAATTGTGGAGCGATATTTTTTGGTGGTTGTTGGTCGTTATGACACTGCACTACCCCACTCCTTGTACACTACACTACACTTCATTTCTTATACTCAAAAATGTGGAGTGCACAATATTTACCTTGTGCAGTATTTTCCACACCACTGCTTGCACGGCCTACCTTGTACACTAGTCCTTTTGCAAGCACACACCATGACTTTTCCTTTAGAAAGACAAACGCAAGAGGACAGAGAACAACCTTAAGTTGCTTTATACTTTGCAATTAATTTTATAGTCCATGTTCCATTTTTCCCAAATAAGTCAGACCAATTGCAATTCGAGAAACTTTTTTTTTTTTAAACTCCATCATGTGGAGAACAAATGTTAACTTCCCCATGCGAGCTTATGACAGTAAGTTACAGGTTGCTTTTGCCTATCCACAAGTATCTGCCTTGTTGAAGTGTTAACTGGTCCCGGGTTCTTTGCTCCCCTTCCCCCCACAACCAAATGTTGCAGAGATCGACGCAATACCTGGGCGGAGGAGCGACGGATGAATGTCGAGACCTTCGGTGTGTCACATAGTTGGGGACGTGGAGGGTATTGGGGTCGAGGATGGGGCCGCGGTGGTTGGCGGGGGGGTTGGCGAGGAGGAAGAGGTGACTTCAGGGGACACTATGGTGCCATGCCACGAGGTGGTGGCCGTGGCGGGGACAGAGGTCGTGGTTTCATTGGAGGTGACAGGGGCGCACGTGGTGGAGGCCGTTTGTGGACGGATGTTGAACAGAAGGTGAGTGTTAATAAAGTGTAACTTTTGTTGAATTTTCAGTGGTTCAAAACATTTGTATCATCTCGGGTTTGCACAAGTCAAACTTATCTCTGGTAGCTTGTACATGTTGCTGCATGGGAGCCTGGGGAGTAGCAGCTGAAATCTATCTGTCTGGATCCTTCCTGACGTCTTTATTCCTTTCACATTTCTTTCTATATTTTTTCTTTCACAATTCTCTTTATTCGTTCTAATTCTTGTTTTTTCATCCCTTTTATCTTTTACTCTTTATTCCTCTTTCATTACACATCTCTCTCAGAAGTGAATTGTTGCAGAAACTTTTCTGTAAGGCTCACTTGGCTGTGCCTGGATGGGTTGAGGGTTGTGGAGTAACCGCTGAAACCTGAATCCTATCCCGGTTCCTCTTGATGACTCCGTCTTTGCTCTTTACTTCTTCGGGTTCCTTCTTGGTCTTCCGTATCATACATGTTGATTTGCAGGTGTGTGTATCATGCACTACAGTTTTTGTTTCAGCTACAGATCATGTTATCGGTTTTGGGTGACAACTTTTAATGGTTTTAGGATTCATCGTTGCATTCTTTCCTCATTCAGTTCACCACCATCTCTGAACAGCTGTCACTGACCTCCATACTTCATATCTGGCTGCAATTTTTGCTCTGTTGCTGATACTCAGTTGCCCAGCCATTACTTATCAAAAACAAAAACTGTAGTGCATGATATAAAATGGTATAAAATATTCTACCAGACAAAATTTGATTAAAATGTCTTTGTGACTTGTACCTCAAGAACAGCATTTTAAAAATAGGTAGTGACCTTTCAATTTACCTGTATATAGAAGGGTGTGTTGAAAGGTAATTCCTTCTATTATCTTTCTCCAAAACAGGTAAAGATATTCGTATGAAACAGACAGATACGAACATCAGTCTTTATTCTACAATGGTGCATATTTATTTGTCAACATAATTACCACTACTACAGTAGGGGTTGGCAACCTTTCAGAATTGGCACACCATTAGTCAACATCACTCTTTATGGATCTGTGTGCCATCAATACATTTTTAACATCAATAATAGTCCTACTTACATTTTAGCAGCTTCATTAATAAATAAATTAAAAGGCAGATCTTACCTTTCCATGTGATCTTTGTCCTTGCTGAGTTCAACAATCTCGGGTTCTTAGTTTGACACATTAGTATCCGAGTGTTCAGTTGTTAACCGGCTACAGGGGGAAGTGCAGAGATCTGACTTCATATGTGAAAATATCTGTTCATAAGTATGCAGATCCAAATGCTGAGAGCAGTGAAATGCCACTTTCTTCAAACAGTCAATCACAGGCAAGGACTTCCAACAGGTCAGGATAGAGAGCCCGTGATCTCTCGCGGTAGCCTCAAGCGTGTGCTGCAGATCCTGAAACTTTGAGGCCCGTAAGTCTGAGCATTGTAATTCAGAGCTGCATTTTGAAATCAACACCCATCCACTGAAAGTCAAACCCATGCTGCTGATATCAAAGTTGTCTGGTTTAATAAGAAAGGAAAACATCGGGCCAAAAACGTTGGAAATCTTGAAATGTGATGGAAAATTCTGATGCGAGTTCTGGCGTGTACATTTCAATCTCAGCAACACTGATGATGTGGTGTCGATTAGTTCTTTCAGATGTTTGAAACGGTGGAAAGTCGAGGTGTCAATATCTTGAGAAAAAAAAAAACAGCAAGTTTTTCAGGGAATGCCTTCCATATTTCAAAAAGACCCATAACAGTTTGGTCTACACCCTTCAGATGGAGGTTTAGTTTGTTTACATGTTTTGTGATGTCAGAAACATTAGTTTCATTTCATGACCCATTTGTTATCAACTAGTTCAGGGTAGTTTTGACCTTTTTCTGACAAATAGATCTTGATTGCATCAAGAGAGTCCACAAAGCATGCCAAAACATTCCCACGGTTTAGCCAACGGACATTTCTGTGAAGCGGAATGTCCTTGTACGCACTGTACATCTCCTCAAGCAAAACTTGAAACTGCCTATGCATCAAGGCAGATTGAGCAACAAGAAAATTCATTATCTTCACCACTATCGTCATCACATTATTTAGCTCAGAATTAAAAATCTTGGCACAAAGATGTTCTTGATTAATAATACAATGAAAATTTACCGTCTGGTGGCAAATTTAATCCTCGATGATCTTTACAAAATTGGATTACATGATCTAACAGCTCGATTCCTTCTGTTTTCCATCATAGCAGGGGCACAGTCTCTTGTCACAGAAAAGAAACATAATGTAGTACAGGCAGTCAGTGTTATTGGTTTTATTTTATTTTTTTTTCTCGGTCGAATGGTTCCCCACTTGCATCATTCGGTGAGTTTAAATGATTAAATAGCACGTTGGTAAGTGCTGTGACATCATGGTGTGCTTCGTGGAGAATGCATTTGCCTTTTTTGGCTGTTGCATGCATTTAGTTTGTCACATGCATACTGTATCTCCATACAGTGCGTATATCCATTGCCAGCAGGATAATGGGCAACAGGAACCCAAGGGATGAACAACGAAGAATCTGCGCCATGTTTTTAATCTCGCCGATGAGATTATCAAGACACTTACTCTGAAGATAATCTTCCCGATCAATCAGTCAAGGTATCACGGATCATACATGACAGCTTGTCATTTTATCGGGAGAGAGATGATGCAAAAATTTTTAGTGGTACACAATCCAAACTGGACGTTTTCTTTAAAAAGGCTCCAAATGATGTTAACCAAGGAAAGCTCTTGTTTTTATCTTGGAGATTAACAAAGGAGTCAAGCATAGTTTTTAATCGGTTTTTTTTTTTTACAACTTAGTTTCTTCACCATTAATTAGAGTTTTATTGCGTGTGCCACTCATGGCATGTGTGCCGTACGTTGCTGACGCTTGGCTCTACACATTTCTGCCAACATTCATTTATGATACGATCATCGTAGAACTGTGGGCCTGCTGATTTAACCAGCCCGTCACAGCGGTATCATTGGAAGAAAAATGTTCTCCACGAAGGTGTTCCTCAAATTTGGGGGAAGAGATGAAAACGTGACGGAGCCGAGTCGGTGATCCTTTGTGGCAGGACTCCATTGACCGTATGTTACTCTCAGGATCATAATGGTGCACCCAACTATCATCTCCATAGTACTGACAGTCATGCTGACCTCTGCCGTCTTGAATAATGCAGCACTGAGACGTCGTGTCAGAATCACAAAACTTTGCACCTAATGGTGGGAAGAAGTAATGTGCGGACTGCACTTTGTTTCATTTGAAAATCTTTACCTGTTTTGGAGAAAAATAATTGGCATTACTTTTCAATGTGCCCTCTTTGTACAGTGTCCATAAAGTCCTTGTGCAACTTTGAACTTTTATAACTTTTGATATACAGAAGATAGAAACAAACTGTAAATGGTGCATGAAAGCATAATTTAGAAAGTTTTTTTTTATTGAATATAGTTCAAATTTTTCGGCTTCAACATAGCCGCCATATTTCGTAATTGGTTCATGTCTGGGAAGACGTAATTCAAGAATCGTCGCACAGTCAAGGCAGAGTGGCAGGGAGCCTCGTCTTGCTGGTACAAGGTGGTGTGAAAGATTTAATTGTCATCGTTCCGAGAACCAAATATGGTAATTGTGGTGGTTGACTTCACCACTGATGTAGAAGTTGCCTCATCAGAAAATTTTAACTCAACACACCCACAGGAATTGTGGATTTCACAACAACATTGACATGAACAAAATTTTATGAATGATTTTTTTTCATGTTGCATTTACAGTTTCTATCATAAAGTTATAAAAGTTTAAGATGCACAATAACTTGTGAATACCAGATATGTACGGTGCTTTCAGAAAGTATTCACACCCCTTGACTTTTGTCGTATTTTGTTGTCACAGCCTGAATTTAAAATGGATTAAATTAAAAAAAAAATTGTCACTAATTTACACAAAATAGCACATAATGACAAAGTGAAAACATGTTTAAAGAAATATTTACAAATTAATGAATAATGAGAAGCTGAAATGACTTGCAACAATAAGTATTCAATCCTCTGCGTCAATGCTTTGTAGAATCGCCTTTGGCAACGATTACAGCTTCGAGTCTTCTTGGGTTTGTCTGTATCAGCTTTGCACATCTGGATTTGGGGATTTTCTCCCATTCTTCCAGCAGATTTTCTCAAGCTCTGTCAAGTTGGATGGGGAGCATCAGTGAACAGCAATCTTCAAGTCTTTGTACATATTCACAATGGGGTTAAAGTCTGCACTTTGGCTGGGCCACTCAAGGACTTTCACATTCTTGTTCTGAAGCCATTCCAGTGTTACTTTGACTGTATGCTTGGGGTCATTGTCCTGTTGGAACATAAATCTTCACCGCAGTCTAATGACTTTTGATGCAGGTTCTCAAGGATTTGCCTGTATTTGGCTCCATTAATTGTTCCCTCTATCCTTGCAAGTCTCCCAGTCCCTGCCGCTGAAAAGCATCCCCATAGCATGCTGCTGCTACCATCATGCTTCATAGTAAGGATGGTGTTTGATGGGTGATGAGCTGTGCTTTGTTTCTGCCAGATGTATTATTACGGGGCCGGGTATCGGCGACGAGCACGACCGCTAGATGGAGCCGCAGAGTCGACTCCGCCGCTCACCTGGAATTTATATTATACCTTTTCAGAAAACTCTGAAGAGTACGGGTCCCTTATTGGACCGTGAAGCGTCAATATTTCTACCATGTGGTACAGGGTTATTTGCCAGTTTTCAAAATACCTAGATAACCACGTGATCTACCGAGTCTCCACACCCTCAACGACACCCGTACGGAACGAGCCGCTAGCGTACTCGAACCGTGTGTGACCCGAGCGTATGGTCACCAAAGTCCCATCGGTCCAAATATCCCGTTATAGCGGCAACCGCCTGGCTAATTCTCCAACACGTACCGTGTTAACCCAATAAAAGAAACACAAAACAAACTGATACATTTAACACATGGGGTTTATCTTTAACAATAGGGAAATGAGGGGAGCATGTTAGGGCAGAGTTATCCGAATATAGAAGGCACTTATGTACAGCACGGCACTTATACAATTTCCTACTGATTGGACTGGCGCCACAAACACACACACCCAAAAGAATCGGACCAAAAGCGGTCTTTATTGAGGCCTGTCTCGGACTTGTCCACCTTGTGTGGTCTTCGCGATCTTGGGGGGACGGGACTCGAACCCACAACCACGACCGTCTGCAGGGCCCTCGTCAACGACCACTCACTGGCCTGGGATGCCAGGTTCGAAACTGCCTGGACTGAAACGCCCTCTCCCACCAGGGATGTCTCACACACGATCCTCCGAACTTGCGAATGCTGCTGCCACCAGCACACCGTCTCTCCCTCTCCCTCGTCCAGACCACCCCTCCTTTTTGTGCTCAGGCACGAGAGACCTCCTTTTTTCGCCACTCTCTCCTCATTGGATGGTCCGTTCTCGGACGACTCGTCACGGCCTCCAGATTGGCCGGGGCCAAACACTCTATCTGGCTAAGGCGGAGCCAGCCTGAGGTGCTGAGCTTCCTGGTTGGACAAGGGGCCTGCCCCTGCCCTTCTGGGAGGAGTCTCGATCTGAGGTGATGAAATCTCCGCCCCCGTACGTCATCGAACACACGTAGACAATGGCGTCGAGCAGAGCGATGGGAAGATGACGCTGGCGTTGATGGTGGTGTAAAAATAAAATAAAAGAAACCTGACTATTAAAATAACTCCACAGCGCAGGAACATTTAATTTCCCATTAGACAAGGGAAAAGGGAGCCATCTATCCACATTTACTTATCGATATAACTGAGCTAGCTATAGGACCTGTATGTTGAGTGCAGTAAACTTCCAAATCCGTAACAGTATCGCTTTGCATTCAGCCCACAGAGTTCAATTTTCGTCTCAGACCGCAGAATCTTTTGCCTCATGTTCTCAGAGTCTTTCAAGTGTTTTTGTAAACTTCAGGTGTGCTGTCATGTGCCTTTTTCTCATGAGTGGCTTCCGTCTGGCCACTCTCCCATAAAGCCTCGATTTGTGAAGTGCTGCAGAGACTGTTGTCCTTCCGGCAGGTTCTCCCATCTCAGCCAAGGAACTCTGTAGTTCTGTCAGTGGTCATTGAGTTTTTGAGTGAGCTTGAGCACCGCCCTGACCAAGGTCCTTCTTGCCCAGTTGCTCAGTTTGGGTGGATAGACAGCTCCAGGAAGAGTCTGGGTAGTTCCATATTATTTCCATTTCCTAACGATGGAGCTCACTGTGCTCTTGGGTACTTTCAACACTAGAAATTGTTTTATACCCTTCCCCAGATGTATGCTTCCTCACAATTCTATCTCGGAGTTATACGAACAGTTCCTTGGACTTCATGATACAGTTTGTGCTCTGACATGCACTGTCAACTGTGGGACCTTGTATACAAAGGTGTGTTTCTTTCTAAATCATGGCCAATCAATTGAATTGGTCAAAGGTGGACTCTAATCAAGTTGGAGAGACATTTCAAGGATGATCAAAGGGAATTGGATGCACCTGAGCTCAATTTGGAGTGTCATAGCAAAGGTGTTGAATACTTATTGATGAAAGATTGTTTCAGATTTTCAAATTTCATCTTTAGTTGATTTGTAGAAATTTCTAAAGAAAATTCCACTTTGACATGATGGGGTATTTTGTGTCTATCAGTGACAAAAAAAAAAATCTCAATTTAATCCATTTTCAAGGCAGGCTATAACACCAAAATGTGAAAAAGTCAAGGGGTGTGAGTGAATACTTCCTGAGAGCACGATGTGTGTATGTATGTTCACACCAAAATGTGAAAAAAGTGGTGGAACGGGGAAATTGCGGAGACTAGTCCAGTGTCGTACGTTGGCACGAGGATCATGCGAAACCGTTGTTGTACAAACGTGTGATTGTATACATACATACATACATACATACACTGTATGTACAGTAAACCCTCGTCCAATGCTAGTTTTTGCAACGTGGATTCATTTATACATGCGGGAATAAGTGCGACTTATTTCCCAAACGTGCATAAAACATGGTTTGGCCAAATCATTAAAAAAAACAAAAAACAGTTGATCATCCAGATTTTAATTCTTTTTTTTGGAAGGAAGGAGGAGGCCCTTTTTATTTTATTATGAATTTTTTTTTTCCAAATGGCCACCGGCTTTTAGTACCCGACACACCAGTTTTTTTTTTTTTTGTTACCCTCACCCCCCCTCCCCCCCAAAAAAAGACAAGTCAAGACCTCCAAACAAATGTGACGTACATACGCACTCACGAAGACTATTAAAAATACAATCCAGTTCTAAACAAATATATGGTGAAATACCCCCCCCCCAAAAAAAAAAAACGACCCACTTCGTGCATATTAAAATTATTGGCTGGGCCATCTTTCTGTATAGATCTCGAGTAAACATTTAATACACAGATTTACATACATGGGATCTCGACTCACCAGCACTTACTGGTCCAACTCAGTATAAGTTATAAAAACTCAGCATCGACATGGGGAAAACGATCGATTCAAAGAATGGTGTAAGAGTCGTACATGAAGATATGGATTTTTAAGTGGTGCAAGCCGCATCAACATACCATGTGTCCTTCCTTCCATCCATCGGTCTAAAAGAAGAAGAAGAAGAAGAAGCTTTCTAACCCATTGTGTTTTGTTCATTTCCAGTTTTTTGTTTATTGTTTTTTAAAATTATTTAGCCTGTTGAAGTAACTGTCAGTTCCCCATGGGGCTACTCTAAAGGCCCTGTCACACCTTGACGATTTAGCCAGCGTATGCTTGACGTATGCAAAATTTGGCTAAAACGCTGGCACACAGCGAATACATTATGGGTAAGTTTGTATACGTTAAGAGCACGCTGGCATACGTCGTAGTACGCTGGCTTTTTTTCGTAGTACGCTGGCATACGTCGTAGTACGCTGGCTTTTTTTCGTAGTACGCCGAGGTGTTAGACAAACTTTCCATGCTTGAAATTTTTCGACGTATGCCAGCGTATGACTCACACGTTCCGCATAATGCCAGCCATAAGTTGTAGGCACGTTACGCGATCGTTGACACGTTACTTGTAAGTTACTCATAAGTCAAAACACGTCGAGGTAATGTTTAGCGTACCCGAAACTTATTTCTAACCTACGAGTAACGTGTTGTAGGCACGTTATGCGATCGTTGACACACGTTACTCATAAGTTGAAACGCGTCAATGTAATGGTTAGCCGTCAGTGTTCCAGACTCCCTGGTTTTTTTTATTCGGTATAACGGTGACGTTAACACTTCGATTTCTAGTGTGGTTATAATATAATATAATTAATAGGCTGCCGCTCAACGATTTAAATCATAACCGCACTAGAAATCGGTGTCAACATCACCGTCATACCAAAGAAAAAAAACAAAAAAAAAACAGGGAGTCTGGAACACTGACGCTTTACCTTGACATGTTTCGACTTATGAGTAACGTACAAGTAACGTGTGTCAACGATTGCGTAACGTGTCTACAATTTGTGGCCAGCGTATGCGGAACGTGCGTCGTACGTCGAGAAATTTTCAACATGCTGAAAATTTCTCGACGTACTCAGCGTATGACGACGTATGCCAGCATACTACGACGTATGCCAGCGTGCTCTTAACGTATACAAAACTTACCCATAACGTATTCGACGTGTGCCAGCTTGGTTTGGCAAATTTTTCATACATCGGCATACGCTGGCTAAAACGTCAAGGTGTGACAGCAGCTTCACACTTCGATGTCTAGTGCGGTTATGATTTGAATCGTCGAGCCGCAGCCTATAAATAGCCTACGCCACGTGGTCGTTGGCGATACGCTACCACGCGCTATGCATAAGTTAGACTATCGTGCATAGGTTGTGAACGCCGACAACACGCTCAGCATTCGTTGGTATAAGTTATCTATATGTGATTGAAACGTTCTGTGTACGTTACTAATACGTTATGCATACATCCAACACGTTATTATATGCCCAAAACTTAAAAAAAACATCAATAGTTCAGCGTACGCCAGCGTTTTACATACATTTTGAGACCTTGCCATACGCTGGCTAAAACGTCAAGGTGTGACAGGGCCCTGACTGGTGCAGCAGTTTCACTGCACAGCTTCCTTCGGTCATGGGTGTAATATTTTTTTTTCCTTCTCCTCGTGATGTTTGACTAAATAAATAAAAAAAGGAGGTGGCTTCAAAAAAGGAAGCGGGTGGGAACGATCAACTGTTTTTTATTTATTTATTTTTGTACGCGTGTTTGAATTTGGCACTGTGACCATGTCCTATGCAGAGGTGATGTCTCCCCCATCTTCTCCCACCCACGGTTTTCAGTCTGCATCGCACTGCGTTGATCGAGTGAGCTTGTGCCTAGGAGATTGTTAATTCAACGTTGTTGAGCCACATCTTGTACCCTTAAATACAATATGGCAGTGGAACCTCAAGCCTCTCCAAGTGGTGGTGGAGTGAAGTAAACCCCATAAGGTTATGACATGAGCAAAGAAAAAAAATCATGATTTTAGACAAGTTGTGTGGCAGGATGAGTAGAGCATCGATTGGCCAGCCATGAGTATCGTGAGAACGAGTCCTTACACACCATTCATTCAAGCCCGACTTCCTGGAGTTTATAACAGTAAAAGACAATGCCCCTGAACAGGTGTTCGACGCCGACGAAATGGGGCTTTTCTACAAGAAAATGGGCAACAGGACATACATCTTCGAGTTGCAGAAAGCAGTACACAGGTTCAAGTCCTTTGACAATCGTCTTGCATTAATTTTTTTTGTGCAAATGCATCCGAGGACTTTAACTTGCAAACCTTTTGTGCCGCGACCCGCCAACAGGCAATGACCCCCTGGCCTCAATTAACTCCTCACCCCGACAAATACCGGTATTCCCTCGAGGGTTTTATTAACAAAAAGGTGTAAAATATTTATCTGGATTATGTTCTGTGACTGCATTTCCCTATCCCCATTTATCCCATAAAGTCTTGTGCAACATGGTCTTGCTGAACACACCGTTTTCCAGGAACCCAACCCCAATGTCTGACGAGGGTTTACTGTAATTATACGTATGTATGTATTTGAGCAAATCAAATCACAATGTGATTCCTTCAGAAAATGAAAGGTTGGTCAGTATCATAAATTACCTGTCATAAATGTTGTCTGTCCATTTTGTTTTGTTGATTCCTCCGTACACTTCTTTATGTTGTTTCCTCCGTAGGTCGAGAAGGGAAACATCTGAGCGTTGGTTGGTGGGACATTTTGCTATGTGAATTTGCACCGATGGTGTGGGGTGGGGGGTGGGGGTGGGACATGGAAGCAGCAGTTTTATCAGCTGTAGAGCGCATTTTTTTGCTTTCCTGCATCGTTAAGAGTCCCCCTTTTTCCCCAATGAACAATGTTAAGGGCAAGCGGGTGATGAAATGGGAAGAGGTATGTGTGAGTTAGCTTTTTAAAGGGTTCTGGGATAGTGGTTCCCTGTGTTAAAGCCAAAACATATGGTTCAAATTATCAGCATTTTGTAATGTTCAAATCGTGGAATCATTCAGCCCACCTGCATTATGCAGCCACATTTCCTTGGCAGAATGAGTCACTGCTGCATCATATTGCTTTTACTGTAGTTTCATTACAAAACGTCACATGACCATGGCACTAAGATTACCCCTCCACAGCTGCACCCTCACTCCATGAACTTCGGTACAGAATTTGGTCCTTCCTGAATACCGCACCGATTGAGTGTGGGGTTTAAAGTGCAGTTACATTGGCACGCTGTTGGGTCATATACCCTGGGTCAAACCTTTCATGCACTGGAGCACCGTTGGTCGATTTTAGTCCCTGGGTTGTTTTCTGCACTGCCAAGGTGCTCGTGTCCATCCGGAGGGGTTCGAGTTCACATGATTACAGAAAGTGCCATTGATGAGTTTTTAAAAAAAAAAAAAGTTATATCTTCGTCTTGGCTGGAATTTGAGGGAATGAAGGGTCTCCAGTAACAGCTTTTATTTAGAAAATCAAGAATGAAACGGGATGTATTGGGCTGTGTACGTGCGATTTCACTTCTTGGAATGTAATGTACTGTATTACAAAAAAATGAAAGTGCACTGAAATCAGCGAATGCAGGTAAACAGGATTGCTTTAACATGTACCTATCAATAGCAACCTCAAGGGGAAATAAAGTGCTTGATGAATAAGAGAATGTTTCTATGATAAGGGAACAAAAGCTATTTTCACACAAAAGCAGAGTGTATTGCACCTTGCACAAAACAATGAAGTGCTTTAATAAACGGGGCGACAGAGAAAGTGTTTGCATCTCATTTATTCCAAATGCCACCGAAGCAACGACGCGTTTCTGCGACAGACGCCTTGGCTTTAGTGTGGCGACTCCTCGTGCTGGACGAGCACCGTTTAGCCGGACGGTCAGCTTAACCTTTGGTTCAAACACCAGAGCGCAAGCGGCACGAGGAAACGGCGGAGACGAGTCCGGTGTCATACGTTGGCACGAGGATCATGCAAAACCGTTGTTGTAAAAACGTGTCCACCTTTTAGCTGTAGTATTTAAAACGGATGAGAACTTCATGTGCAGTGATGTGCTACTCTGATTTTGTTTTAAATTCCAAACTTCAAAACGTTTTTCAATCAAGACTATTAGTGCAAAAATAGCAATTTGATTTAAACATACAAAACAGTTTGAATAGTAAATGCACTTTTAGAAAACCCAGTTCAAGTGACATCGGCTAAAGCAGACCCGGCAAACCTGCTGGTTGTGCTACATCCGACCTGCTCACCTTCGCAACGTGTTGCCTTTACTTTCATGGCTTCGACCGTAGGATGATTAACCTATTGGTCCAAACCAGAGGGATTTTTCACAAACGACACACTCCGTACAAAGGGTGCGATTCACTAAATTGCAAAATCCATAAATCATTACACTCCATGGAAACCCCAGTAGGCCAAAGGCCGTAATGTTTGGGGATGTTCTTGCGCGCTTACCAAATCGAGCCCATGCAGTGTAATGAACGGTTTGAACACGTGACAGCAACTCGAACGAAGGAAGATGTTAGTTATAAAAAGACGGACCATACAAAGCCTCCTTCCAGTTGCCTAGAATGTACTGTAAAACACAGGTCCATGCCACGTGCACACGCTAATGATAAAAGATGGAAACAAAGGATCATGGACCAGGCTCGTGTACCTTTCCACCCCACTTTAAACTTGGGTCCAAGCAGCAACAGCAAAATGGCTCAAACCAGGTCAGTATGCAGCGCCAGCGCGGCACTCGCCCAATTTTAAGCAGAGACTGTGACCGGCCCAGTTCGGTCCAGCAACAAATTCCCACCGTTTTACATGGTACAAACATTAACATGGCATTTAGCACCTTGGTTAAGACCCATAAGCAGTTCATCGGTCAAAAAAAAAAAAATCCATGACATCTCAAGATCACACCATTATTCTGAGTGTACACGCAAACGGCATCCCGAGTTCACTTCCATGACCATGATAATCCTTCAGCCACCCATCCTTGCTGTTCATCAGGAATGCACACACCTCAGAAGTGTGGTTCATACGACGGTTGCATACCCTTATGATCACCATCTGGTGCAAATACTTCAGGAAAGCGAGTTACGTGAAGACCGCTCATATGGGGGCTGCATTGGATATCCTCGACTCCTCGTCCAAGTCCCAGAGAGCTAGATAACGCGAGTTCTGTACCCTCAGACCATAGAGAGGGACCAAAAACGGAAGCAAGTGGTGCTGCCCAGGGTGTTTGGGAGGACGGCGGCGGAGGCCGGGCATACTCGGCCGCAGGACCAGCCTGGCCGGGCCACTGTGTTTTCAGTGGCCAAGTGTGGGTCTTGTCCTATCGGATAATGCAAAAGGTGTTGGTTTGAAGACCACCAAAAAGAGCAGCAAACATCCCATTAATCTCGGTTTATCAAAAGAAACCAATATTTAAATAAAAGTGAGCAATTCACCCAAATGAGTGTCATTGAAGTCTTAATATGTGTACATTCTCATTGAATATCCATCCATGACCCCTTCAAGCCATTTATAAGCCCTATTCTCCATATTTCTCATTCCACCAACTTACAGGACAACTGGGATCAGCAGAGGGGGTGAGCACAGAGGAGAGCAGGGAGCTTGCTTTATCCTCACCACTGCTGTGCCGCCTGTCGAGGAACAACCGGCCGTACAAACAAAACATGTTACATCGACTTTCCCATGTGCAGAACCGGGTACAAGTATGACTATCCTACAAAAACATCATGACAGCAAAATCGATACCACCATTAAAACGACCGGCTGGTACTTGTCTTCTCTACCACGTCAGTACCTCCGAGAATGCACCGCAGCAGAGATATCTGGTCCTGAGAACATAGAAAAGCAACCAAAAGCCGGAGGTGTCGCGTCGCTCTCGGCTTCACCGTACCCCCACCGCACATCCGAACTCCTGCAACCACATAACTGCATTCGTCGACTACCCACCGACAAAAAAATTTTAAAAAGTAAAGGTCAGAATGGTGTTTCTTCGCAATAGAACAAGGTTATTTACCCGAGGGTACTGGTGTTCCTGGTAGGAAACCAAGGAGGCCCGGGTTCTGGCCCAGCACGTTCGGGCATGGATCCCCAATTGCGCAGAGGGCTCGGAGATACTGGATGGTGGTCTCTCTGCTGCTGTTGCTGTTGCTGTATGACTTGAGCCAGATTCGCCACGTAGCGAGCATATTCTGGGTCTCTCTCAGCTGGATTACAGAAGGAGAAACAGAAAAAGACTTTCCTAAGCTTCTGGGTATTGTTGTTGGAGCATGACACCAAGGGTGAGCTCCAGGATATTTGACAAAGTGGAAAAATACAGACATAATACAAAGTTAAATAAGTAATGAAAAGAAGAATGGTCAGCCTCACCTGCAGGATCTGACACGAGAAACTTCTTGGCTATTTCACACGCACCATCACCTTGCATTCGACTTGGCCACGTATTGTTCCGAGCTGGCATCGGCCTATTGTGTAACTGAAGGTCGTCAAGGTCAAAAGGTGAGCCAGAAATTCTCAGCCTTTGGAACTCCACGGCTGTAGGAAAAGGCATGCTGGGAAAACTAGGCCGGGGAGAACGCCAGGTTTGCGATGGAATGCTCCCAGCCTTGGGTGCATAAGATGTTGTGGAAGAAGAAGAGACTTGCCCACGATTTGAAAAGCATGTTGACCGCTCATTGTGCTGTACCTGCCATCTTGCAGTTTGTGGTCTGTTCATAGACACACCTGAGAGGAAGTCTATCACCTCTTGCATTTCCCTGTCACTGGGCAAACTTGTATTTCTGCCATCTGTTAGTGCAAAGGACCAAGGATCTGATTTATATGAAGCAAGCCCTGGCATAGTCTTGCAACCCCTCGAGTCTCCTGCTCTCCTGGTTGAAGAGGATGAAGGTGGTTTGCCGGATCCAAACGTGGCCGGCGTGATGACTTCACGAGGCTTCGTTCGCTTGTCGTCACGGAGGGACGCGGCTGGCGCTCCAGCCCAGGAGGCACGTTTGGCGAAGCGGGAGGTGAGTCGAGAAAAGGTACGTTGTAGTCCGCCGGCCTTGGCTGTGGCCGTCGCAGCTGCAGGGTTGACAGGAGTCGCAGATGCAAATTCTCGTTCTCGACGCAATTGCAGATGCACGCTTGGCAAGGGTTGCTCTCTGTAATGTGAATAAGTTACAAGTTTACTCAGTTGGAAACAACAAATAATCGTTTTGATCTTTTATATTAAGACGGCAGTTTCCTTTCTTGGGAGGTCTTGTAACACGCCATACCTGCCATCATGCCACAATTCCAAGTCAAATGTAGCTGCGTACAGGACATCCACAAGCACGAGTGTCTTTTCAGGATCCAACCAACGTCTCAATAGTGACATTGTTGCTGGGTCTTCCTTAACACACCTATCGGCATGCACGTTTCCAAATATTTGGAATTATTTATGTAATAATAAACCCACAAATAATTACTCCACATGACAGTTTAAGCTTGTGCAAAAAAAAAAAAATCCAACTCGGAATCAAGAAAATATTACCAGACGAAACAGTTTGTAGTCGACTCCTTACCAAGTTGAAGGGACCTGAACAACAATGGTTCCGGTATCGCAGGATATCTGAGGAGCAAAAGCCTCTCGATCATGTGCTTGTGCTGTATGTGCTGTATCCACCACCACCTGACAATGAGAAGTGAGGAAGGGATGGAAGAGGAAAAGACTAAATCTAATGCTTGCTTTTATAAGACCCATCACAATGATCGAGCAGGAAAATGTCAGGACAATAATCTTCGATGTGAAAACACATCATCACCCAAAGGGATGGAGAAAATCTATGGGACAGTGGGACAGCAGGACAATTCCTGGACTCCATAAGCAAGGAAAGAGGAGAGGAGTGGGGGGGGGGGGGGAGAAACAGCAACCAGAAAGTGAGTTGGGTCAATGGGGATAGAAAGGATCATGGGGATTAATGGGGGATGACGTGAGATGATAGAGCACCGCCTGCTTGAAGTTTTGGAGGTGAGTGCGAGACACAACAGTCCGGATCCAAGAATTTTTAAGTGATTCTTCACCATTGAGTGATGGGGCGAAAACCGATATTTCGCACAATATCTCAAGAGTTATGGACGGATTCAGACGAAACTTCGTAGACAGGTGGGGTGTGTGACGAGGACGAATTGATTTGATTGTGGTTAGAATCCGGATATGAATTTTTTTTTTCATTTTCCATGTGATTCTTCACCAATTGTGAGATTGGGCCAAAAACAATATATAGGATAGCATGATATTTCAGAAAGTTGTGGACGAGTTATGACAAAATGAGGTGGATGAGTTGGTTAAGTGACGAGAACAGGTCAATTCGATTTTTGTTCAGGTCCGGCTCCAGATCTGGCCTATCAGTGGGATACACAACGTAAACTGTTCAGCCTGGCAGAGGTATGCACTCAGTAGAGTTCCATTATAGTTCTTTCTGTAACACACATGATTGCTGGTGATAAGGAGGTGAGTTTCCTGCAAACTATGAACTGTGTGAAGGCTCGTCCTCAATTTCCACTAATGTTACAAACAGGACAAGACAAAGGATTAGTGGTGGTACCAAGGAAAAACAAATGAGATATATCTGAGGAAATGCAATGGAAAAAAATTGCAAATGCCTAATCCAGTAGGAGTGAACTGGAGAGGGAGAACAGCAGGAATGACTTAAATCAACACATTAGCAACAAGTAATTGGAAAATGGCATGACATTAGAAGCAAGCAGCACATGAGGTGGAGACACACACACATCTCTTTGCTGAGGACTCTTCATCCTTAAGATAAGCAGGTAGCAGCCTCTTCCTTTTATTCTGACCTTGATGAAAATCACAAACTTGTCAAACACTGACAAATCTCACACTCACTACCTCTCTCTGAAAGGACCGTCTGGCAAACCCTCCTATCTGCTTTCTTCACAATCCTCTCGAGGAAGTTACATTATTCATACTTCTGGGTCTCACAGTCAGCCATGATCTTTCTTCGGCAGACCACATTTCAAAGTTGGTCTCCAAAGCCCATTGCCGACTGGGGGGAGGGGTGGAGGGTGCCACGCGTCATGTACTGGAGTGGTTTATGGGAATCACCCTCGCTCCAGTGTAAACCAAAGCATTCACGACCCCCCTTATGTTTTCAGTGCATTTCGTTACTTTGTGGATACTGGACTCATCAACACCATAATGTCTGCCCAAAATACCATGCCTGGCGAGAGCCTGGTGTTGGCTTAGTGGTTAGGGTGGTGGCTTGGGATCCTAGGGTCCTGAGTTCGAGTTCCGTTGGCCACTGAATTAACACCAGGGGCTTGACTCAGCCTGCCATCCTTCCGAGGTCGGCAAAATGAGCACCGGTGTACTGGTAATAGGAGCACTGCATCAGCGGCATAGCCCTAACCAATGATGCAACCAGCAGCCAAAAAGGCAGCACACGATGGGAACCACGTCTGGTGCCCTGTAGCATGCTTGTGTGCATTTTGATTGGATTATATTTGCTGTATTAAGTGGTTTTTCATTTTACCGGATCACGTATTAGATGTACTTTATTTATTTACTTATTTCTTTGCCAGTTTTCACGTCTGTCTATCTTTTGTCCCGGGCTTTTCCGTTAATTGTTGTCTTGTGCCTTCTTATGGAATAAGTTTATTGTAAAACACATTTGGTGTGGTGACCCGCCATTTCAGATTAAGGGTGAGAAACCATTTTGGCGTGGCTTTAATGGCAAATCCTCAGGGGGGTGTTGAAATTGGTAATGTTCTCTAAAAAGAGACTGGCAGAATTAACAATTCTACCCCCTTAAGTAAGGGGTCAGTGTAAAAACACACCATGGCACATGTACAAGGGAAAATTGCAAGTCATAACAAGAAAAAGAGCAATCCAATATGGCTGTCAAACCATGTGACATCAATTATTGCTGAACAAACTTGTACACGCATGCCATGGGGAACATTTGTGAAGCTTCCTCTTGATCTGTCCAGCCATTCTGGAGAAGATTTTTTTTTTACATGTTTTAGGGTAAATCTAATATGGCTGCCATACCATCATATGTATGAACCTTTTGTTCCTCATGGATAGGCGGTCATATGTGTAAAGTTTTGCTTCAATCTGTTCAGCCATTTCAGAGAGGAGGATTTTTAAAGGTTTTCTTTTTTTTAACAATATGGCTTCCGAATCACGTGACCGATGATGTCATGAAAAAATTTTTATGGACCATTTTATCCCCAGATGACCCTCAAACTTTCATACTGATCAGATGTAGCGTTCTACATATGCAATTATGACATAACGAAGGCACCTATGACGTCATAAAAAAAATCACATTCCCCATGAGTACTTGCCATGTGCCAAGTTTCAACTTTTTCCTTGGTGCAGTTTCAGAGATAGAGGTCCAAAGTTTTTCCGTTTTTCCAATATGGCAGCCAGACCACGTGGCATATGATATCATAATTAAAATATTTTACATGAGCAGCCACACCAATGGTGACAATTTCGTCTACATTTCATCACGGTAACGAGCTTGCAAGCTTTTCTACCTGGCTAACTTGTACAAAAATACCTCCTCAAAATACTACCATAGGAGTTCACATAATCGTGGTCAAGATGCCTTAACATTGCACCCCACCCGGATGAAATGGGTCAAGAAACGAAGCAACATAACGGAATGGCATCTCAATTCCCTCTAATCACGGCATGTTTTTCTGATGAGAAAAATATGAAAACCTCTGTACGGGTCGTTTCAAAAATATGGATTTCTGTACACATGTGGAAGCGTTTCACCCATGCACTAACCTTCGAACCTTCCCCTCTAATCTGGGTTCAATTCCCAGTCTGACTATAAGCTGTCGGATTGGTGTTCCCGAGGCCGGGCTTCACGTCGCAAAGTACATCATCCAATGGCCCCCTTAACCTCAGACAAATGTGAAGCCGGGCGTCTAGTCTGCGAGCATTGGTTGGGGGATGTTAAAGATACCGTGGTGTTTCTCAACGACGACGAGGCGAGTCATCTCTGTTTCCCTTAACAAATTACTAATTCTTGCCTCAACCAGCTCCAGTCGAAGGTCAAGCCTGGCCAACCAGTTCGTAAACGACTTAGCTGAACAATATATGCTCGTGAAACATCCAAATTAATGTGACACGGTGCATCGAAAGAGAAAACCTCGATAAGGTACCGGCTGTGTTACAGAAACAGAGAAATGTATGGTTGGATACCATTTCAGGTCATTTGGATTACAGCGATCTATTTATTTGTATAATCAGCATCTACATGAACTTGAAATCAAACTTTATCCTCCCTCCTTCTCTTCCTCTCCCACCTCCTCTATGCTCCCCACCCCTGTCCCAACCAGTAATTGCAACCAAAGGCAAAACTCTTGGACATGGTGTTTGCATTTGACCACTCTTGCAACTGCCCAGGAAATGGGAAAGCAAATGTTAGCGAGTTAAAGACCCCCATAGATCGAGTGGATCGCTTGACATTTGTAATAAACTAAATTTGCATCTGGCCTACAAAGGCTCCATAACCATTTTTATGTAAAGCATGACCAAGCAAACTAGAATGAGCAAAGATTGCATACCCTCACCCGGACTTGTGTGGTTTTATAGTACTAGTACGTGCCCGTACGTGCAAAAATAAATAAAAACTTTCAAGCCGCTTGCCAGAAACAACAACCACACAGGCCGTTCCTTCGCTCTCACGTGGCCGTACGTGCAAACCAAAAAACACAAAAAAAAAAAACTTTCAAACAACTGCACAGGCCATTCCTTTACTCTCATAAACGACGACTGGATTGGGGCATTGTGTTTATCTATAAATGCGCAAAATAAATGGAAAAATTATTAGAATACAGTAAGTCATCACTATCCGGAAGTATTGCGTGCCCGTACGGAATGTTACGTATTTTGCCTTTTCGCAATGTCATCGCAAGGAAAAACACAAAGAGAAGAGAAGAGAAAAAAAGAAAAAGAGAAAAAAAAAACGTACGAACAAAAAACAAAAGCAAAAAACAAACAAACAAAAAAAAACTTCCATTTCCCCATCGTAACCGGCACGGCCCATGACGTCATCGTCGGCCGGCCGCGCACCGGCCTACGCAGCAACGTGTCTCGTCATTGGTTTGGTAAATAAATGGCCATAACTTGGTAAACACTTGTCCGATTAATATCAAACCTTGAAAAGGCACATACTCAGATCCCCAGCAATATAGCTGGCAAGTTTCAATTAGATCGGACAAGTGGTTGTCAAGAAACAGCGGTCAGTGTCTCACACACACACACACACACACACACACACACACACACACACACACACACACACACACACACACACACACACACACACACACACACACACACACACACACTCTCTTTCTCTGTGTGCTGGAATTATAGAGAGATGTATTTTATAGACGTACTCACATTCTAAATGTACATACTTTATAGAGGTACTTCGTTGATAAAAAAAAAAAAAAGTGTGTGTACTACTGGCTACCACGAGGTGGTGTTTGTGGCCTACATCAGCACATTCTGTGCGGACAATCAAATGGACCCAAATGCAATCCCCTCCCCTCTGGTGAGGGGAATAAAAATGTACGGAATGGTACGAGTCTAATCGAACATCTTCCTTCATTTGAGCCAAACCATCGATCACGAGTTATGCCATATGTGGGGCACAACAATGACAAATCAGAACAAAATGGCTCAACCGGGATAGACGAGTGCATTCTAACGCCCCCTCCCTTACCAAGCCGGCTTGTCCGAAGAGGAGCTGCACAGCTGTCTTGCACGCGGTGCGCCACACAGATGGACATACATGAAAGAGTATCTCGGCTGCAATCTCCTCTTCAGCTTTCATTGAAGACTGCACATCTTTGTCATTTCCATTATGCTGCTTTTCTTCTTCCTGCCTGTTGCCATTAGCATAGTTTTGCGATTCACTTGTAGTTTCACTTTCTTTCTCTGATCTCTTCCCAATCACCCACTTTCCTCCTGATGCCTCCTCGATCAGCCGTCTAACAGCCAGCTGCAAAGAGAATGGTGAACTTCATCAGGTATAGCTTCAAAAGTTTGCCAATAGCACGAGTGCTTGGTTGGGGATGATAATTCAAAATAATTTTTTTAATTATCTGGAAAACAACTTACATTCTTGTGAATCTGAAGTTTTTTTTTTGCATTTGATCTCAAGGCTTTGATAGCAGCACCACAATGACCCACAACAGTGACGTCTTTAGGTTATACCCCCAAATGAGCATTATATCACACTATTCAGTGGTAATGCCTTATTGGAAAATATTGCACAAATTATTTGCTTAAAATCCTTATTACTTGTGATAATCGCACAAATCACTCTATTGCATAAAATGACGATCAAACTAAACTGCCTATGCTAATCAAAATGGCAGCTTACCGCTCACCTTAGACTCCCAACAGCTGAATATTGTGAGGGTTTCTTTGGCCATTTTGAGGAAGTGCACATCCCAATAGATTGATGGTTTATGCACATTAAACTTCACTACACAAAGGTGATTTGGAATTAAAGTAACAAAGTGTATTGTGGAAACCGACTTGCGACCACTCAAGATAATAAGAGTAAATTGCTACCTTTCAAATCTGAGGCAGTGTACTTTTCCTTTTCATTATATTCTAAAAGTCAGCATTTCTTACACACACAATACATACATACATACATACATACATACATATATATATATATATATATATATATATATATATATATATATATATATATATATATATATATATATATATATATATATATATATATATATATATATAGTGGGGAGAACAAGTATTTGATGCACTGCCGATTTTTCAGGTTTTCCAACTTACAAAGCACGTAGAGGTCTGTAATTTTTTTATCATAGGTACACTTCAACTGTGAAAGATGGAATCTAAAACAAAAATCCTGAAAATCACATTGTATGATTTTTCAATAATTAATTTGCATTTTATTGCATGAAATACGTATTTGATACATCAGAAAAACAGAACTTAATATTTAGTACAGAAACCTTTGTTTGCAATTACAGAGATCAGCCGTTTCCTAGAGTTCTTAACCAGGTTTGCACAGACTGCAGCAGGGATTTTTTGCCCACTCCTCCATACAGATCTTCTCCAGATACTTCAGGTTTCGGGGCTGTCGCTGGGCAAGACAGACTTTCAGCTCCCTCCAAAGATTTTCTATTGGGTTCAGGTCTGGAGACTGGCTAGGCCACTCCAGGACCTTGAGATGCTTCGTACAGAGCCACTCCTTCGTTGCCCTGGCTGTGTGTTTCGGGTCGTTGTCATGCTGGAAGACCCAGCCACGCCCCATCTTCAATGCTCTTGTTGAGCGAAGGAGGTTGTTGGCCAAGATCTCGCGATACATGGCCCCAACCATCCTCCCCTCAATACGGTGCAGTCGTCCTGTCCCCTTTGCAGAAAAGCATCCCCAAAGAATGATGTTTCCACCTCCATGCTTCACGGTTGGGATGGTGTTCTTGGGGTTGTACTCATCCTTCTTCTTCCTCCAAACAAGGCGAGTGGAGTTTAAACCAAAAAGCTCTATTTTGGTCTCATCAGACCACATGACCTTCTGCCATTCCTCCTCTGGATCATCCAGATGGTCATTGGCAAACTTCAGACGGGCCTGGACATGCGCTGGCTTGAGCAGAGGGACCTTGCGTGCGCTGCAGGATTTTAATCCATGACGGCGTAGTGTGTTACTTATGGTTTTCTTTGATACTGTGGTCCCAGCTCTCTTCAGGTCATTGACTGGGTCCTGCCGTGTAGTTCTGGGCTGATCCCTCACCTTTCTCATGATCATTGAGGCTCCACGAGGTGAGATCTTGCATGGAGCCCCAGACCGAGGGAGATTGACTGTTATCTTAAACTTCTTCCATTTTCTAATAATTGCGCCAACAGTTGTTGCCTTCTCACCAATCTGCTTGCCTATTGTTCTGTAGCCCATCCCAGCCTTGTGCAAGTCTACAATTTTGTCCCTGATGTCCTTAGACAGCTCTGTGGTCTTGCCCATTGTGGAGAGGTTGGAGTCTGATTGAGTGTGGGCAGCTGTCTTTTATGCAGATAACGTGTTCAAACAGGTGCAGTTAATACACGTAATGAGTGGAGAATGGGAGGGCTTCTTAAAGACAAAACTATCAGGTCTGGAATTCTTACTGGAATTCCTCAAATTGTGCACTTCCTCAAATTCTGGAATTCTTACTGGTTGGTAGGTGATCAAATACTTATTTCATGAAATAAAATGCAAATTAATTATTTAAAAATCATACAATGTGATTTTCAGGATTTTTGTTTTAGATTCCGTCTTTCACACTTTGAAGTGGACCTATGATAAAAATTACAGACCTCTACGTGCTTTGTAAGTGGGAAAACCTGCAAAATCGGCAGTGTATCAAATACTTATTCTCCCCACTGTATATCTTCTTCTTCTTTCGGCTGCTGCCGTGAGGGGTCACCACAGCGGATCATCCGTATGATCCGCATAGTGATTTGGCACATGTTTTACGCCAGATGCTCTTCCTGACACAACCCTGGTCGCCTCTTACGACACAGGGATATGGTACACCTATTTTAACCGGGGTATACACCGGCCCAGTACACTAGTACTCATTTCGCCGACCTCGGAAGGATGACAGGCTGAGTCAACCCCCTGGTGTATTAATTCAGTGGCCCAACGGGGCTTGAACTCAGGACCTTTTGGATCCTAAGCCGCTGCCCGAACCACTGCGCCAACACACCAGGCTGTTCATATATATATATATATATATATATATATATATATATATATATATATATATATATAATATATATAATATATATATATATATATATATATATACATATTGATGATTATGGGGGTAGATGTAAGGATTTAATAAGGAAGTTCAGCATTGTATAGTGTAGTATGTTCCATGGAAGAGTAGAAGCATCTCAATGGAATTAAGTTAAGAAATCTGTGAGCTTAAGTGTTACATGTCACCACACGAGGGGTGGTGCAGTGTCAATTCGCTTCGCGAGTAAAAATAAGTCCCCCAGTACGTGATTGCCTTCTGTGATTATCCTTGTTTTTTTTTATATTTCAAGCAAGGTTGTACAGCTGGAAACACGTCCCTGAAACGACAACAAACATGAGAAGCCCCGCCTTCCCGGGTTTGGGGACAAGCAGGCCACGCCCTGGGGGCGGAGGAGAGAGAGAGAGAGAGAGAGAGAGTGATAAAAGAGGAAGGTTGGCTGGCGCAGAGCGAGGAAGTTCCGACTGCATGGGACGAGCAAAAGTGAGTGATCGAAGGCATGCAGGAGAGGCAGGCGCATTTTGCACGTGTGGAGTGTGGAAGGCTCCCGTCTGGTTTGGCAGAACACACAGACGAGGTCGGTGTGAGGACCGCGCGTGGAGACTGGTGGCTGAGTGGTTCGAGTGGGCCGTTGCATGGCCAAATTCTAGAGAAGCACCACTTTGCGCATGTGTGCCATGCAACAGGTGATGGCACCATTTTTCCTGTGTGTTCCCGTGCTGGTGGAAGCGCGCTCCCCATCCTGAGTTTGACAAGGACCAGCCCTGGGCCAGGCTGAGTACCAGTGTACTTAGAAGGGATGGGGGGGGGGGGTCTTTTCATTTTGTCACCCTTTGTCTGCGTTTGCGTCTGGTGTGCGAGGCCTCGACCATAGGATTTATTTTTCCCTTTACATTATCGTCTTTGTAAATATTTGTGCATTAAATGTGGTTATTTTGAAGAAACTATTCGTAATTGTCATGGGTTCCCGGATAAACCCCTTTGAGCCGCCCTAGTGCCGCGCCTGATGCTGTGTACGCTTCCTGTACTCATCCCAGTACTCCTGGGTGGATCGCCTCTCCGCCATTACGCTCGTTAACGCGCTTGCATTACTCCCTGAGTCTCGGTTATAGCCTTCAAGGGAGAAGCTTTGCCATCTGTCCAGGTAGGGTTTTAACTCGGACCCTGGACGTGACTATATATACATGTGTGTGTGTATGTATATACAATATATATATATATATATGCACTAGCGATACCAGTGCACATGCACGGGATAGCAGTACAACATAGCTGGTAGCAGACGACAGACCGTACACGGGGAACGACAAAAATACGCATTGTGCAAAATGCAAGTGGTGCTATGGAACGCCAAGACTTCCCAAACATTGTCAGCATGTCCGCTAAGTGCCACAGCAATTTCATAGGGATCGTGTGATGGCGAGCCGAGTTTTTAGTGTGCAAGCTTGGTATTATAATAGAGATATATATATATGTGCAGGTGTGCAACAAGTCTTGACGGGCTGTTGGGAGTGTGGCTCACGAGAGATGGGTATGGTTGAGGAAGGCACCCCGGGCGCTGGAGGGTCTGTCGGCCAGGGTAGGCCATGAGCCCATGGTGAGCATGTTCAATTTGTGTATGGGCCTGGGTACCCATGGAGAAGGGACCTGGATCACCAATTGCCAGCGAGGGCACTGGGAGGGGGGGGGAAGCCGGAAGAGCTCTCCCCATAATTCATAGCGAGCAGGTAAGTTCGGCGGCGGCCTTAGCGTGCCCGGGGTGCTATTGTGTAAGTATGCAGGTGTGCAGACCTGCAAATGGAGCCACACTGCCCAGCCAGAAAATTGTGCAGAGGCACAGATGAAGAACAGAGGGTAAGGCCCCAACTAGTGTGAGCACAAACGCATGGAGCGATGGGTGAATTAGGTTGTTAGTACCACATAGTTTAAAGAGACACATTGTAAGTCTCAGGAAAGTTTAATTGTTGATGTAATAATGGACAGAGTAGTCAGAAGGGTTGTGTTTGTCCCTTCGCACCATCCACCACTCAGGTAACCACTGGCCACTGGATTCGCTCTCCTGGAGAATTTATGTATACTAGTACGTGCAAAAAAAATAAATTAAAGCTTTCAAACCACGAGCCAGAAACAACAACCACACAGGCCGTTCCTTCGCTCTCGCATGCCCGTACGTACGTGGCCGTACGTGCAAACCAAAACATAAAAAAAACTTTCAAACCATGAGCCAGAAACAAATACACAGGCCGTTCCTTTGCTCTCGCATGCCCGTACGTACGTGGCTGTATGTGCAAACCAAAACATAAAAAAAAAACTTTCAAACCACGAGCCAGAAACAAACACACAGGCCATTCCTTCGCTGACGCGTGCCCGTACGTGCAACCCCCCCTGACCCCCCCAAAAAAACAAAGAAACAAAAAAAAAACTTTCAAACCGCGAACCAGAAAGAACCACACAGGCTGTTCCTTCGCTCTCGTAAACGACAACTGGATTGGGGCATTGTGTTTATCTATAAATGCACATAAAAAAAAAAAATCGAGAAATTATTAGAATACAGTAAGTCATCACTATCTGGAAGTCCATAAGTTGTAACCCGTAATGGGGAACGTGGCTGAGGATCTCTTCCCCAACGGCCACGCCTACGCAGCAATGTGTCCTGTCATTGGTAACTAAATGGCGCATCAGCCACGCCTACGCGGCAACGTGTCCTGTCATTGGTTGGTAAATAAATGGCCATAACTTGGGAAGCACTTGTCCGATTAATATCAAACCTTGAAAAGGCACATCCACAGGGCCCCAGCAATATACCTGGCAAGTTTCAATTAGATCGGACCAGTGGTTGGCGAGAAACAGCGGTCGCGCACACACGCACAGCTGGAATTATAGATATATTTATTTATATATATCCCCCAACTTGGTGAGGTAGCAAGACAGCTTGGTCAAGTCCCATAACAGCAAATGCTGCACGACCTGTTAGCAAGAAGAATCAACTCCCAAAAAGAACACATTCTCTCTGCCATGCTAATCACCATACCAACAAGCATAGTCTCGCCCCACCCCAAATGCATAGTTTCTGCCCTGCTAATGACCAGGGAGTGGGTTGCGATCAGCAGGATAAATTAAACTAAAAATGACTCTTCTGACCCTGAATGTGACATGGTGCTGATGTCATGCACATAAGTAAACCAACTTTATGGTTAAATCTTTATTTAAACAAACTTCGCATGGTCACAAGTAAATAATTTCACAGTGTGCTGTCATCTTGACGAGCTCATTGGTGTAGAACCTGGGTCGGCAGCTCTACTGTCATTTACTTGTGACCATAAATCTTCATCTTCAAAGACTTGAGGACCTCACGGAGGCCGTCTTAGTTTGGAGGTGATGTGTTGATGTACTCCTGTGCATGATGTCAGCATAATGTCGCTTTCAGGGTTAGAGAATAATTTTTGTTTAATATATCTATGTAAGAGTGTGTGTGTGTGTGTGTGTGTGTGTGTGTGTGTGTGTGTGTGTGTGTGTGTGTGTGTGTGTGTGTGTGTGTGTGTGTGTGTGTGTGTGTGTGTGTGTGTGTGTGTGTGTGTGTGTGTGTGTGACCTAGCAACTAAGTAACTGAAGATTATGAAACAAACAAAAATGAAAACACTCAACATTGTTCTGACTCATAAAACATTCATATGGCACAAATGCAAATTAATCGCATTAAAGGACCTTACTCCTAACTTTTTATCAGTAAAACATGGAGGGGGTGGGGGTGGAAGCCACTGCAGCATCCAAAACAAACAAACAAAAATATATACAATTAATTTTAGAGGATAACATTTAGAGAAAATAACCAGCTTCCTGCGGAGATTTTCAGAAGCACCAGGCCCACTGGAGGGCACACCGCCCAAGGTACCACCAGGAAGTTGTACGGTCATGCAGGGCAGCTCGCACGCAACAGGACCATCACGGGGCTGTCGCAGGCCTGCCTGCTGGGCCTCAGCTGCACTGCAGCAGTCCTGGGAGCAAACAACTGTCACCCTTTCCCATTGCAACACTCAATCTTGGATCACACAAATTTTCCCAATCTGATAATCTAATACCTGTAATACACTTTGGATCTGTTCAGGCCACAACTCAAAACCGGCAAGCAAGTGAAAGTTGCATGGATCCAACCTCTCGAGAGCCTCAACATACACCTGAAAAAACACAGTGGAACCCCTTGTCATGTGACAATGACAAATATCATGACAGTTAATGCTGTAATGACTGCATAAAACTGCTCTGGGTGATACAGAAAGTCAACGTGCAGCATTACAAACAGCTGCAGTCACATCCAGGAAGGAACTCCTGATATGAGAAAGGAACAGGGAGGTTAAACAATCAGGGCTTTAACCTGGAGGGCACTATCCACACAAGAGTTGAGCTCACGAAGCTGCGACTCTGTCACGAGGTGGGCTTGTGAGCAAAACAGTTGCTGAACTTCACGACCGACCAGGCAACCATCCACGCCAGGCACCCGCAGCTGAGCCGTGGCCTACAGGGGACCGGGAGCAGAGATGGGTGCAAAATAAATGTTGAAAAGTAAAAAACAAAATTCTGATGTGCTGCGATTATGTATAAAAGAGCTTGCCAACAAAAATTACCACCGGTCCTGAAAACATTCTTTGCAGCTTTTGGCAAAATATTTGGATTGCCTTCAAAGTATTTAATATGTGGAAACTATCCATCCTGTTTCATGGAAGGGTCAACCTGCGGGCACTATGCGCTACTCACATGAAATAATAAAACTAACAGCACTAAAACTACCGAGTCAACCATGGTGCTCTGCAATAGCCCACCAAGTCAACCACGGTGCCATGCTAAAATCCACCGGGTCAACCATGGTGCCATGCTAAAAT
Organism: Eptatretus burgeri; assembly: GCF_056783735.1. NCBI lineage: Eukaryota > Metazoa > Chordata > Myxini > Myxiniformes > Myxinidae > Eptatretus > Eptatretus burgeri. Next base: position 25,568,607 of record NC_140968.1, on the reverse strand, counting down.
CCACCGAGTCAACCACGGTGCCATGCTAAAATCCACCGGGTCAACCACGGTGTCATGCTAGAATTCACCGAGTCAACCACGGTGCCATGCGAGAATCCACCGAGTCAACCAGGGTGCCATGCTAGAATCCACCGAGTCAACCACGGTGCCATGCTAGAATTCACCGAGTCAACCACGGTGCCATGCTAGAATCCACCGAGTCAACCACGGTGCCATGCTAGAATCCACCGAGTCAACCACGGTGCCATGCTAGAATCCACCGAGTCAACCACGGTGCCGTGCTAGAATCCACCGAGTCAACCACGGTGCCGTGCTAGAATCCACCGAGTCAACCACGGTGCCGTGCTAGAATCCACCGAGTCAACCACGGTGCCGTGCTAGAATCCACCGAGTCAACCACGGTGCCGTGCTGGAATCCACCGAGTCAACCACGGTGCCGTGCTGGAATCCACAGAGTCAACCACGGTGCCGTGCTGGAATCCACCGAGTCAACCACGGTGACGTGCTAGAATCCACCGAGTCAACCACGGTGACGTGCTAGAATCCACCGAGTCAACCACGGTGCCGTGCTAGAATCCACCGAGTCAACCACGGTGCCGTGCTAGAATCCACCGAGTCAACCACGGTGCCGTGCTAGAATCCACCGAGTCAACCACGGTGCCGTGCTAGAATCCACCGAGTCAACCACGGTGCCGTGCTAGAATCCACAGAGTCAACCACGGTGCCGTGCTAGAATCCACCGAGTCAACCACGGTGCCGTGCTAGAATCCACCGAGTCAACCACGGTGCCGTGCTAGAATCCACCGAGTCAACCACGGTGCCGTGCTAGAATCCACCGAGTCAACCACGGTGCCGTGCTAGAATCCACCGAGTCAACCACGGTGCCGTGCTAGAATCCACCGAGTCAACCACGGTGCCGTGCTAGAATCCACCGAGTCAACCACGGTGCCGTGCTAGAATCCACCGAGTCAACCACGGTGCCGTGCTAGAATCCACCGAGTCAACCACGGTTCCATGCTGGAATCCACCGAGTTAACCATGGTTACCTTCGGGTCTGAAACGGAGCCTGGTGTTGGCGCAGTGGTAAGGGCAGTGGCTTGGGACCCAAGAGGTCCTGAGTTCAAGCCCCGTTGGGACACTGAATTAATATATGTATGTATATGTATATATATAATGTGTGTGTATATATATATATATATATATATAATGTGTATATATATATATAGATACATATATATATATATACATATATTTATATATATATATATATATATATAATGTGTGTATATATATATATATAATGTGTGTATATATATATATATATATATATACATATATATATATATATAAACATATATATATATAAACATATATATATATAAACATATATATATATATATATATATATATATATATATATATATATATATATATATATATATATATATATATATATATATATATATATATATATAAACCAAGTCGAAAACACCAGGGGGTTGACTCAGCCTGCCATCCTTCCGAGGTCGGCGAAATGAGCACCAGTTGTACTGGGCCCGGTGTATGCCCCGGTTAGAATAGGTGTACCATATCCCTGTGTCGTAAGAGGCGACCAGGGTTGCGTCAGGAAGGGCATCCGGCGTAAAAACCTATGCCAAATCATTATGCGGACAACAAAACGAATTTCCATACCGGATCGGTCGAGGCCCGGGTTACCAACGACCGCCACCGGTACCGGTGGTCAGCAGGGTACCAGTGGAAATTGTGCTACTGCTGGGCGAAGGAGGAGAAGGAGACGGGGAAGGCGAGTCCGGAGGCAGTGGGAGAGGGGGAAGGGTAGAAGTGTGGAGGTGAGAGTTGGAACTCTGAATGTTGGGACGATGACTGGCAAAGGGCGAGAGTTGGCTGATATGATGGAGAGAAGAAAGGTGGACATACTGTGTGTACAAGAGACCAAGTGGATGGGGAGTAAGGCGAGGAGCATTGGAGGTGGTTTCAAACTGTTCTACCATGGTGTGGATGGGAGGAGAAATGGTGTCGGGATAATCCTGAAGGAAGATCATGTCAAGAGGGTATTGGAGGTGAGGAGGGTGTCTGACCGAGTGATGAGTGTGAAGTTGGAAATTGAAGGGGTGATGATGAATGTCATCAGTGCATATGCCCCACATATGGGGTGTGAGATGGAATATAAAGATTTCTGGAATGAGTTAGATGAAGTGGTGGAGAGTGTATCCAAGGATGAAAGAGTGGTGATTGGAGCAGATTTCAATGGACATGTTGGGGAAGGGAATAAAGAGGATGAGGAGGTGATGGGGAGGTACGGTCTCAACAAGAGAAATGTGGAAGGGCAAATGGTGGTAGAGTTTGCAAAAAGAATGGAAATGGCAGTGGTAAATACGTATTTCAAGAAGAAGGAGGAACACAGAGTGACATACAAGAGTGGAGGAAAGTGCACACAGGTGGATTACATCTTAAGTAGGAGATGCAACCTGAAAGAGATTAGTGACTGTAAGGTTGTGGCAGGGGAGAGTGTAGCTCGACAGCATCGATTGGTGGTCTGTAGGATGACTTTAGAGGTGAGGTTGAGGAAGAGAGTGAGGGCTGAACCAAGGACCAGATGGTGGAAGCTGAAGGAGGAAGACTGTTGCGTGAAATTTAGGGAGGAGGTGAGACAGGCGTTGGATGGTGGTAAAGATGGGTGGGATGATTGGGCAACGACAGCAGAAGTTGTGAGGGAGATAGCTAGGAAGGTACTTGGTGTGACATCTGGTCAGAGGAAGGAAGATAAGGAGACTTGGTGGTGGAATGAGGAAGTACAGGAAAGTATAAGGAAGAAGGGGTTGGTGAAAAAGAAGTGGGATAGTCAGAGAGATGAAGAAAGTCGGCAGGAGTACAAGGAGTGGCGTCGAAAAGCAAAAAGAGAGGTGGCAAAGGCCAAGGAAAAGGCATATGACGAGCTGTATGAGAAGTTGGATACAAAAGAAGGGGAAAAGGATTTATACCGATTGGCAAGACAGAAGGACCGAGCTGGGAAGGATGTGCTGCAGGTTAGGGTGATAAAGGACGCAAATGGGAATGTGCTGACGAGCGAGGAGAGTGTGTTGAGAAGGTGGATGGAGTACTTTGAGGAGCTGATGAATGAAGAAAATGAGAGAGAGAGAAGGTTGGAAGAGGTGGAGATAGTGAATCTGGAAGTGGGGTGGATCAGTAAGGATGAAGTGAGGACTGCTATGAAGAAGATGAAAAGTGGAAAGGCGGTTGGCCCAGATGGTATACCAGTGGAGGCATGGAAGTGCTTAGGAGAGATGGCAGTGGGGTTGTTAACCAGATTGTTTAATAAAGTCTTGGAAAGTGAGAGGATGCCGGAGGAGTGGAGATTAAGTGTACTGGTTCCGATTTTCAAGAATAAGGGTGATGTGCAGAGCTGTGAAAATTACAGAGGGATAGAGTTGTTAAGCCACACCATGAAGTTGTGGGAAAGAGTAGTGGAAGCTAGGTTGAGAGGAGAGGTGACAATCTGTGAGCAGCAATATGGGTTTATGCCAGGAAAGAGCACCACTGATGCGATGTTTGCTTTGAGAATGTTGATGGAGAAGTATAGGGAAGGCCAGAAAGAGTTACATAGTGTGTTTGTGGATTTAGAGAAAGCTTATGATAGGGTGCCAAGAGAGGAGTTGTGGTATTGTATGAGGAAGTCGGGAGTGTTGGAGAAGTATGTGAGGATCGTGCAGGATATGTATGAGGACAGTGTGACAGCGGTGAGGTGTGCGGTAGGAATGACGGACCGGTTTAAGGTTAAAGTGGGATTGCACCAAGGATCGACTCTGAGCCCTTTCCTGTTTGCAATGGTGATGGACAGGTTGACGGACGAGATCAGACTGGAGTCTCCATGGACCATGATGTTCGCGGATGACATCATGATCTGTAGGGAGAGTAGGGAGCAGGCTGAATCGAGCCTTGAGAGGTGGAGGTACGCACTGGAGAGAAGGGGAATGTTAGTCAGTAGGAGTAAGACGGAGTACATGTGCGTAAATGAGAGGGAGGGTGGTGGTATGGTGCAGTTGCAAGGAGTTGAGGTGGGGAAGGTGGATTGGTTTAAATACTTGGGATCAACTGTTCAAAATAACGGAGAGTGTGGGAGAGAAGTGAAAAAGAGAGTGCAGGCAGGATGGAGTGGGTGGAGAAGAGTTGCAGGAGTGATTTGTGACAGAAGGGTAGCTGCAAGAGTGAAGGGGAAAGTATACAAGACGGTAGTGAGACCAGCTATGTTGTATGGTTTGGAGGCGGTGGCGCTAACAAAAAGACAGGAAGCAGAGCTGGAGGTGGCAGAGTTAAAGATGCTGCGATTCTCATTGGGAGTGACGAGGATGGATAGGATAAGAAATGAGTGTATTAGAGGGACAGCGCAGGTCGGACGGTTTGGAGACAAAGTGAGAGAGGCGAGATTGAGATGGTTTGGACATGTGCACAGGAGGGAAACGGAGTATATCGGGAGAAGGATGTTGAAGATGGAGCCGCCAGGCAGGAGGAGAAGAGGAAGGCCAAATAAGAGGTTCATGGATGCGGTGAGGGCGGACATGCGGGTGGTTGGAGTGTCAATGGAAGATGTGGAGGATAGAGCAAAATGGAGACAGTTGGTCCGCTGTGGCGACCCCTAACGGGAGCAAGCCGAAAGAGGAAGAAGAAGACCTTCGGGTCTGAAACGATCTCAAGCCTAAATGACTAAGTAGACATGTGACCAACTCTACTGCTAAGATTCTAATCAGATGCAACCAGAAGATCACTGTCGATGAACGACTCCAGAGGCTCACCTGAAGTCCACTCTGCCAAGTTCTTACGGCATCCACCGCTCGACTGGGCGAGCAGAGGTCCAGGGACAAAGGACCCACAATGGAAACACCCTCAAGGCCAAGTTTGAGGGCGACTGCACTCAGGGACCGAGCCGAGTGGGCCGACAAGTCACTCTGAAACCGCACCAGCGAGCGCAGACAGCAGCCCATAGCCTTGTGGAAGTAATAGGTAACACAATCATAACCATTCATTTTTTTTTCCGTGATGTCTAAATTCAAAAATACCCACAATACCAACATCGGCCAAAACAAACAAACAAAAAAATCCTACCTCATTTTCACCTCGAGACAAGCCATCCTGCTTTGCTGCAGGTTCAATCTCGGCCCTGAGGCGGCCAGCCATAGCCACAGTGGCCACTCGCAACTCCTCTTGTATTTTATACAAGTGTGCAGCCGGGCCTGCCAGCGGGGACCCAGACAACGCCTCGTCCAGCGAAGCGGCCAAGCGAGAACCAGCAACACAAGCAGTAGTCACGCTTTCTAGGTAAGCCACAAGGTTGTCGTGCAGGGTCGGCGCCTGCGCCGTGAGCAGGAATGACGAAGGTCGAGCATCCGAGGAAGTGGCATGCTCACAATCTCCCTCATCCATGGCTGTCAAGGTCACAGTGGAAGGGACATGAGGACAGAGGGGCATTATGCAATTCCAAGACTACCGTTCCACCCCACAGCTCAAATGATCACAATGTGAGATATACACATCCAAACGGAAAAATGTGTATCCAGAAAGGTCTAACGTATATTATTCAACATGCAATGCAAATTCAATGTATCAGAAGCAATGTGATATGCAATGTTGTGAAAATAATTTATTTAAAATTAATCGTGCAAGCAATGCATACAAAAAGTTGTTGTGGAAATGGTTGCAGTGAGGAAAGGCAGAAAAATTAAGATTTGTTGGAGAAAGCTTACCGAGCTTCAGGAAGATCAATGGGAGGACCAGCCCCCCACCCCCTCCCTTGATACTTCACCCGGAAGACCTGGTCAGTCAGGCCATAACTGCACAAAAACAGGCATACCAACACATCAGAAATTGCCAAAAACATCATCCGAATGTGTGCACGATGCACATTAATCAGATATTCAACCTGAATGAGATCAGTATTTTCTTTTCACATCCAAAAACTATCATCCATGTTATCAAATCAATACAAGTCTCCATCAGGCAAAGTCCACCGAAACCATGCAGTGCAATATCACTGTATTTGGTACAAAGGCGAACACACTCAGCCTTGTAAATCTCTCCAAAAATCGTACAAACTTTGAACACAAATTAAGTACAAAAGCGCATTTACTGCATTTATAGGCAATGAAAACATTAAAAAAAAATTATATACAACGAGAAAGGTACTTGGCAGACCACATACCTCTGCCACTTCATGCCTGATCCACAGGAACATATCGAGCCCAATATTATTTTCAAATATCATGCTATATATAGTTACTGTTGTGGGGGTAGATGGAGGAATGTCAAAGTGGAAGTTAGGATTGTATAGAGTTGCTTGGTCCATGGATATGTGGGAGACATCTCAATGTAAATTGGGGCCACCGCTCACAATTAACTTTGTGGTAGGGTGGGTTGCTTTACAACCACGAACGCCAATCAGTTAACCACGAGTTCCAGTGTCCACCATCTGATGTGCCATTTAACTAGAGGTCACGTCGCTTCCTGAACGGGGAGCGCACCCTCCACGATGCACCAATCTTATCTTGATTAGATCTTAAGTAGGGCAGCCGAGCGTTTACCGATGGTGCGTGCCGACAATGACAGGTTAATTAGTTTGGTAATTACCTCCCAGTCTATCTAGGTTCGGACAATGCTGGATCAATGGAAGGAAAGGACAAGCACGGACAGGTTGAAACGTCAAGAAGGAATTTATTAATAAGGAAAAAAAACAAAAACAAGTGGTGCCAGGCACAACAAATCCCACCCATTTAAGGCATAAAGTTATTTTCACAAATATGCATTTTTCACGATACGATTGTTCGGATTTTAAGTCACAACTAGAATAAGGTTCACTATAAGCTTAGTTTTAAGTAAATCGGATCATTTTTGACGAAGTTATGAGCGAAAAACGATTTTCACCTTTTCGTGACCTGATCTTGACCTTTGACCGAATTGGACCCAAAAGTTAATTGGGTCGTCCGAGGTTCATTACCCACCTGTGGATACAATTTGACGGTGTTTGAGCCAGCCGTTTTCCCGTAAAGTTGTATTTTCGTAACCATGTTTTAGTTTTAATGGAAAATTTGTAATTTTGATGATGACCATGACCCCCAAAACTTCGGACCCAACCGATCTTCACAAATATGCATTTTTCACTATAGGAATGGGTAGGATTATAAGTGACAAATAGAACAAGGTTCACTATAAGCTTAGTCTGAAGTAAATCAGATCATTTTTGACGAAGTTATGAGCGAAAAACGATTTTGATCTTTTCGTGACCTTGACCTTTGATCCAATTGGACCCAAAAGTTAATGGGGTCATCCAAGGTTCATTGCCCACCTGTGGATTAAATTTGATAGTGTTTGCTAAAGCCGTTTTGCCGTAAAAGTTGCTAACAGACAGACAAATAAAAATGGCCCATAGGGCAAGGACTTGAAATTCAAAAAGATCGCGTACCATCGAGAATATTGAGCGATATAATAGGTATTTTTGGGGTTAAACATAGTTTTTAGGGAAACAAACAAATAAATTAAAATACCTGTCACCTCCGTAATCCGTAACGGATGTGACCAATTTTTAATCCAGTCAAAGATACTCCCCTCCTACAGTACGCCCGTGTTTCAAATTTGAAAGGAATCCGTTAAGATTTGGCGGAGACATCAATTTTTGAAAATCGGCCCATGCTAAAAGATACGGATTTTCGCAATTTTCAGGAATTTTCCTGACCTTGACATGCCAAAAGTTATAGGGTTCTATTCTGGTGGCCAATAAGTCCATTGGTGAAGTTCCATGACATTCCGACTCAAAATGCGACCTGTAGAGCGAGACGTACACACAAACAAACAAACAAAACAAACCAACACACTTGACGAAATCGTAGATTTCGTCAAGTAACAAACCGGACGATTACAATATCCCGCTCCCTCCCTCCGGGGGGCGGGATAACAAAAAGAAGTCAACAAGCATTTATAGAAAAAACAAAGAGCAGATACTTATCACGATGCCTTATTAACAATTAAACACAATACTTGGGTACCCAGCAGATCATTAAAGGGGGGAAAATAAATCCGGTCTCGGCTTACCAAGGTAGAAGTAAAGCTCACCAACTGTCACCAGCGGTCATAGCTGTAAGGCTGTCACCAGCTCACCAACTGTCACCAGCGGTCAGAGCTGTAAGGCTGTCACCAGCTCACCAACTGTCACCAGTGGTCAAAGCTGTAAGGCTGTCACCAACTCACCAGCTAAATGTCTGTCGCCAACTCACCAACCAACCAACTGTCTCTGTCTGTCTGTCACCACCTCACAAACCTACTGTCTGTCTGTCTGTCTGTCTGTCACCAACCAACTGACAGGAAAACGGTCCTCCCGTCCTTTTTATAGGTGACCAGTGTGGGCGGAGCCTCAGGCAGACTTCAGCCAAATCCACCTTGCCTATTGGCACATTGCTACAAGTCACTTCCAACCGTCAATCTCGCGATCATTCCTTCCTCGTTCAGCCCGACACAAACAAGAGCCAGCCAGCATCCATAGAGCTGCTAAACGGGGCGTCAAGCTTCGATGGAAAAAGGTGGACGTCAACGTCGGTGTAAGAGGTGGGTGTTGAACGTCAATGAAAGATAGGTGTGTGAGGTAAATGATCCACAGTCGTATTTAACCGTCAGAATAACTGCTCAGGAAAAGCCCGCGGTGTGCGAATCAAATGTCCTGTAAGTCCAAAGTGTAAATAAATCGTCCACCTCCAAGCCAATGTATCCTGATTGAAAGGGGGGTAGACGAGCCCCCGTAAGGCTAACGGCTATCTCACGTGCATGAATGTGTCTGTTGTAAAGAGAAAAAGGTCATCCCACAAGAAAGGGAATCTATTCTATACCCTTTTCCAACACATCAAAGTTAGAATCCCACCAGACATGGGGATGGGTCTATCCTGGACATGCATTTATGGAAATAACTGTTTGAGGACCGAAATGTTTGAATGCATTAATCGGATCCGATTCTGAAATCCATAACAATATGTATGTATGTATGTATGTATGTATGTATGTATGTATGTATGTATGTATGTATGTATGTATGTATGTATGTATGTATATATATATATATATATATATATATATATATATATATATATTGTTGTGGTTACCAGATTCGCAAACCACCATTCAGGTCCCTTAGGTGAGGTATCTCGGTAAGTGCATGTGTAGTTAGGCCCAAACCCGTTGTCTAGTGGGAATACATGTCATTTATGCGAGCTGCGACTCTTCAGGATAGCCGTTTTTCTTTCACTATCTTTATTTTGGACCAACCGCCATGATCACAACCACAACATCAACCACCAACCACAACTCCGCTTCACCACAACCGCCACGACCTTCCCGTCACACCTCGCAACCGTAGCATCGCCACCGTTCTTGCCCCGCTGTGGGTACCGGTGTTGGACTCATGCAGAACGCGCGTCGAACAGCGTGTACAAAATCACGGATGTTGTGCTTCAAAAACGGATCAAAAACGACACACGCCCACTTTTTGCCGTCCAATCGGTAAGCGAGGGGCGACTGGCCCGCCCCAGGGCGATCGATATATGCAAATTTGTGGATCAAAAAGCCTTCACGCCCACTTTTTCTCGGGCCAATGGGGAGCGAGGTGAAAGGTCAAAGGGAGGGGGTCAAAGGCGAAGTTACGGGGGGATAAAAGGACGGTGTTCGTCAGTCAGAAGGAGAAGGAGAACGAGAACGAAAACGAGAACGAGAACGAGAAGGAGTCGGAGGGTGGAGAGTCGAGTGTGGAAGTCTGGAGCCCGAAGCCTGCAGTAGCTGGAGAAGCTGAAGAGAGTCGAACGAGGGGAGCCCAAAGAAGAGTCCAGGGTGGAGAGTCCAGAGGCGGAGAGGCGGCAGCGGCGAGGGCAGACGAGGGGGTGCTCGCGTCGGTGCCAGGAGCTGCACGCCCGAGGGAGGCCGGCAGCGCGACCTGGCCGAGGTGGAGACGCACACCAGGGATAATAAAGATCCTCTATACCCCGAGCATCAGCAACCCCCTCCTGTTTCCCCCCCGCGCTGAGATAGTGCGACCAAGGGGGCCCCTTTTCCCACCCCCTGCCAGGCACTGTCCGCGAGGCCCGCGGAGTGAGGCGCCATCGCCGCTCCGCGTCTCATCACCAGACGGGTAGGCGCGACCCGGTCTCGGCCTCAGGCCCGCCTCATTCTTGAGGTATTTCTTTTCCTTGGTTTTGGGTATGTGTTGTCGGCGCCGTCTGTGAAGTAGAATTGTATAAGTGTTGCCGTGTGCTCGGTAGTCGGTATTAGCTCTGCACTGTGTTTTCACTTTTATATTTGCTTTTTGTGTAAATGGAATTGTGTTTTCTTTTTTTTGTGTGCATTTGGTGGAATTGTATTTGTGTGCTTCCCGTGTGCCGCGAATAAATGTGCTTTATTGTTGAACTGTTCTCCCGCTTCGCTTCGTCTTTTCCTCCATTGAATCCCCATCTTGCTTCACGTAAAGGGTTGGTAGTGGGCTGAATACGCCCGATAATTAATCGAACCGTCGAGGTCGACGATAACACCGCTCGGTTATTCTGATAGTACGGAACGGGTCGCTTAAGTGGCCCGTGTCCGAAGTCGACCTGCGGCGAGGTGCGATCGCCCGGTCTACCCTCCGCGTGGGTACTTAGGTAGTTCGAATTTGGCGAGCAACCCTATCCCACGCGGGGGCTGATTGGCTCGATCCCGGTGAGACCGAAAGGTCCACCCGTGACTGGTTCCCGGCGTTAGTCCGAGAGGGTCACGACTGGATTGTCCGTCCGGTGGGCGACGTGCCGCGATTCGAGTTACGTGGCCGTCGCACGCCGGCGGGCGCGAAAACCGCAACAATATATATATATATATATATATATATATATATATATATATATATATATATATATATATATATATATATTGTTATGGTTCTCGGAACCGTATGCATTCAAACATACAGCTGACCCAAAGTTAGTTATGCCATTAAGTATATGTGTAGACAGAACCCCTCCTTGTGTTTAGTGGGAAATCAAAGGGGTGTGTTGCGGTTTTTTTAGTTTGGGTAATAAATCTTTATTTCTCCTCTTCTTTGAACCACAGTATCTTTTTCTCGCTTTCCGAGGCACTTTTTTGGCGAGTGCAGTCACACGTGGAGGGGACGGGCTCCCGGCATGGGCGAAACCCCGCCCAGAAGGGGCGAACCCATGGAGGCCCTGTCCAATCGGGTGGACAGTGACGTCAGTTTCACCAAGGCCCTTCCCCGCTGAGGGAGATCCATAAAATTACGACACCGTCCTCAGCGAGGAGTTCTTTGGGGGTCGTTCGTCGTCATGTTGGTGTGCTGAGTCAGAGGGTTCGTTAATTGGAGGCCTCTTCAGTTCAGTGGAGTTCTGTGTGGGTCGTGTTCGTGAGCTGGAGACAGTGGTTGGAGTGAGCCAGTTTGTCGCTGGTTGCCAAAGGGAAAAAGGAGGTCGTGACACGGAGGGTCTGCCCGCGTCTCGCCTCGGCGGGTCATCTGTTGCGCTGGTTTGAGGGTGCCCGACTTTGACCGGGTCTCTTGTGGGTCCTGTCAGTGGCCCTGATCCCCGTCTTGGACTCCGACTCGACTCGAGCTCCTCCGCAGACACGAGCTCCACGCGTGGCGGTGGGCTGAGCTGCACGACCATTGACAGGTGCCGCGCCACGCAGCATCCCCCTCCCTCCAACATTAAGGTACCTCAAAATAACTGCAAAGTCAGCTCACCTCCCTCTCTGGCTGCGAGGGTCCTTTGAAATACACCTGGGTTTATTTTCGTCTGAGTGCGCGTCTGGGTGTGTAGCGCCGTCTTTAAGTAGAACTGTTTAAGTGTTTGATCATTGTAAATCTTGCCTGTATTCCCACGATAAGTCTGCTCTGAGTCCTTTCCCAAGTGATTGTAAATAAATTATTGTAGAAATGTTCCCAGTTTGTTTTCGTCTTTTCCTCCATTGGTCCAGCATGGTTCGAATCTGAACTTAGGCGGGTTTTTATACCCGAAAATCCGTTCATCCTAGCCGGTACGACCTTGGCAGATCCGCTTGCTGCATCCGAACCGGAAAGGTAGTTGGCAGTTGGTAGTCGGTAGAGTGGTCCGGTTCGGGTAAGGCGTACTGAGGGTGTGGTTCACTGGTAGACGACACCGTGTGGTTAATTAGGTAAATTGGTTCGAGACAAAAAGACCCTACGCTACGTGGTGGAGGTATTGGCGTCCACGGTCGGTTAAGCGACCCGCCGCCTCATGGAATTATCCGAGAGGGACGACCTACAATTCCGGAGAGTCTGTTGGGAGATGACGTAACCTTCCCCACCTAGTGGTCATTCTCACCACAGGACCTCCAGCCCGCAAATATATATATATATATATATATATATATATATATATATATATATATATATATATATATATATATATATATATATATATATATATATATGCAAATATATATATATATATATATGCAAATATATATATATATATATATATATATATATATATATATATATATATATGCAAATATATATATATACAAATATATATATATATATATATATATATATATATATATATATATATATATATATATATATATATATATATATATATATATATATATATATATATATATATATACGCACAACTCATGATTGGCCGACCCTATATAATTACGTATACAGATAAACGAGAGATTTTAAAAACCGATTTTCTGGGTACCGATATGGTGGGAAAACTACATGTCACCCTGTTACGTCGCCCTACATCGACTTGTCCACATCATACCGTCAAAAATTGCCAGAATTTCTTTGGAGATGCTACGCCATGTCATGGGAAACATGCATGGAAGACTAGAGGAATGCCTGTGCAGAAACAGAGGTCACCTCGAGGATGTGATCTTCAATAAAGAAATAAATAAATAGCATGCTATGTACTTTAAGATGGCATATTTGTAATTTGACAAATACAGAATGTTTAATTAATTATTGAGTTTTTTTTTAAATCTCCCATTTCTGTCTGTGTACAACACACACACATACACACATATACACACACACACACACACACACACACACACACACACACACACACACACACACACACACACACACACACACACACACACACACACACACACACACACACACACACACACACACACACACACACACACACACACACTTGGAATGGAAACGTACAAAGAGAGCGATTATCTATTTTGCAACAGAGCCGTGTATCCTGGCACTGAGGAGGTTTCCATGACAAGTTACACAATGGTGTCTCAGTTGTAGCAAATCTACCACGAGTGGTGCAGTCAGCTTCGATAAGAAGCAAAACCAGGGCAAATAAATAAACGTGTAAAAGTCATCCTGAGAGTGTGTTGAGAATTCCATTCCATTTGTATTAATTGTCCATGTGAAACATGGAAATTTTTCATCCATTGGCTATTCAATTCAAAAATTGTGCATCACATCTTTTTCACATTGGCATTAAACGTGTGAATTGAATGAGGCAGAAATGATCGTGTAAAATGTCACAAGTTAAGTGGAGCACGAAGGTGAATACCTGACCGATGAGAACTAAAACAATGATCCCACATTGTTTAATGTGTCACGGATCCCACATTATCCAGTGAATGGTTAACACATCACGTGTCTCATATAAGGTACAAATAGAGGGAGGTTCGTCCGTATTACACACTGGAACATCTTCCTGGGTCTTTCCAATCCCGTAACATTCTCTTTTGACAAATTACCAAATGTGCAGATCAAATTGAAAGTAAGAATACTTTGCATCAAGGACCGATAGAAAAGAACCAAAATGCTATTCTCGACATGAAGCTCTTGAAATTTCCGTAAAAAGTACAATCTTTGGTTCGATTTACCGGCCAACTCTTGGGAATTCTTACTCCAGCTTGGTACGGATTTGCCTCAGGGTAAATTACAAGAGGAGTTCTCGAATCTACTTCCGATAACTCCATGGTGCAACGGGTTGTTAAATAACCACCGACGCCGTCTGAGGCGTTTAATTTTGGCAGGGTCCAGCATCCCCATACCCCTTTACCTTCCCGGCAAATTAACGCCACCACCCCCAGAATCGAGTAGTGTGTGTGCTTCCCAACACGCAACCTATCCAGGATATGGCCGAGCTTCACCATAGGTTATGCCTTGGCTTCTGACTACTTGTAACGAATCGACGAGGGTGAACTCCTTGATACAGGACGTGATATTGAATCAATTGAAAGGGATTATAATTCAGCAATGCATGTATTTACAAGTCAAACAAAGTCACACATGAAAAAGTCTTACCTATACACAGAAGCCGCTTCGACAATCACTTACCACAAATAACTTAAGGTGCCACATTCATTCCAGGAAAATAGAAGAGCAGGTTTGACAGATAGAAGAGTGATAGCAGTGGGGTATGGGTGCAATCCCGCCCTGACCCAAACATGAGCCAGCTGGCTCACGTGGTACCGAACTGGGTGGGCGATGTGGGTGTGTGAAGAGGTGCGGCATGTGGGGTGCGAAAGTGTGATGCGGGTCCTGAAAAGGACCATTGGAAAACTCCACCGATGCTTTGGAATTTTAGATGGAGTGAGCAAGATACACCACAGGAGAATGTCAGTAGGTGTATGGTGATCACGCTCAGGAGCCCGTTCCTCGTCGATCTCTGCACCTCTCTGTCGGACCGCTCCACTCCAAGCTCCGTTCATGACTCCGAGCTCCTTCATATACCTCCCAGGCGTCGCACACTGGTTGCCTGCTTGGCATGGCACTTTATAGGCATGCGGCCTGTCGCCTCACAGGTCCGTGCCTGCCATGACCCAATGGCGCTCATCGGCTGGCCCTGTGATCCATTCAGAGGTAAGCAATGGTCATGCCCATTGGCCGGTTTAGAATTTGGTGGTGGTGCCAAAGTGACTGCGGTGCCGGGTGCCGTAACCGTCTCGCCTCCTCCACGTGCCCATTCAAAGGCGCCATTTATGTGGTTTGCGCCAATGGCGAATGCAGGTTACTCTGTGCGAGTGCGAGGTTGTTGGTTTGTGGGGCTGGTGGTGTGGATAAAGGTCGAGCGGTGTTTGTGGTTCGAGTTTGTGAAGAGTTTAGAAATGTTAAGAGTTTTGAAAAAGAGAGACAGAGGACAATGTGGCAAGTCTCGCTACAAGCACAACGCATATTCCCCCCTCGACTAAACATTGAACTCCCAGGATTAACTAATTCTAAATAAAATACTACGATACAACTACTCAAATGCTCTTAATGATTTGGTATGGGACACCCCGGAGGTTTCCAAAATCTATCACAATGTAAATTTATCATCGATCTCTGTGTCCCAATACTTATGCTCAGAAACTTGCTGTACTATGATCATGGATAATCAGTCATAGCCACCTGCTGAGTTAAGGTGTGAAAAACAAACAAACATTATTTAGGCTTGTTGACATTAAGAACGAAATAATGACATCACACCAGTGTACAAACTTCTGAGCTTGGTCCACATCTTCAAGCTCATCGTTCATTGGGAACCCACTAATTACTGTATCATCAGCATTTTTGACAACACTACAATTAAGACTTGACTGCAGCAATCACTTGTTCACAAAGAAAATACAAACATCTCTCATTATTCAGACAGGAAGGCTGCATCCTCTTCCCTCTCTTCAGACCATTACAAAATCACAAGCTGGTGAAACACTTGGAATATGTCTTTCAATCCTGAAAATCTCCCACTCTCGCTATCTCTCTCTGAAAGGACCGTCTGGCAAACTCTCCCATCAACTTGGTTAACAATCTTCTTGAGGAAGTTCAGTCATTCAAACTCCTGGGTCTCACTATTCGTCATGATCTTTCTTGGGCAAACCACATTTCAAAGTTGGCCTCCAAAGGCAGCCTCTGACTGGGCATCCTCCATCATACAAAGTCCTTCCTTGGCACACCTTAACTCCTATCCACCTACAAGGCCTTCATACACAGCTTGATGGAGCATTGCTCCTTCCTCTGGGCTGGCTCCCCTGCCTCACATCTTGCTCAGCTCGATGTTGTGGAAACAAAGGCCTTTAAGATGACCGGAATTTCCTGCAAAGAAGCCGAGTATGGGGCTATCACTTCACCATTACAGACGCACTCCACATCCTCTTCAATTTCATTCTTCCCTCCATGGTCTTCAAGACAGCTGTGCACTACCATCTTGGATCGTCCCCAATCCAAAACCATGAACCTTTCTACCCTCGTTAACCCCACCCAAATCCCTCCTCCTTCCGATTTTCCCTCCTTGGAGTTTCCGTCTGTATTCATCTTGTCCACCCCATGCATCCTCTGTATTCAAGTTGTCCACTCTATGCTTGCGTGTTTTGCATCCTGTTTTTGTCTGTTACATCCTGATTTGTTCAGTGTACTGGCTCTTTCATGAGCCTGAACTATGTATACAGAAATAGACGAGAGGCGCACTGGGTAGAGCGCATACCTCCGCCATGTAATGCCTGATCCATGAGAACATATCGGGCCCAATACATTTTTGAAATATCATGCTATATATCGTTTTTTGGCCCCATCTCTCAATACAAGGTGAACAATCACGTAAAAAAAATAAATATGGCCCTATCTCTCGTATCCAGATCTGGATTCGGATCTTCACCAAAATCTAATCAGTTCGTCCTCGTCACACACCCAACCTGTCCACCAATTTTTGCCCGAATCCATCCACAACCTTTTGAGGTATCCTGCACACAAACAGACAGAGAGAGAGAGGTGAAAACATAACCTCCTTCACCTTCGGTGGCAGAGTTAAAAATGGAGGAAACAACCTTGTGGTGCACAAAGAACCAAAACCATGACACATTACCCATAGTGAGCCATCTTAAAAAAAAAAAAACCAAAAAACTGAATGCATCTTGAAAGCCGAGATGTGATTACCAATTTAATTAATGTGTGTGGTACAATGGTATTGAAGATACTGGAGAAATAAATAAATACTGTACTGATATTACAGACGACTTGGGAGTATCTAAATGATGGAATTATTATTTCATATGCAGCCTATGGCTGTTGGTTGCATAATTGCTGGGAGCGCGGCTGTGTCGCTGATGCAGTGCCCCCCGTTTTCAGTAAAATGGTACTCATTTTGCCGACCAAGGAAGGATGACAAGCTGAGTCAACCCACCTGGTGTTATTTAACGGTTCAACGGGGGCTCAAACTCAAGACCTGAAGATCTCTCGGCTTGATGAGAAGAATACTGGATGGTAATCATTGGGTTTTTATACTTTTTGGTTCTGAAATGATAACTTAATAATTCTAATTTTGAGGAATGACACCATTATCCAAGATTGATTGATAAATAGTAGTAGTAGGCCTCCGTCGGTCGATGTCGACCATGGATGATGATGCGCCCTAGTTGTCATTTGAGGCAGCGGTGACGTCACGGCTGAAACGGCGTCGGCCATGGCTGATCAGTCCGATTCGGGAGTGGCAGTCTCTGCCGCATCGGGTGCAGGTGTGGGTGGTCGCAGGGTTGTCTCCACAGGAGCGCGCCTTCCGTCTGGCTCTCTTTTCTTCAGCCAGGTTCTGGATCTTTTCCTCTCCTGCCTTGAGTTGTCTTTAGAGCACGCTGCGCCATCTGCTGCGGTCAGCTGATATGTCCTCCCAGCTCTCAGTGTTGATATTTCAGAGCTTTCATGCCGCGCTTGCAGACATCCTTGTAGCGCAGCTGGGGACAGCCGACAGATGTCTTGCCAGAGGCTAGTTCGCCATAAAGGATATCCTTCGGTATGCGGCCGTCTTCCATCCGGCACACGTGGCCGAGCCAGCGCAGCCTGCGTTGTCTGAGGAGCGTGTGCATGGTAGGAAGGCCAGCACATGCGAATACCTGGGCATTTGGCACTTTGTCACTCCATTTGACGTCAAGGATGCGGCGAAGACAGCGCAAGTGGAAGCTGTTCAGCTTCCGCTCTGGTTTGGCGTATGTTGTCCAGGTCTCACCGCCATGCAGGAGCGTGCTGATGATGCAGGCGTTGTACACTGCCATCTTAGTTGGGACATTGATAAACACAGTACCTGTAAACACCGGGGTTAAATTGTTCACCACACAGTTTCCAAACCTTATTCAAAATTCCATCTGGTTCAGCGACATTGCTTACCTTAGCCTCAGTAAATACACGACGAACATCATACACATTCACCGCAAGACTCTCATCCGAGCTCAGAATGTTATCCTTTAACATTTCAACAATATAATCATTCTCAAGTTTGACATCACCGCATGAACATCGTTTATCAATTACATACGCACACACAACAACCAAAGTCGAAGACAGAGAGACAGGTGTGTTGGAGGGACAATCACGAGTTCACGTCAAAAAGCAGCGTACGTAATATGTGGACAAAACGGGGGAAAAAAATCGATCCCCCCTGTAAAGCAATCATCTCCCTTCTCTTGATTTATACCCCCCCCCCCACCCCGTACATCAGCAGCTTCAAGGTATTCCAACTCAAAAGAGTTGTGCACGCGCAACTTCGTGACGTCACGTGTTAATTGGAGACTAAGGGGGGGGGTGGTCCGACTCCCCCATCGGTTACCTCGCTGACACACGTCACTAACTTGGTACGTCATTGATCAAACGTTCCGATGGACTCGGTCATTGGTGAAGCAGTTTTAAAAGAATCATTTTCTTCATTCACACGCGAGTCCAAAGAGAGAAATACCACACCATGGCGACACATTCATTCTGCCCCCATCCGAAACTTGCCACATCGTGAGCACTTTCACGATACCAAAAGTAAACGGTGAAAAAAAAGGACGACCGGCAAAGAAAAACCTCACCTATCAATGGTGAAGCTCACACAGCTCCGTACCCTGTGGTGAGCATGGTAACCGGAGGGATTAAAAAAAAAAACATCCGTGAGGAGAGTGTGGCGATTGGTTGTCAGTCAGTACGGTCGTTTACACCGTCATCTCGTCAAAGGCCTGCTACAAGTGGTGAAGAAAGCGGATAAATTGCTTGCGAAGGGGGAAATGCGAAGATTAAAAGAAGATTTTTGGGTAAAAAAATAAAATAAAATAACTCACCTGTGGATAAAAGGACGAAAGCTCCATCACGTCACACTGTCCGACAGGATCTGGCACAAAACCGACGCCTTCAACAACGCCCTGCCAACCGACCCCGAAGATACGACACCGCCCATCCAATCGACCCTGAAAAAAACTACAGCGCTCAACCGTCGAACACTGAATAAACTACACCGCCCATCCAATCGACCCTGAGAAAACTACAGCGCCCAACCGTCGAACACTGTGAACAGTTTGGACGCTGTGGTTTATTCAGTCACACAAAACAGACTTGTTACTTCCGCCACGGAAGGTGAACCGGGGGGGGGGGTTAAAAAATTACAAAAACGTTTCTCTTTCTTGTTAATACGTCGTTATGTCTTGATGATTGAGATGAAAACGAGCTTGCTTTTGGCATGCCCAAAACATATGTAATTCAATTTCATCATGTTAATGCACTTTGGGGTCGAACCACAAAATACATGAGGCTTTGGAGGTGCTGGGTGTTTTTGGAGTCCCGAAACACGATGCAGTACGAGGAATAAGTGACACGGCGCGTCTCAAAAATTCTGGTCATGTGGGTTATGGGCGCCATTTTGTTTCCAGACATAATTCAATGAATCAGCAAACAGTCGCTATCATTCTTTTTATAAACTAGTACGTGCCCGGACGTGCGTGGCTATACGTGCAAAAAAAAAACAAAAAAAACAATTGTAACCCCCAATTGTGACGTCATAGCACCGTGTCTTGTAATTGGTTTGGTAAATAAATGGCCATAACTTGGGAACCATTTGTCCGATTAATATCAAACCTTGAAAAGGCACATCCTCAGGTCCCCAGCAATACACCTGGCAAGTTTCAATTAGATCGGACCGGTGGTTGTCGAGAAGCAGCGGTCGCAGACAGACAGACAGACAGACAGACAGACAGACAGACACACAAAGATTGCTGGAATTTTCGATAGATGCCAGGATGCTTTGTGATCGGATGTACCAAAGGATCAGAGAAAGGTTTCAAAATGTAAAGATTTCCGAAAATAATTTTTTTGGGGGCGAAAATCAAGTTATTTGTCTGAGATGGACACTGAACTTCAGGGTGGTGTTTGTGCCAGGAAGGTTGTGGTCCCGTGTGTGTACATTTGTGTAATGCCGTAATCATAATTGTGGTTGGTAATTGGGTATAACTCATAAACAAATATAAATCATCTAAACGTATACGGATAATTTATGACATATTAACAACATCCTGAGAAAGTTGCTTACAAGGAAACACGTCACTTGTGTGCAGCCGACGTGTCCCGATTCTTGATTAAGAACGCTCCAAGCAGTTTAACTAACACTTCCATCCAATGGGACCACACTCTGTGCAGAGCGTTGGTGCTGCTTAAGCAGTCTCCTTGGCTATTTAACACAATCCTGGATGGGTCGCCACTCCGACACAGGATACCAGCAAGCTGGCACTCAATTTGCCGACGACAGACGGATGACAGGCCGAGTCAACCCCACCTCGTATTAATTCAACAGCAGAGGGGGGTTTGAAGTCAGGATCCCAGTATCCCCAGCCCACTTTCAGAGGTTCAAATAAGTTGTTATTTCATAAAACACGAAGTGCGTCAGTAAAAAAAACATGCCTTTTCCAGATACATTCATATGTACTGCCAGACAGAGCAACACCAGTCTCTATATTTGCAGCATAGATGGCACCACACAGCGGCAGAGCAAAGATGCATGAGACAAAACATGGGTGAAGCATAAATATACGTTTTTCCATCCAAACATGTTTACATCACAATCCTCGCTTTGTTTTTATATAAATCATTACAGCAATTGATTGAGCAAAGAGAATTACGTGAACACGAGAACCGGGGTAGCCACCTTGGCTCAACACTGTCAAATTGTTACTGAACATCATCAAGAATGTTGAACACTTGTCAAAAATGAAACAAACTGACGACATAGTACATCATACACTGTCACTAATTTAATGTACCAGACTATGGCTAACAGGGACAATGGGACATAGTGGAAAATAACATGAGAATATGAAATTCACAATCATTACAACACAATGAAGGAATTCACTCTTCCCCCACTGGTAAAAGCAGCACGACCTCAGTTACGGGTCACAAGTAGATATGAGGTTTGCCGTCCTTCATGGTGTGGATTCGCACTTTTCGAACACGGCCGTCTGTGCTGGGCAATGTCTCAATCACACGTCCAGAGGGCCAGTCGTTCCTGTGAGCATCCGCCTTCAGCAGAATGAGATCACTGACCCAAAGGTTGCATTTCTTGACTTGCCACCACGTACGAGGCTGCAGGGTCAGAAGATATTCTTCACGCCATTGTGACCAGAAGGTATTTGCCAAATGCTGTACACTTCTCCACTGATCGCCAAAGATGTTTATCATGTATATGTCAACATGTCGATCTATATATCTGTATATCTATATATTTATATATTGTTGCGGGCTGGGGGTCGGGTGAGAAGACCACCAAGAGGGGGAAGCTATCTCGGGTTCCCACCAGACTCCCCGGAATTGCAGGCCGTCGCACACGAATAATTCCATGAAGCGGCGGGTCGCTAACCGACCGTGAACGCCAGTAACTCAACCATGTGACCTAGGGTCCTCCCATCTATGATTACCTAATTAATCACGTGATCTAATTACCGGGAACACGCCCTTGGTACCCCTTGTACGAACTGGATCACTTTACCGAATCAGATGCAGCCGAGCAACACTGCCAAGGACATATCGGCTAAAAGGAACAGATCGTTGGGAATAAAGTCCCGGCTAAGTTCGGATACGGACCATGCTGGATCAATGAAATAACAGACAAAAACGAGATGGGAACATTTCCACAAAGGATTTATTACAGGCAGGCGAGGAAAGATATGTGGCACAGTGAATGTAGTTTATTGTTGTCTGCAGCAAGAACAGGAAGAAACGTGAGAGGTGCGGAAATATACAAGCAACTTACAAAATCAGACACAGAGCAGAGTTATCCTGATATAATTTTTGTACGATCTTAACTTAAGTGAGGAGAGGCGCCAGGACGGACACACACACACACACACACACACACACACACACACACCGATGAAGAGGAATGAAGAGAAAAATGAAGAATACATGAAGTGAAGAAGTGAAGTGAAATATCTATCTATCTATAATTCCAGCAATGTGTGTGTGTGTCTGTGTCTGTGTCTGCTGTTTCTCGACAACCACTGGTCCGATCTCATTGAAACTTGCCAGATATATTGCTGGGGACCTGAGAATGTGCCTTTTCAAGGTTTGATATTAATCGGACAAGTGCTTCCCAAGTTATGGCCATTTATTTACCAAACCAATGACAAGACACGTTGTTGCATCGGCGTGCCCGATGGGGAAGGGAAGCTCAGCCGTGTTCACCATAACAGGTTACAACGTACGGACTTCCGGAGAGTGATGACTTCGTGTATTCTATACACAAATGCATATACACTGTATATACAAATGCATATACAGTATATATATATACATATTGTTACGTTTGAGGGGGGGGGTATGCATTCAAAGGGTAATTAGGATGTTTAATTAGGTATGCCATGCTGTTCGAGTTTACCAGGATCTCGATGTAATAAGTAGCAATTCAGTGGTGATAAGTTGTCTAGTAAATGTTCATTTCTTCAAGGGGGGAGATGATAATTGTCACGTAATTAGATAGGGACACGGGATAGGGTAAGTGTGTCTGCGTAAACCCCTTTTTGGTATTCTCTGGAGACTGGCCGTGACGTCACAGGACAGTGCAGCGGATGGCTCCGCCCCGTGATCACGATTGGCGGAAGGCGATGGCGGTGGGCCAATAAACGGCTCGATTGAAGTGACGAGGACAGAAGGATAAAAAGGTTCTGTTCAGGGTCGAAAAGGAAGAGGAAGAAGATTACAACCAAAAGATCGTGGTTTTTTTGGTGTGGAAGCTGTGGCGGCAGAGAGCGTCCTAGTTGTTGTGCTGAGTCGATCGTGTTCTTGATCGTGTCTGGGAGCCTTGCCGAGCCTCGTGCCTCGCCTCGGTTGGCTCTGGGGTTCTGCTGACTCGGAGTGCGGGGTCGGGCGGCGGGCGGACCTGCCTCCCTCTCCTGCTCGCAACTTGGCGCCAGAACTGGTTCCCTGGCGGCTGTGAGCGGACTTGGGCCAAGACCAGGAGGTCGACAGCACCACGGTTTCTCCTGCCCCCCTGACGAGAGCAAGGCCAGCTTGTCCGGCGCCGATCCAGGGACAGTTGCGTCCACACCACGGTCCAGCCTGACCACCAGAAATAGCTACGTTTTGTGCGTGTGTGTGTGTGTGTGTGCTTGGCGCCTTAGAGGGATTGAGAACTGTATATTCATTGGAATTGTCTCTGTTTTTTTCCCCACGCCCGATCCCACACCATCCCGTCGAATTGCCCCGGATCCCTCTTCTTGCCGAGTCTTGTTATTTCTGGTGATAATAAAAACAAATAAACATCATCAACTCAGTGAAAAGTGACTCGTGCCACCTTCCTCGTCCCGTTTGCGGTAGAGCGATTAGAACCGCCATGTTTGGGTTATAAATGAATAAACCGCCTCCATCGTTTCGGCTCATTCTACGTTGGCGGGACTGTTCAAGTCCCGTGGACGTCACATTGGTGTCAGGGTGTTGGATGTTCGAACCCCTCTAAATTATATACCAGGATTAAAATCTTGCCACGAATTAGAATATAAAATTACAACAGAAAAGCGCGCGAGCGCGGGAAAATTTTGGCGGGATTTTTCAAATTTAAATTAATTGGCGGCAAACGGGACTTCTGCACCATGGCGGATGTGCAGATGTTTGAGGAGGAAGGCCACGTGTCTGGCAGCGAGTCGGGGGAAGAGGGGAGAGACGGGGGTAGGGTTGGAACCTCCCCCATTCCGAGCGTGGACCGTGCTTCATCGCCCATAACGGAGCCGGCAGCGCCGGAAACCGGCACGATGACGATCTAGACAATGTTGGAACGTTTAATGAGTGTAATTACAGCACAGGGGGCAAAAAATGACGGCACAGGGGGCACAAATGGCAAAAATGACGGCACAGGGGGCAGAAATGACAGATCAATTGGGGGTAATGGGGGTACAGTTGGGTGCACGGATTGATTTAATGAGGGATGAATTGGGGGAAAAGATGGAGAAAATGAAAACTGAGATGCAGGAGTGTGTGGATGTTAAATTGGGAGAAATACAAAGTAAATTCGAGGATAGATTGGAGGAAACAAAGGTAGAAATTACATTGGAGGGGGAAAATATACGGAAAAAATTGGTAGATAAAATTGATGCAACGAACATTCGGGTTGATAAAGTGGATGAAAGCCTGGAACGTCATCGTGCCTGTGTGGATGCTCGTATGCAGCTGCAAGTCGAAGAGTGGGGAGAGCTGAGGAAGCAAGGGATGAATTTGGCGGAGGAGGTAAAAGGATTGGAGGCTCGTTTGGACGAACAAGATAAAATTATGAGCTAAGATGAAGTCTTGGATAAAGGCCTGGTAGAGCCGTCTTTTGTAAGTAGAGTGTCCGGGTTGGTTGAGGAGCAGCAACAAACTCGCGACGGAGCCTTGGAGGAGGTTGTGCGGGCCCAGAAGATCCTGCGGGAAGAGGTGAATCGGTCCATTCAACGTTTGGAACAGGAGGCAAAATTGACCCATGAGACCCTCACCACAAAACATCTTTGGCCACAGTGGGCTCCGAAATTGGATACGCAGCCACAAGGGTGTTTGATCCCTGGGCTGGATTCGGACAAGGGAGAAACTGAGAAGCGGGCCACCGTAAAAGTGATCCCCCTGGTAAATTTCGACGGGTCAGGGAGCGTTGAAGCTTTTCTGACGCAATTTGAGTGCATTTCCCGACTAAACGGGTGGAATGAGCAGGAACATACAGGGAATTTGGTGGCAACGTTGCGGGGACCAGCCGCAGACGTGTTAAACATGATCGCGGAGGGGATGTTGACCAGCTCCCACATTTGCGAGGCATTGAGCCGTCGGTTTGGGTTCGCGGCAAACTGTGATCTGGTGCGGGCTCAGCTCCAGCACCGCAGATTAAAGCCGGGTGAGAGTGTGCAGGAGCTGGCACAGGACATTTACCAATCAGTCAGGATCGCGTATCGGGACCTTACAGTGGAGGCATGGGACAGACTGGCACTAGAGAAATTTTTAGCTGCTCTTCCTGACCCTGAGGTCCGAGTGCTAGTGGAGCTACAGGATCCACCCACCGTGCACCGAGCGGCCGAGCGCGCGGCCAGGCTGGCCTCGTGGAGTCGGCCGGGTCGGGTGCCCGAGAGGCCATCGGTGACGATCCGACAGGCGGAGATCCAGGATCAGGGAGGGGGGCTGGGAGAAATTGGCATTACCCAAATGTTTCAGGAAATTTGCCAGAAACTGTCAAGTTTGATAAGGGGTAATCCAGTAGTTAGTGCGCCAAAGCGGCGTGGTCCAGCCCAGCCAATAGAGCAATTCGATTATGGCAGAGGTGGTCCGGAACCGGAAGAGACATTACACCGATACCCACGGGGGCCTTTTATGGGGAGTTGTTTCCGGTGCGGGCGAAGAGGACACATGCAACGATATTGCCGGTACCCGGCGATAGAGGGACCCTCCAATAGACTTTTAGACTCGGAGAGGATGAATCCTGCTGAACTGCCAGGTCTATCCGAGATGCCCTTTCATAGGTCGGGTCCGGAGATCACTGTCGGGGGTCCGGGAGACTAGATCGGGCTGAGCATATAGGGCCATGCACGGCTGGTGAGATTGTGGCGAAGTGCCTCCTTTAGTGGAAAAAAAAAATGAATTGTGGGAAAATTGGCATGGGTTTGTAAGTTCTGCTGGGTTTTAGAGTGACAATCAGGACAGTGGGTAATTGGTAACAAAGCGGGCACAAGTGGCTGTCCAATGGCTGGTGCGTGGATCGGGTGAGAAGTGCTGTGTGAGTTGTTTTAAGTTAAGAAGTGAAATGTATGGTGCACACATTGATTTTTTATTGGACATGGTGTGGTAATAGGGAAGGTCATGGTTGGCGAAGTGTTAGAAATGCAGGTGTCACATGTAAGGCCGATGGGGTGGGGGAGTCATGTGGGTTTTGTGGGTGGGGATGATGTGCTTGTCCACAGGGATTGCTGAAGCTCACGGTGAGCGTGAATTACGACCCCCTTCAAGGAGATTCACCACCTGGTGGCTAATGGTGACAGTGTCTGGAGGCAACCGGGAGAGGGTCTGGTTGGGCGACCAAGGCGGGTAGGACCTTGGCGACCCAGGAAGGCCAGAGGAGCCAGTGAGACCCCTTCCAGAGTGTTGTACGGGATTAGAGCTGATGGCTACCAGCGGGGAGGGAATCAAAGGGAGCGGGGCGGAGAAGCGTCCGGGTTGGACTAAAGCTTACCTGTGGGCATGGTTGCACCTGAGATGCCCCCATCATCTTGTGGTAACCCACCCCACGGCCATGACGGGATTCAGCCTGCATGATTTAAATGAGGACCATGACCTAGAAATGTGATGATGACCATGGTGTGAGTGTTGTGAAGATGTGTGAGTCCCACTCGATCCCGCACAACTTGACAGGTGCAGCAAGGGCATGATGTCCGCATAATTTTGGGGCAAGCAAATTTGAAAATTGGCTCCCCAGGTAACGCTGGGTCTAATAGCATCCACTGGGGGAGGCGGTCAAGTGTAAATATCCTGTGAATAGTGTCATTAAGGCTTAGAGTAGGAATATAAAGTATAAGTGTTGTGTTTTTGTGGAACCTTTTGTTTCCCCTCCCCAGATCACTGGAAGAGTGCTGGGCAAGAGCGATGATCCGGAGGATGGAGTGCAACTTCGCTCAGTGCTCTCATGTGATAAAAAAAATAAAATAAAAAAAAACGAATGATTGTTTAGGCGAGGATAAGGCCATAAGGGGGTAGTACATTAAGCAGGATAGGTAAGTTAGCTGCGACTCGCTGCCCATTGCCCCTCCTACTTTATTTCGTTAGGTTAATTAGGTGTGAGTCAGTCAGTGTTAAGGCTGGTACGGTAGCGCCTGTGATATACCTTGCAGGAGCTGCGGTACCAGAGGAGTGGGCAGTGTTACGTTTGAGGGGGAGGGGTATGCATTCAAAGGGTAATTAGGATGTTTAATTAGGTATGCCATGCTGTTCGAGTTTACCAGGATCTCGATGTAATAAGTAGCAATTCAGTGGTGATAAGTTGTCGAGTAAATGTTCATTTCTTCAAGGGGGGAGATGATAATTGTCACGTAATTAGATAGGGACACGGGATAGGGTAAGTGTGTCTGCGTAAACCCCTTTTTGGTATTCTCTGGAGACTGGCCGTGACATCACAGGACAGTGCAGCGGATGGCTCCGCCCCGTGATCACGATTGGCGGAAGGCGATGGCGGTGGGCCAATAAACGGCTCGATTGAAGTGACGAGGACAGAAGGATAAAAAGGTTCTGTTTGGGGTCGAAAAGGAAGAGGAAGAAGATTTCAACCAAAAGATCGTGGTTTTTTTGGTGTGGAAGCTGTGGCGGCAGAGAGCGTCCTCGTTGTTGTGCTGAGTCGATCGTGTTCTTGATCGTGTCTGGGAGCCTTGCCGAGCCTCGTCTCGGTTGGCTCTGGGGTTCTGCTGACTCGAAGTGCGGGGTCGGGCGGACCTGCCTCCCTCTCCTGCTCGCAACTTGGCGCCAGAACTGGTTCCCTGGCGGCTGTGAGCGGACTTGGGCCAAGACCAGGTGGTCGACAGCACCACGGTTTCTCCTGCCCCCCTGATGAGAGCAAGGCCAGCTCGTCCGGCGCCGATCCAGGGACAGTTGCATCCACACCATGGTCCAGCCTGACCACCAGAAATAGCTACGTTTTGTGCGTGTGTGTGTGTGTGTGCTTGGCGCCTTAGAGGGATTGAGAACTGTATATTCATTGGAATTGTCTGTTTTTTTTTCCCCACGCCCGATCCCACACCATCCCGTTGAATCGCCCCGGATCCCTCTTCTTGCCGAGTCTTGTTATTTCTGGTGATAATAAAAACAAATAAACATCATCAACTCAGTGAAAAGTGACTCGTGCCACCTTCCTCGTCCCGTTTGCGGTAGAGCGATTAGAACCGCCATGTTTGGGTTATAAATAAATAAACCGCCTCCATCGTTTCGGCTCATTCTACGTTGGCGGGACTGTTCAAGTCCCGTGGACGTCACAATATATATATATATATTGTTGTGGTTACCAAATTCGCAAACCACCATTCAGGTCCCTTAGGTGAGGTATCTCGGTAAGTACATGTGTAGTTAGGCCCAAACCCGTTGTCTAGTGGGAATACATGTCATTTATGCGTGCTGCGACTCTTCAGGATAGCCGTTTTTCTTTTACTATCTTTAATTTGGACCAACCGCCATTGTTACCACCACCAACCACCGCTTCAGCACAACCGCCACGACCTTCACGTCACACCTCGCAACCGTCGCATCGCCACCGTTCTTGCGCCGCCTGTGGGTACCGGTGTTGGACTCGTGCAGGGCGCGCGCCGAACAGCGTGTACAAAATCACGGATTTTCCACTTCAAAAACGGATCAAAAACGACACACGCCCACTTTTTGCCGTCCAATCGGTGAGCGAGGGGCGAATTGGCCCCGCCCCCAGGGCATTGGAGGGCGATCGACATATGCAAATTTATGGATCAAAAAGCATTCACGCCCACTTTTTCTCGGGCCAATGGGGAGCGAGGTGAAAGGTCGAAGGGAGGGGGTCAAAGATGAGAGGGCGAAGCCACGGGGCTGATAAAAAGCGACCGTGTTCGTCAGTCCAGAGAGTAGGAGAGTCGAGAGGGAACAGAGAGTCAAGACTTCGCGGGCGGTGGAGTTGGCAAGAAGGAGCTGGTCGTCGTGTGCGTTGGAGTCGGAACGGAGGGGACGGAGCTGTGGAGAGGCGGCGAGGGCAGACGAGGGGGTGCTCGCGTCGTGCAGGGAGCTGCACCCCAGGGAGGCCGACAGCGTGACCTGGCCGAGGTGGAGACGCTCGTCGCAGGGCAATAAAAATCCTCTATACCCCGAGCATCAGCAACCCCCTCCTGTTTCCCCCCGCGCTGAGATAGTGCGACCAAGGGGGCTCCTTTCCCACCCCCTACCAGACACTGCCCGCGAGGCCCGCGGAGTTGAGGCACCATCGCCGCTCCGCGTCTCATCACCAGACGGGTAGGCCCGACCCGGTCTCGGCCTCAGGCCCGCCTCATCCTTGAGGGTATTCTTTCCTTGGTTTTGGGTATGTGTTGTCGGCGCCGTCTGTGAAGTAGAATTGTATAAGTGTTGCCGTGTGCTCGCGTAATCGGTAGTAGATCTGCATTGTCTCATTTGCTTTTTGTGTAAATTGAATTGTGTTTTTCTTTTCTGTGTGCTTTTGGTGGAATTGAATATGTGTGCTTCCCGTGTGCCGCGAATAAATGTGCTTTGTGTTGAACTGTTTCCCGCTTCGCTTTGTCATTTCTTTCTTTGAATCCTCATCTTGCTTCACGTAAAGGGTTGGTAGTGGGCTGAATACGCCCGATAATTAATCGAACCGTCGAGGTCGACGAATAACACCGCTCGGTTATCCCGATAGTACGGAACGGGTCGCTTAAGTGGCCCGTGTCCGAAGTCGACCTGCGGCGAGGTGCGATCGCCCGGTCTACCCTCCGCGTGGGTACTTAGGTAGGTCGAATTTGGCGAGCAACCCTATCCCACGCGGGGGCTGATTGGCTCGATCGCGGTGAGACCGAAAGGTCCACCCGTGACTGGTTCCCGGCGTTAGTCCGAGAGGGTCACGACTGGATTGTCCGTCCGGTGGGCGACGTGCCGCGATTCGAGTTACGTGGCCGTCAGCACGCCGGCGGGCGCGAATCCGCAACACTGGTGTCAGGTCGTGCAATACAAATTCATCGCCCTCCTCGCGGCACTGGTATCGGAGAACAGGAAAACGGGCTCTCCTGTCTCCGGCTAAATTCACGGGAATCGGTCCAGGGGTGAGAGAAGCGACCCCCGATTCCCTCCAAATTACGAGCGAGCTAAATTAACCCTTTAAGAGAAGCAAGATGGCGTCTCAAGGCGAGCGGGAGCCGGGGGTATTAGAAATGGATCTAGAATGTGTAGGATCCATGGCCCAGGATGGAATGCCCGTGCAGGAACATGAACTCGTCCAACTGAACCCAGAGCCCGAAATAGGTGCGGCAGCGGCCGCGGTGTATGACACCTCCCCTCCCCCTCTCCACCAAAACCCCCCGACCCTTGCCGAAACGGCTCACCCAAGCGCACCCGACATGGTCCAGCTATGCGCCATGCTGGCGGCAATGACAAATGAAATGAAAAACGAAATGAAAGGCATGAACGAAAAGATAAATGCGAACATGAACGAAAAGATGGATGCGAATACACAACAAATAAACGAAAAGATGGATACAAACACAAACAAAATGAACAAGCAAATGAGGGAAGAAATGAAAGAACTACGGGGTGAGACGCAGAACATGGGCCGATGCCTGCAGGCGGGCATGAAGGCCGTGACCAGGGAGCTGGGAATGGCGACTCCACGTGTGGAAGCAAACGAGCTGGAAGGGGGTGCAACGGCTGACAGGCCCGCGGTGGAGGCGGGTAAAAAAATAATTCGGGGGGCGTGTTGGGCGAGGGTCGTGACAGAGGAATCGACGGTGACCAAAAGGGAAAAATTAAATGGGGAGACCAAAACGTGTGAGACGAGACACGAGGTGACGACAACGGAAATAATAGTGGAGACAAGGGAGGTAAAGGGTGAAGAGTTGGCAGTGACGGTAGCCGGGAAGGGAACGATAGAGGAGAGACTGCACGGTGAGGACGGGGTAAGTGACGCACACACGGAGGTAGTGGAGGATAATGGGGGTGAGCTGGCGGACTGGGTAGAGACCCAGTGCGAGCACCTGGATGGCCTCCTCCAGGAACGAGGGGAGGGAGTATGCCCCCTTGAGGCGAGTCACGACCAGGTGAGTTCGGTCGTGCTTTGCGAGGTTGAGGGGACGAGTGCTGTGGACAGGAGCACGGAGAGCTTGGGGGTATAGAGGCCCCGGAGACCCTTGTGGGGACACGAATCCCCAGTGTGGTTGTCCCTGTGTGTGTGGTGCAAGGTGTGAGTGCGGCACCGTGTGTGGAAGCGACCCCGTGTGTGGGTGGTGTGGTGGCGATGGTGCCGGAGTGCGTGCTTCCCAGCACGCCGTGTGTGGATGAGGCACGGAGTGTGGGTGAGGCACCGCGGGTGAGTGCCCCCGCGTGTGTGGATGAGGCACCGCGGTTGAGTGCCCCCGCGTGTGTGAGCGAGGGACGGTGTGTGGATGAGGAACCGCGGTTGAGTTCCCCCGCGTGTATGAGTGAGGCACCGCGGGTGAGTGCCCCCGCGTGTGTGGATGAGGCACCGCGGGTGAGTGCCCCCGCGTGTGTGAGTGAGGCACGGAGTGTGGATGAGGCACCGCGGTTGAGTGCCCCGCGTGTGTGGATGAGGCACGGAGTGCGAGTGAGGCACCGCGGGTGAGTGCCCTCGCACGCGTGAGTGAACGGCCGTGTGCAAGGTCGCTGTGTGCCAGGGAGACCGTGTGTGTGAGAGAGCGGTATGAGAGGGAGATGTCGGTTGGCATGCGGGAGCACGCAGCCGCGTCTCCCGGTGTGAATGTGATGGAGTGGACTGTGTGCGTCGTAACACGCAGGTGTGCGTGGGTCGAATGGCGACGACGGCGACATGGGAGGAAAGAAAGCCGAGTAGCGGCTGTAGCTATTTCGGGGACCGTGCCGGGATCACCCAGCAGTGAGCACGCGGTTCGTGCTGTGCAACGCACGAGACCACCACGTGCTCGCTTGCGAGAGTGAAGTCCCGGTCCGGAAACGCACGCGGTGGATTTGCCGATCCCGCGGACGGACAAAGTTTAGGCAGGTAAACGGATTTGGACCGGACGGGTTCTCCACGCGATCGTGTGTGTTAAGCTCCAACGGGCAAAGCACATGTGTTCGCGTGGGGAACCCCTCGAGACGTGGGGCTTGTGTTTTTTTTTATGCGCACGGTGACGCCATGGCTGCACGTGGGGTTGGAATCCGGCAGGAGGGGTATCTCTGCCGGATGGTACCGTCCAAGGAGGGACGAGGAACACGTGCAGCTGCATGACGTCACGGGCAGGTGCAAAGTGCGCGAGTTGCCGCGCTGGCGCTGCGCATGTAAAGAAAAAAAAAAAAAAAGAACAAGCCTCACTTTCGGGTACACAGGATTCCTGGGCAAGGGGTGGAAGACCCCCTTGAACTGGGCACAGGATGGAAACTAGTTAGGGGGAAGGGTTAGCTTAGTTAGACCGACTTCATGGGGCAGGGGTAAGTCCTCATGGAGTCCGTGGAATGGATTAGTTAGAGGGATTGTAGCCAGATTTAGGTTGGGAAATAAAATGAATTATTTGAAGACATGGACAGACTTGTGAATGTGTAGAGGGGACGTAGCTTAGCTACGTAGTGTTAAAAGGAACGTGCTACTAGTTTAAGGGACGACGTGGGAGCACGAGTTAGTTAGGGGATGCAGATAAAAGGATGGCAGAGTTCAGCGGTGTGTGTGTTGAAGAGTTGGTGAGTTGTGAGGTGAGTACATGGTGAGTGAGTGAGGCCAGCGGGTCTGTGTGTATGGAGTGAATGGGGAATGCATGGTGCGATGAGTGATTGGGGGGAGGAGTGACTCCCGCCCAAGGGACCCCGGGGTCAGTGTAGAGTGAGTTAGCTGGGTTAGTCAAATTGAAATATGGAGGTCGTTTTGTTGTTGGTGGGAAAGTAGGCTCGAGACCCATTTGGAGGGGTGCAGGAGCCCTGTTGACGGGCTTGGGAGTGTGGCTGCGAAAGGTGAGTATCGCTGAGTGGGTACCCCGGGCACCAGGCTAGTCGGCCGCGGTAGGCCAAGGGCCCATGGGGGGCCGGGATAGCGTAGTGGGCACGGGTGCGTCTGCTTGGTGCGGGGGCCCGGGGCGCCATTAGCCGCGTGGGCAGTGTAGTGGGCACGGGTGCGTCTGCTTGGTGCGGGGGCCCGGGGCGCCATTAGCCGCGTGGGCAGTGTTGTGGGCACGGGTGACCCTCGGAAAGGGGCCCGGGAGGCCGGCCTGCCACGTGTGCGTTTCAGGGGAGGTGCCATGGGGGGCACTCCCCGGTGTTAGGGAGCTGGTAGGCTCGGAGGCAGTGTAGTGCCCGGGGGTGCCATAGCGGGAGATTCGGCAGAGGGTCGTGCCTGCCAAAGGGAGCCACGTGTCCCAGCCAGGAGACCGTGTGAGGGCACGGAGAGAAAATTGGGGGGCGAGGCCCGAAATTGTGTGGACACCAACACAGGCGACGGGAATCTGGGTTGTTAGAACCAATAGTTTAAGCGAGAGGCGCTTGTTGAAAGCCCCGGGGTAGTTTAACTGTTAAATGGATAGGGTAGATTAGGAGATGTACCCCTCCGCACCATCCATCCCCTCGCTCTCGTTGTGGGCCGCTGGACCCACTTTGGGTTAGATCGCCGAACTCTGGGGAGGCCATTCTGAGGCTTGAGTTGGGCCTCGACACAGGACGTTAGCTCTCCCTTATTCCCCTCCGGGAAGGGAACGTAGGGGTTGGGAGTAGACTAGGTGACAGGATAGGTTAGCCGAACAAGGACGATAAAGGGGGTTAGGGGACGATTTATAGTGGGGAAGTAAAAATAAAAACAACAGAAAAAAATTAAGTTGGGGCTAAATTGGGGTTTGACAAATTAAGGGAGTGGGTATGTACAGTGACAGGCAAAGGCGATAGGTTGGGAGGGAGACAGGTAGGTAGGTCCGAGCCCGCCTTCCAAGTGGCCAGCACCACCGCACTCCCTCCACCAACCTCCACTGAACGGCAAAGGCTGGCCAACTTCATCGGCTGGCCGTGTTTTTCTTCAAGGCCTGTGCCGGCCAACTTCATCGGCAGCTGTTGTTTTGCTGCAAGGTCTGTGCCGGCTGGATCGTCTGCAGCTGCTGTGCTGCAAGGCCTGTGCCATCGGCTGGCCGTGTTTTGCGTCAAGGCCTGTGCCGGCCAGTTCATCTGCCGGCTGTGTTTGCCTGCAGCGGCCTTCTTCGGCGGGCTGTGTTTGCCTGCTACCTTTGCCATGCCATGCCCACTGCCCACGTTCACCAGCCCCGTTCAATTTTGCTTTGCCCCACCCCCCTGTTCATTGCCATGTGCGCCAGGATCAAGGCAACAGTTTACAAGCTGCGAGAACTGCCCTGTTGGCAGCTACAACACGGGCCTGCAGTGGCGGCCCGTGCACCGTGTTTGTGTTCACCCATCCATTCGTTGTGCTCATTGCGTGTGCCACTTGAGCTGGCACGGAGACTGCGTTGTGCAGCTCATGCACCGTTGTGGTTCACTGCGTTCAGTTCAAAAGGGAAGGCCTTGGACTGCGTGTGAGCAGCCAGCCACGTTCCCTGTCACCTGCATTGTTTTGAGCCAGAGACTGCATGTGGGCAGCCTGGCTCCCTGCTAACTGTTTTCTTTTGCAGAGTTCAATGATCCTGGGCCATGGTTTAGTGTAAAATTTGTAAGTTAAGGTTAAGATGTACTGTAAATATGAGTGCGCCCCCCGGCATGTCTGTCTAGCGCCGGCAATTTTATTTAAGTCGTCCGTGTGAGTGAGTTTGTTTAGATAGTTACGCAGCCCTCAGGTTATTTATTTTGGGGACACGAATACCATGAATGTCGCACTCAGGGATCCGTAGGTAAAATGTACTAGGGGAAAACTACACATGATGGCACACGAAAATTTGACGACTCGGGACGAGTCTGTAAAAAGGGGAGGGGGTAGTGTTGTGGTTACCAAATTCGCAAACCACCATTCAGGTCCCTTAGGTGAGGTATCTCGGTAAGTACATGTGTAGTTAGGCCCAAACCCGTTGTCTAGTGGGAATACATGTCATTTATGCGTGCTGCGACTCTTCAGGATAGCCGTTTTTCTTTTACTATCTTTAATTTGGACCAACCGCCATTGTTACCACCACCAACCACCGCTTCACCACAACCGCCACGACCTTCACGTCACACCTCGCAACCGTCGCATCGCCACCGTTCTTGCGCCGCCTGTGGGTACCGGTGTTGGACTCGTGCAGGGCGCGCGCCGAACAGCGTGTACAAAATCACGGATTTTCCACTTCAAAAACGGATCAAAAACGACACACGCCCACTTTTTGCCTTCCAATCGGTGAGCGAGGGGCGAATTGGCCCCGCCCCCAGGGCGTTGGAGGGCGATCGATATATGCAAATTTATGG
Organism: Eptatretus burgeri; assembly: GCF_056783735.1. Lineage (NCBI taxonomy): Eukaryota > Metazoa > Chordata > Myxini > Myxiniformes > Myxinidae > Eptatretus > Eptatretus burgeri. Next base: position 25,533,257 of record NC_140968.1, on the reverse strand, counting down.
ATCAAAAAGCATTCACGCCCACTTTTTCTCGGGCCAATGGGGAGCGAGGTGAAAGGTCGAAGGGAGGGGGTCAAAGATGAGAGGGCGAAGCCATGGGGCTGATAAAAAGCGACCGTGTTCGTCAGTCCAGAGAGTAGGAGAGTCGAGAGGGAACAGAGAGTCAAGACTTCGCGGGCGGTGGAGTTGGCAAGAAGGAGCTGGTCGTCGTGTGCGTTGGAGTCGGAACGGAGGGGACGGAGCTGTGGAGAGGCGGCGAGGGCAGACGAGGGGGTGCTCGCGTCGTGCAGGGAGCTGCACCCCAGGGAGGCCGACAGCGCGACCTGGCCGAGGTGGAGACGCTCGTCGCGGGGCAATAAAAATCCTCTATACCCCGAGCATCAGCAACCCCCTCCTGTTTCCCCCCGCGCTGAGATAGTGCGACCAAGGGGGCCCCTTTCCCACCCCCTACCAGACACTGCCCGCGAGGCCCGCGGAGTTGAGGCACCATCGCCGCTCCGCGTCTCATCACCAGACGGGTAGGCCCGACCCGGTCTCGGCCTCAGGCCCGCCTCATCCTTGAGGGTATTCTTTCCTTGGTTTTGGGTATGTGTTGTCGGCGCCGTCTGTGAAGTAGAATTGTATAAGTGTTGCCGTGTGCTCGCGTAATCGGTAGTAGATCTGCATTGTCTCATTTGCTTTTTGTGTAAATTGAATTGTGTTTTTCTTTTCTGTGTGCTTTTGGTGGAATTGAATATGTGTGCTTCCCGTGTGCCGCGAATAAATGTGCTTTGTGTTGAACTGTTTCCCGCTTCGCTTCGTCATTTCTTTCTTTGAATCCTCATCTTGCTTCACGTAAAGGGTTGGTAGTGGGCTGAATACGCCCGATAATTAATCGAACCGTCGAGGTCGACGAATAACACCGCTCGGTTATCCCGATAGTACGGAACGGGTCGCTTAAGTGGCCCGTGTCCGAAGTCGACCTGCGGCGAGGTGCGATCGCCCGGTCTACCCTCCGCGTGGGTACTTAGGTAGGTCGAATTTGGCGAGCAACCCTATCCCACGCGGGGGCTGATTGGCTCGATCGCGGTGAGACCGAAAAGTCCACCCGTGACTGGTTCCCGGCGTTAGTCCGAGAGGGTCACGACTGGATTGTCCGTCCGGTGGGCGACGTGCCGCGATTCGAGTTACGTGGCCGTCAGCACGCCGGCGGGCGCGAATCCGCAACAATATATATATATATATATACATTTTATATACATTATGCATATACATATATATACATACATATATACATTGATATATACATTATACATATATATATACACATATATATATATATATATACACATATATACATTGATATATATATATATATACACATATATACATTGATATATATATATATATACACATATATACATTGATATATATCGACACATACATACATATATTTATATATACATACATATACAGATATATACATACATACATATTGTTGTGGGCCGGGGGTCGGTGGCGAGAACGACCGCGAGGTGGGGGAGGTTACGCCATCTCCCACCAGACTCCACAGAATTGTAGGCAGTCGCTCCGGATAATTCCGTGAGCCGCAGGACGCCGAACCGGCCGTAGTCGCCAATATCTCAACCGCGTAGCGTATGTTCTATTTGACTATAACCAATTTACCTAATTAACTACGGAATGCCTGGTTGAACCGGATTTACTCTACCGGCAGCGGTAAATTCACACTACCGACTACCGCTTTGCCACCTACCTTTCCAGCTCGTTGCAGTCGAGCAGGGCCTGCCCAGGACGTTCCGGCTATGATGAACTGATTATATCGGGGATGAAACCCCACTTATACTCAGACCCGGACCATGCTGGACCAATGTAAGAAGGAACTGAAACGGACTGGGAACATTTCTAATAAATTTATTAACAACAAAAAAAAAAAAACACAGGCAAGACTTAACGCGAATATGCAAGGAATATTTCGAAGGATTCAAGCACTTACACAGTTCCACTTAAAGATGGGCCCATACGCAGACACACATACGAAAAAAGAAACCCAGAGTTCTTTATTGGACCCTCCAGCCGATGAGAGAGAGACGAGCTGGGGGTCAGAGTCTGGATGGGTACCTGGTGGTCGGAGAAAGGGGGTACTCTGTGCTGTGGCACCTGCCAATGTTCGGCGGCCTGGTCTCAGTCGCACGTGGGGGACTCGTGGTTCCTGGTGGAGTTCGGTTGGTGAATAGTCGGAGTCCACGGAGGGAGGTCGGGGTCACTCTGCCCTTCCTTGTGGAGGCCCATCAGAGATGCGTTCGCCGCCTCGATGACCCTCTGCTCAACCCTCGTGACAGCAAAAAACAACTAAAAACTCATAGCCCCTCGTAACCACTGCTCGTAACCACTCAAGAACTGCAGCGCAACCCCAAAAACACGACCGAACCCCCTCAGAACTCTCGACACTCCTCTCCACAGAACTCCACTCCGAGGATGGCGTCGTAACTTTTATGGACCTCCTGCAGTGGGGAGGGGCCTTGGTGAAACTGGCGTCACTGTTCACCCCGATTGGACGGGGCTTCCATGGGTCCACCCTTTCTGGGCGGCGTTTCGGCCATACCGGGAAGCCCGCCCACTCCACACGTGTTCGAGAAAGGTGGTGGTGATGAAACTGCCTCGAACATCCTCGAGATTCCGCCTCAGAGGGATGTACCTCAATAGGCTTTTGGGTTTGGCGAGCGAATCGCTCGTTTAGGAGCAGGTTGATGGTGGATCGTGATGGGGAATGGAATGGTGGTTGGTTGTTTGTTGGAGGGTTCGTTGGATGTAAAGATTTAATAACATAACTAATAAACCAATGTCACCCGCAGGGTGACCCGTATCTTGCCAAAAGGTGACCACGTGTGACTTCTTTAAGGTCACACTGAGGTGAACAGAGCTGCTATCCACCAGGAGCGACTCCTTGAGGAATATCTGCCGACGAGAGATTCCGATGAGAATCATTCTACAGAGTAACCATGAAAAATATGTGTTTGCCTCAACGTCACCAAATGACGTCATAATGTCTCAAGCTTGACATATCTAGAAAGCACTCATCGAGGTGTTCAATTTGAGGTACTACACAATATGGTTCCTAAAACTTGAAAATTTGACCTTGGGGTCAAATATGTTTGACCTCAGGCGCTAACCATGAAGGTCAAGGCCAATCGCCACCAAAAACTAATCAGCTGAGCGCCAGACCATGAACTATATTCCCATAAAGTTTGGAGACTATTCGATTAAAATTACTCAAAAAATAAGGGTTTCGTCGACTCCCCTGATTTGTGACAAAGTGACCTTGACCTTTGACCTTGACCTTCAAAATTTTGTGCGCTGAAAGGGACCTCTATTGGCCTCCGATATGCGAAGTTACAAAAATTTCCAATGATAACTGTGCTCTGCAGAGTGATTTATACGTGATTATAGACAAAAATTAAAAATTAAAAAGAATAAAAAAACATATGAAGGTCAAGGCCAATCGCCACCAAAAATTAATCACCTGAGCGCCAGACCATGAACTATATTCCCATGAAGTTTGAAGACGATCCGATCAAAATTACTCAAAAAATAAGGGTTTTGTCGACTCCCCTGATTTGCGACAAAGTGACCTTGACCTTTGACCTTGACCTTCAAAATTTTATGCACTGAAAGGGACCTCTATAGGCCTCTGATATGCGAAGTTACAAAAATTTCCAATGGTAACTGTGCTCTGCAGAATTTTTTATACGTGATTACAGACAAACAAAAAAAACAAAAAAAAATAAAACCCCAAGCTGACTAACATATCTTGCAAAAACTTCGTTTTGGCAAAATAAAAAGAAGTCGCAACGCACGTTTTTGATTCTCCCATTAGACAAAAGGAAGGGAATCTGACTACACACATACTTCACGACATAACTGACTTTTGGGACCTGTACGTTGAATGCACATGGTTTCCAGATCCGTAACAATATATATTACAAACATACATACACAGATATATACATTTACATTCATACATACATACATATATATTACAAACATACATATATACATATTGTGGAAAATAACATCATACATAATGTCGATGCAATTTCTCTGACATTAGCAAAATAGGTTTGAGGGTGATAAAAACAGTCATGAAATGTTGTTAATTAAAACTTTATATTAAAATAAATGTATTAAATCTGAAATGGAAAATGTTCTCAAATATGGTACGATTCTATGTGCTTGAACATGTATCTATTTTAAATTTAATTAGCATAATCATATCTTTCCTTTGTATTGAAAGATGATCGACCTGACTCAAAGATATAAACAGGCCAACCTTTCAAATAAGCTGAATTCAGTATAAAATAATTGCCTATTATTTAAATATATTTTACTTACGAAGGGATATTATGAAATGACAGATATAAGGTACCAGCAAGCTTCATAGAAGAATGTTATTACAACTCAACTAGAATGTTGGTCTGAAGAAATGTTCAGGTGTATTCACTAAACTCTTATTGCTTTACATTATATACAATTCCCGAGTCTGTTAAAGAAGTGGATTGAACTTTTCCCCTTCCATACCATAAATTGTATGTGATCCATCAATGTACCCAAAGGATTTCAGTTTTTATGTCATTCTGTGCTGGGAGAGATTTTACACATTGGGTCTTGAAATATATGCTACAATCCTTCAAAATCAGGCTGGTTGCTGCACAAAAGCTGAAAATGATTTCCACCTGGAAATGCATCGACCTGCTAAACTGTGGTGCCAGTGTTTGAAAATGACAAAGACAAAATGTCCCACTGAACACTATATCAAGAACTAAAGTTCTCCATGTATTTCAGAGATCTGGAACAAGTCTGTGTTCAGATCTTCGATATGTACATATGTATGTTTGTATTTGTTTATGTTGTTTGTTAAATAAATGACTAAAATCTGCAGGATGACTTAAAAATTCCTTCTACAATACATACACCTATATCTACACACTAATAAATGTCAGTGTGTGTGTGTGTGTGTGTGTGTGTGTGTGTGTGTGTGTGTGTGTGTGTGTGTGTGTGTGTGTGTGTGTCAGTGTGTGTGTGTGTGTGTGTGTGTGTGTGTGTGTGTGTGTGTGTGTGTCAGTGTGTCTCCACCATAACTCCAAAACAATAAAACCGAGCAGCCAGAAACACTTTGCATGCAAACCAAGAAAACTCCAAGGAAGTGCAAGATTAAAAATTGGGTGTTTGGTTAATGAAAACACCCCCTTTGAGGATAATTAACGGCCTTATTTAATTATATCCTTCATCAGGCGATCCTTGGCCACCTCACTCTTTGGTGTCTTAAGGCGTTCCCTGGGTAACCTTGCTGGGGTCTGAAGCCACCATGTTTTTTGGTATACTCAACCATGCCTGAACTTGGAACAGACCGCAACGATTTCTTAACGATAAAAAAAAAACAATTTTCAACTTTCCTCACTCATATTATCGAATGCCTGTTCATCATGGCTACAAATTGCTGTATACATGCTTTTGTAAATACTATAGTTTTCAAATTAGGAGCTTGGAGTGATTTCATGCATTATATGATACGATTTTCCATGATCTACTCTCATGGACTAATTAAAGTATATCATCGAAATATTATTTTGGCTTTGAGGATCGGATCTCGCCCGGACTAAATAAGTGTCAAAAGCTGTTGTGAAATCTGAACATTTTAAGAAATAACGAGTGTTATAACGAAGCCAATGTCCCTATTCACTTTAAGCAAACAAGGCTATGTTCCCTGCTTCTCCATAAACACACAAGAAAATGTGAAATTTCCAAAGCATTAAACTTATATTATCTTTTTCGACTGTTTGGAGAATTATATTGAATGAACAAAAAAAATTAGGAATGTGCTAAAATTAACTACCTTCATTGAGCTATATGATTAAATGCATTCACTGCCAAACCTCACACCTTGACCTCCAGAGGGACTGCCTATCTGTAGCATCTGCCAGATCTGTGTTTATATTTTTGGAGGTTTCGCGAGGTGCTCCACAGGGAATCAAAGCAAATCTGGTTTAAAAAAAAACTGACGTTAAAAAAAAGAAGTTAAAATGTTTGCGCAGATCCCGAACTGATGTACGACATGACGTGTGCACAGACGAGACAGGCAAGTTGTTTCAGAGCATGTGCCTCACCACAGGATTCAGTGTACCATGTGTGGGAACAAGGGTAGGATAACTGAAGATGTGATGGGATGGATCTGTGCATGAGAGAGCAAGTTTCTGTAGAAGAATTCCCAGGCTGAATTACTATCAGGGGCAGTAGATATGGGAGACCTTTCCTGAAGAGCTGCCTGCTTGCAGTCCCTGCCAATCTGCCTGAATGAACTGCCCGACTCATCCAGCACTGAGGCAGCTCTCATATGTTACAATCCACGACAGAGACTTTACGAGAAATAATGAGTTTTACAGGAGAGTTTCTCACTCTGTGTATGTGTAAACGGTGTTCAACAGGTTGTGGTGTGTTGTGGTTATATTATTTTTATGCCTCTGCTGACGGAGTTGCCGGAGGCATTACATTTTCAGGTTGTACGTCCCAGATTCCCTTTTAAATTCATTTTCTCTGAAACCACATGTCCGATTGATATGAAATTTCCACCATAGGTGTGACTACTCATGTAGAATGTTTCAATGATAGTTATGATGTCGTAGGTCATGTGGTGTGACAGCCAAGTTGGAAAAAAAATGAAAAAAAACTTATGACCTCTGTATCTGAAACTGCTCTATGGGAAAAATTGAAACTTGGCACATGTCAAGTACTCCCTATGGGGAATAAGTTAGGGTTAGGGAATAAATTAGGTTCTGCAACCGGTCCAGACGGCATCAGCCCACGTGTCCTAAAAACCTGTTCTCCTGCTCTTGCTCACCTTTTCTCTGTTCTATGCACCCTCTCATTTGCTCAAGGCCATATGCCATCTGCTTGAAAATCAGCAAACATCACTGCCCTGCATAACAAAGGTGCAAAAACAGATCCCTGCAACTACAGACCAATCAGCCTTCTCCCAATCATCAGCAAGGTTATGGAATCCATCATCGCTTCAGACACTAAATCCTTCCTCTTCACCAATGGCTTGATTTCCGATCATCAATTTGGTTTCAGACGAGGTCAGTCTACCCTGGATATGCTGTTTCTGCTCTCCCAACAATGGATGAAGGTCCTCAATGCCAGACAGGAAATCCAAGCTGTATCCCTGGATATATCACGTGCTTTAAACACAGTCTGGCACCCTGCCCTGCTCACCAAACTCTCTTCCTATGGTATCCAAAGGCCATCTCCACGCATGGCTCGCAGACTTCCTCTCCTGTCGCAGTCAACGTGTGGCCCTAAATGGAGTTCTTTCATCCCCTCTTCCTGTCCAGGCTGGAGTTCCTCAAGGTAGCGTTCTGGGCCCTGTTCTTTTTCTGGTTTTCATCAACGATCTCTCCGACTCTGGAAAATCCTCTATATCTCTTCGCTGATGACTCTACCCTCTGCCGTACCATCGGTCATCCCTCAGACCGGCAAGCAGCAGCTTCCTCGCTCACTGCAGATCTGGATAAAATCACAAACTGGTCCAACACGTGGAACATGCCTTTCAATCCAGACAAATCTCACACTCTCACTCTGTCTCTCCAAAAGGACCGTTTAGAACCCCCCCCCCCCCACCCATCCAGTTTCTCAAGAATCCTCTGGAAGAAGTCCTTTCTTTCAAGCTTCTCGGTCTATCTGCCATGACCTTTCCTGAGAAAGCCACATTTCAAACCTCGCCTCCAAAGCCAGTCGCCGACTGGGAATCCTCCGCCGTGCAAAGTCCTTCCTTGGCCCACCTGAGCTCCTGACCACTTACAAAGCTTTTGTACACAGGCTGATGGAGTACTGTTCTCCCCTCTGGCCCCCTTTCTCGGCTTCACGCTGTGGAAACAAAGGCATTTCAGATCATTGGCATCTCCCGCAATGAGGCCGAGTCTTTGGGCCTCTCACTCAATCACCGCAGGCTGGTCGGTGGTCTTTGTCTTCTAGTCTCCTCTCCAGCCTCGCCCCCCTGCTCTCTCTGAGATTTGTCCCCACATTTCCGCAGGGCGCTCAAGGTCCGCCAACAACCCCCTTCTGGTAAAACTATCAAAATCACGAATCACTGCTCACCTTCACCCTTTCATTCCTCTTTTTTCCCCACCTTTGGAATAAACTCCCTCACTCTATTCAATCCCATGCTTCCCTCCAGGCCTTCAAAACAGCTGTTCACCACCACCTCTTATCATCCCCCATCCAAATCCTCGATCTTTTCTACCTCCAATAATCCACCCACAAGCCCACCTCCTTCAAATTCCCTGCTTTCCTTCCTTAAAGTCCCTGTAATGTCCATCTTGTATTCCCCATGTTCCCCGTCCCATCCCTCTTCCTTCCACAGATCTCATAATGTCTCTGTTGCCCACTGTTTTGTCCTTCCCGCTCCCGCCCCTCTTGTCTCATGCCCCCCCCTTGCTGTGCGTTGTGTGTTAGCTCTCACACGAGCCTCGACAAGGTATACAAAAAAAAAGTGCTGTTAACAATGACATCATTGAAGTGGTATCCCAGCCAAAATGTGACATGTGGAATGCTTTAGCCAATCAGTATGAACATTTTTGAGGGTTATCTTGGGATAAATTGGTCAACAGAAAAAAAAAAGATGACATCATCAGTCATGTGATTTGGCAACCATTAAAAAAAAACCTGAAAAATAAATCTCCTAAACGGTTGAACAACTCGAGGCAACACTTTAAAAGGTATGACTGCCTATCCATGAGGATCAAAAAGTTCCCTCCCTTTGATAGCATAGGTCACATGGTTTGGCAGCCATCTTGAATTTACCATAAAACCATTAAAAATATTCTCCAGAACAGCTTGACAGATCAAGGGCCCCAAGCTTTGGGGATACCAGGGTGTTCATGAATAATTGATGTCACACGGTTTGGCAGCCATATTGGATTGAAGGAAAATATTTAAAATGTTCTTTTGAACCGCTTCACCGATCGACGTGAAACTTCACAAATATCTCACACCATTGCTGCATATAGTGTGAAAATGATGTCACAAGTTAAGTGGCTTGGCAGCCATAATGGATAGAACAAGCTCGAATGAGCTAAGATCCTCGTCCTCTTAATGATGACGTCATAAAAACGAATATGACGTCATTGTGATGTATCAGGTTTGCGATAAATTATCTGTGCTAATGCCCGGCTTGATTCCCACAAACAAAATTAAAACAGCTTGTCTAGTTTTGGAGATAATGGTATAGGCGATTTCCATTAGCGGCGATATTATGACGTCAATTTTTTTTCTTGGAAGAATTTCCAAAATCGGAGATGGTTACTGCATGCGAGTGGGCTTTCTGCATATACATGGCAAGTTTCACGAAGATCCGATGAAAACTCTGGGTTGTGAAACAAAAAATAGGAATTACGTCATATAAATTGATACGACGTCATCGTGATGTATAATACGTGCGGTAATTCATCTCTGCTAATGCCCTGCTCGATTCCCGCAAACAGAATTCAAAAAGCTTGCCTAGTTTGAGATAATTTTTTTAGGCGATTTCCATTAGCGGAGATATTTTGACGTCATAACTTATTTTTCTAGGAGGAATTTTCAAAATCAGAGATGGTTACTGTCTGCGCAGGGTATTTTTACATATATATGCCAAGTTTCAGGAAGTTTCGATGAAAGCTGTAGGCTGTGAAACAAATGAAACAAAAACAAAAAATGTCAAAAAATAGGAATGACGTCATAAAAATTGATATGACGTCATAGTGATGCATCATATGTGCGGTAATTCATCTCTGCTAATGCCCTGTTCGATTCCCACAAACAGAATTTAAAAAGCTTGCCAAGTTTCGGAGATAATTTTTTTAGGCGATTTCCATTAGCGGAGATATTTTGACGTCATAACTTTTTTTCTAGGAGGAATTTTCAAAATCGGAGATCGTTACTGTCTGCGCAGGGTATTTTTACATATATACGCCAAGTTTCAGGAAGTTTCGATGAAAACTGTAGGCAGTGAAACAAAAAAGTCCACAAGAACAACAACATGAGTAAGACTTAGAGATCCTCCACGAGGATCGAAAAACGCACCTTATCCGTTTAACACGAAACATCACAAACCTGATCCCTACCCAATTCGAGGCAGAATGTAAATTTATGATGTCATAGATCACATGATTTGGCAGGATATTGGATTGAAAATTATAACCTTCAAAATCTTCTTCTCCAGAACGGCTTACAAGATCAAGCCGAAACTCCACACAAATGATCTGATAGCCTTAGGGAATATATGGTCAAAATGTTAACGTGATAGGTTACATAGTCTGGCAGCTATGATTTTTTGAAGCATAAACCTTAAAAAAAAATCTCTCCAGAACTGCTTGACAGAGAGAGGAAACTTAACACATGTTCCCCAAGCCTTGGGTATACCAGGTTGTTCACAAATAATAATTGTCACATTGTCTGGCAGTCATGTTGAACAAAAATCTTGAAAAAAAATAAAAATCTTTCTCTTGAACTGCTTCATCAATCGATCTGAAACTTCACAATTATCAAGTAGTCATGGGGGATACAAGTTTTATTCCAACCTGATTGGATGCATGGTCGAGCAGCCAGAACTATTTCATTCTCTGAATCTGGGTTCTTTTTGAATTTTTTGTTTTGTTTATGCCTTCACTGACGAAGTCACTGGAGGCATTATGTTTTCAAGTTGGTCATGCAGCCATGATAATTTTTTTGTGGCTGCGATAACTTAAGAACAGATGAAGGGATCGAAATCAAACTTGGTATAAGTATGTTTAATGATGTAAAGATGAACAGATTCGACTTTGGGGTCAAAAGGTCATGTTTGGTAAAAATGTTACCGCACTAACTTGTGAACCAGTGATGGGATTTTGACCAAACTTGGTATAAGTATACAGTCCAATGCAAAGATGAACAGATTAGATGACTGTATTAAGAAGTCAAAGTTCAGAGTCCGTGATAAGTTATCGCGGTAAGAAAAACCTAAGAACGGCTGAAGGGTCTTCAAAACAGCTGCTCACCACCACCTCTTATCTTCCCCCATCCAAAACCACAATCTTTTCGACCCCCATTAATTAATGTAAGTACAAGTATGGATACATAAACCGATTGGATTATGGGGTCAAGAGGTCAAAGATCATGTTAGGTAAAAATGTGATATTTGAGAACAGCTAAAGGGATTTCAATTATACTTGGTACAAGTATTATAGTGATGTAATAACTTGGGCGGAGGCATATCTGTCGACGTCGCAGAGTGCTGTTCAAGTTTAAATTCATTCAATTTTTTTGTTGTTATAGTACAGGTGCAATATCCGAGACAATGTCGCTTCCTTCCGTTATTGTGCTCAACTGGATATTTATCAACAATTTTGTGGATGAACAATTTGTGTTTTTGCGATCTCTTGATTTACTACTTTAGTGATGTATTCTGGTGTCTTTTTCATTCTTGTTGGCTATGAAAATGTTCGAGAATAAAAGATATGGCTTTCAAAGACTCATGGCTTCACTCTATAGTACAGTCGTTTATAAGCATATAATTTGGTGCACATTTGATGGGGCAGCCGTTTTTTTTCCCCCATCCCATACATAGATACAGACATATGAAGTACAGTCCTACCATACTCCGTGATTATAATGATTCATATTTTCTGGCCCTCATTAAATAATGACCATTGTTTACAGTATCGATCGGGCCAAATAAGGTAATTTAAATAGTCATGACGGTGTTGAACAGGTGGCCAATATGTGAAGGGTATTCTTCATTTGGGGGGTGGGGATTTTAAGTGGCCACTAATAGCAAGTGACCGTTTTCAAGAGGTGGCTGATAAGGCAGGCTTGACTGGATATAAAGAAAGAAAAGGCAGAAAATGAATTAAAATTGTTTATTCCTTGAATGGAAGAATATTTGCACTAAAACGTCAGTTGTAGGTAAGCAGGTACTTCGGCCCAAAAAAAACCAAAAACAAATGTTGACTTTCCGGTAACCTGACCTGGCCCAATAATTCCTGCCGACCAGAATTTTTTTTTGCGATGATCATTTTATGTCCGCTGTACATGTCATTACTATGTGCCACTGATGACCACTGTGGTCTCAACAGAGGAAATCAGCAGCTCTTTATTTCAGTTAAGGGGTCAGAAAGTTTTATCGACATTTAAAAAATATTGTACAACCCACCTGAGACAGATCGATGGTGTCTTGTTCAAAGTCAGAAAATGGACGCTGGAAAGACATTCCCGACTTTGAAGGAAGTCATGGCTGCCATGCAGACATTTGGTGTTTGTTTTTGTTTTTTCATTTAAAATGCCAATATGGTCAACAAGACGCACAGGATGTCAGACCCATGAGGTCTGCATTTGACATACTTATGTCTAGTGAAAAATGACTACCACCAAAAAACAACAAACTAAAAGGTATGTTGTGAAGAAGATGAATAAGAGGAAGAAGCTTATTGTGAACGTGGGTCAAAGCTGGCTTAAAATAACTTTCAATTTTTAAAAAAAATTATTTTAAGCCAGTTTTGTAACAAAGTAAGTAAATTGCAAGATCTTATCATTATCTCAGTTTGTGTGTGCCTTTAATATATGGTACTGTACTTTGTTGGGGGAGGGGCCTGTTTATATCTTGCAAACAGAATACACATTTCATTTTGTACCAGCAAATGCCACCTGTTGCTTTGCTGACAGGAATACAGGAGAGGAAGGGGGTGGGAGGAGAGGAGGGAGAGCAGGGGAAGTGGAGAGGTGAGGGGAAAGAGAGGTGGGAGGGGAGAGAGAAGGGAGGGAGGAGATGAAGGGGAGGGGAAGAGTGGAGGGGGAGAAGAGGAGAGTATAACAATTCCTATGTTGCCAGATTTATATGCGGATTAAATTGAAAGTACATTAGTAGTGTGTGGAGGGTGGGTTAAAATTTCGTATTTTGAAGAGTATGTACTTTGGGGATGCCCCCAAAAGGTGTAATCTAGGATTTTTGTCCACGAGAAAGGGTCTAATGTCTGAATATACAAGATTATTAGGGATGATGACTGGGAGATTAGTATTCTTCATTCCTTCATATGTCCTGTTGAGCCATGTTAATGATATGCTGTCTTTATCACTGCTGATACCAGCTTCAATGTTTAAAGGAAACCTTGCAGATATACTAAATTGGTGTCATTTAATCCTCGAACTCATGTACACAATACTGTTTTACCCATAATTTTGTATCTCACAATGGACATGTTAAAGTTCATGATTCTATATCTTTTCAACTATAAACATACACATACTGCTTGGAAAGATGTAGAATCTGAAAATACTGTCCTGCTTCCATTTAAACACGTCAAAAAAATTAAAAAAAACTCCCTACCTACCTACCCCATTCATTGAGCAGCATGTTACCGGAAACCCAACATTTTTTTTTTTGGGCCTTACCGAAGGCACAACAAAACATCAAGACTTCAGTACAATACTAATTTTAGCTACATTTGCTCAGCAAATAACCAAAGCAATGCTCAATTCACCACTTTGTTCAATACTTTGTAAATCGATTTCTTGTCCGACAAGCTATGTACAGCAATAAAGATCAGGAAAATAACGGTATCAGAGTAAACATGCAAACCTTAACCGACACAAATGTATTTAAAGGCCAAACCTTTTGAGTGTGAGCAGTCACAGTAAAAACAAAAAAAGTCCTGCGCACACGCACACACTAAAACAACGCTGACTCGTTCCTGATATTTCAGCCATCGATGGACATTTGAAAAATGTCTGTGACCAACATCAGAAAAACCAAAACAACAATTCGTTTCACAACTTTAAAACAAATCCAAATTTAAGAGCGAGACACATTGCATTGTGGAAGTCAAATTGAGAAAGTTTTCACAAACTAACAAGCTATAAATAGCACAATTAAGTTAAAAAAAAAAATAGTAATCTACCTTGAGGGTAACCAGACCTAAACAACATACAGAAAATGAAACAAAGGAGGAAAAGTGAGAAATAAAATGTAAAGATAAAAGCACTCAGGAAAAGTATGTGTGTGAACATGTTACCTGGGCTTACAGGATGGCCTCGAGGAAAGCACAATCGCCCCTAAGCTGTCTAGCCTGGGTTCAAATCCCGGCCAAGCTATAAACTGTCATCTCAGTGTTTAGGGGGCAGAACGATTCATCAATATGTGTGCTGTGTCTTGGATGGACATTAAACGGGTGTCCCGTCTGCCGGCATTAGTTGGTGGACGTTGAAATATCCCATGGTGTCTTTCTCAAAGAGAAAGTGAGCTGTTGCTGACACATGATCAAATTACAAATTCCTGCACTAACCTACAAGGGGCACTGCGTCACCAGCACAGCTGCACCCTGGCCAATGATGCAATCCCACAGCCTTGTACTGCATACCAAAGGAGAAGAACTGTTTACCTGTTATATTTACCAAGAGATGTGAACTGTTCAAAGCAGTAGTTGAGAAAATGATGGTACTCAAGTGAAACACAGAAAGAACCTAAAAGAGATCAAGATTGATGATGTGGACTCTGTACAGGACAACACTATCATAAAAAGTGATAAAAGTTCAGTCTTTGGAGAAGAGATCGCCTGGTGAAGGTAGTGGAGCAAGGTTCTGAGTGTGTTTGGGAATGTGAGGTGGGTTGGTGAGATTCTGCATGTGCACCCGTAGTTCCTTTCGCACCTGTGTGACATTGGACAGCTTCTGCTTGCATTCCTGCATGCAGTGAGATTAAAATAAAATATCAAGATTATGCAAAAATAGCAACTGAAAATAACATATTTCAGTGTAAGATCAAACATCTTGATGATATGGCAGTCAAATCTAATTACCTAATGTATAAATATGCCATCTCCTAATGTCCTCGTCATGTGTGCCATTTATAAGCCACGTATTCCTACCCTGGACGCATGTCTCCCCCACCCCCCCAAGCTTGGAGCGCTTCCTTGTCCCAGAGGGTGGAAAGATTTACCCCAGGGTACGATATAAAATAAGACGAGCTTCAGTGGTGGAGGTGAAATTAAAAAGTTCTTGCATGCAAATCCAGATCTTCACCAATCCGTCCATACCTTTTTCAGATATCGTGCTGTACAATAAACCCTCATCATAGGGGTTAGGTTCGTGGAAAATTCCACGATAGTTACAACCACAACCGTGGAAACCAAGGGCCAACGGGAAGAGGGTGGGGGGGTTCGATTCCTGGACAACAAAACTGGATGAAAAATGACGATTTTAGAAATTTGACCTCAAGATGATCCTTGACCTTTGACCTCAAAATCAATTGGCTTCTCAGTTGAGATTAACTCGCCAACTTGGTAAAGTTTTGTGAAGATCGGTTTAAAATTGTGACCTGGAGGTGATTGACAAACAAACAAACAAATGAAATTGCTCGTTGAGCAAGGAATTGCAGGAATAACTTTGTCATATCTCCATGATCTCTGAAAAAACAAAAACCTGGAAATCAATTTGGTTCTTATAAGTCGATAGTGCTCCTGTTTAATGAGTTATAGCACTTAGTTTGGTCATGATCATAACTTGGAAGTCAATCGGACTTGAAATGGCGTTTTTATCGCAATTTGAAAGTTTTGACCTGACCATCCTGACATTTTACCCCCGACCGCTCAGAAGGGTGTTAGTGCGACACCCCAATGAGACATATGGTTGGATGCAGAATTGGAAGATGCACATTTTGGATTTGGTTTGAAGTCGATACGACCATTTTAGCAGACATTATTGCGAAAATAAGAATTTCGGTTTTTCGGTGACCTTGACTTTGACCTAGATTCACCAAAAAAGACAAGTGTCTAAGTTGGACCATGGCCGACGTCTGTACCCAGTTTAGTCATGATCGCTGAAACGGTGTGGCTGCTACAGGATAAACAAACACACAAACAAACAGACAGACAGACAGACAGACAGACAGAATGACACACACAACCGACCAACACAATTGCCGAAATCTGAAGTCTTCCGGCAATTAACAAAGAAGACGACGTCGTGCAGAGCACGACACTTGCAAAATCCATGAAGCAAATTTGACCTCAAAAATAATTGGTGGTTGAATTCAATGACCGAATATGCAACTCCTCTTCAAATTGCAAGTGAATCGGATGAAAATTGAAAATTTTAGAAATTCGGCCTATGTTGTCCTTTTGACCTATGTTGACCTCAAAAATAATTGGTGGTTAAATTCAGTGACGTAATATGCAAATCCTCTTCAACTTTCAAGTCAATGAGATGAAAATTGAGGATTTTAGAAATACCACCATAGTTGATGACCTTGGGCCTATGTTGACCTTTTGGTCGATGTTGACCTCAAAAATAATTGGCTCATTGAATTCAATGACCTGAAATATAAATCCTCTTCAAGTTTCAAGTCAATTGGATGAAAATTGAGGATTTTCAGATGAAATTTGATGATTTTGGAAGTTTGACCTTGAGTTGACCTTTTGATATCAAAAATAGTTGTTCACAATTCAGTAATGCACTATACAATTGCTGTTTAATTTTCAAGTCAATCGGATAAAAATGACGATTTTAGAAATCTGATCTTAATATGACCTTTGACCTCAAAATTAATAGGCTTCTCAGTTGAGACTACCTCCACAACCTGGTGAAGATCGATATAAAATTCTGGCCTGAAGGCGATTGACGGATAGACAGACAGAATAACAAAAATCGACTGACCAATATACTTCAAAAATCTTTGATTTTGCAATTAACAAAGACAAACAAACAGAATAACGCACGCAACCAAACAATATACTTGAAAAATCTTCGATTTTCACAGGAAACAAACGAACCAAACCGATCAACATACTTGGCAAAAAACAAGAGTTTTGCCAAGTAACAAACAGAGGTGAAAACAAAACCTTTGCCAGCTTCAGTGGCAAAGGTAACTACAACGGCACTCGGAAGAGCACATACCTCTGCCAGGGTAAACAGTTGACATTTTGTATCCCAATGATCGGCCGGATCTGTATCTGGAGCTCAGCCAATTTGGCATATATCAAGCACCTTTACCTTAACCTTCTCCTGGAGCGTCCCAGGACCTTCCTCTGGTGCTTCAGTTCCTTGTCAGAAGCCTTAGAAGGTGCAGGGCATTTGGGCGGCATCGTGGGGCTTGGAGAAAAAAAACGTAGAAAATATTCGTAGTTCACAAGCGAAACTGTCTCGTGCGTTGTGTGACTGGTCGAGCACCACGCGTTATAATTTATTGCTTAAATAATTTATATTTTATATATTATTACCGCGATGTACCGGGGGAATCCATAGAAAAAAATTTGTTACGTTCCAAGGGAAAACCCGCGATGAACCGGGGGCGCGATAGGTGAACCGCGATGAAGCGGGGGTTGACTGTATATAGTTTTTGGCCCCATCTCTCAATGTTGAAGAATCACTTTAAAATTCTCGTCTCCAGATCCAGATCATCATGAAAATCTCATCAATTCATCCTTGTCACACACCCAACCTGTTCACCAAATTTCGTCTGAATCTGTACACAACTTCAAGATATCCTGCTCACAGAAAGACAGACAAATAGGCAGGGATGAAAACAAGCTCCGCCAATCTTCGGTGGCGAAGGTAATAAAGTGAATCTATGTAAATAATACAAGTCAGTGTAAATTATATTCAGAAACACACAAAAAGAAAAAAAGTGGGGGCACATTAGGCTATCAATGGAAGTCTTAATAATGACGTGCCAGAATATGCAAGCTCCAAACGTATAAAGGCAATAACTTCTCTCTAATAACACAAGTCTGAAAGTGCAATGCAGTTCGTGCAGTACAGACCATGGACTTTCACGGTCGTTAGCCTTACC